>NC_030818.1:24091964-24395357 GCF_001704415.2 Capra hircus
CTGAGCAGCTGAACTGAACTGAACTGAACTGAGGACAGCTTCGCCTTCCTGACAACCTTCTGACTAATCCTGATATCTTATAATGTATATTATGAGAGTGGATCTGGTAGGGTTTTTACAACCTTGAGATACTCTTTTGATTTACTATAATAACTAATTTTAAAAGTATATAACTGCCTTGCTAATACTAGTGAGGGGGGCACTCTCCTTCACCCCTCTGACATCTATGTCAGAAGCTTTTTCTGTTCCTTTTTATACCTTAATAAAACTCTGCTACACAAAAGCTGTTGAGTGATCAAGCTTGGTGCCTGGTCCCAAAGTTAAATCTTCTTCGGAAATCACGAATCCGACACCATTCACCATAAGCTATCAATATGTTCTTTTCCATGCATGCTTCTCTCTGTGCAGTCATATCTACTCCCTTGGGCCTAACTGTTACCATTTCAACACAAAATACTTTTAAACCTATCTCACTGGTACTGACCTAACTTCTGAATCTCAGTTCCTTCTAAAATTTCCAACTGCCTACCAAACAGACCCCCAAAATTGACTGCCTTCATTGCCAACTCACCAATTCTATAGCCATTTTAGATCAGAAATCACCTTTTCCACCATGCCTCAAATAATCTCCTTCCCCTGAGTTTCTTCTTCTGATCTCCCCTTTCATTATTTTCTCTTCTTACCTTTTTTGCACAATTAGGCTCCTCCTTAGTTTACCTACATAGAACTCCAGTTCCACAAATGACTGAAAGCCATTCAGTCACCAAGTCTATTGATTCTTTTCCATTTCCACTAACATCTTTATAATTTTGCCATTGGGACTTTACCATCGGTGATTCATCTTGAATATCCTCAAAGCACCACCCTCCACAAAGGATGCACAGTCCTCCCTTAGTCCTCCCAAATATGGGGAATTGGTTCCAGGAGCCCCCAAGGAAGCCAAAACCCATGGATGCTCAAGTCATGTACATAAAATGGAGGAATACAATGAATATAGTTGGGCTTCCATATTCTTATGTTTCACATCCACAGATTCAACCAACTGCAATTGAAACTGAAGTTGACTGAATTTGCAGATGTGAAAACCAAGCACACAGAGGACCAACTGCATTTAACACAGCAGTAAATGGACCACAGCAGTAGCCACAAGGAGTGAGATCAACCCATTGGAGAACTACAGTGGAGGCAAGATGAGGTTCACAACAGCTGCTATAGATCACAAAGAGAATCTCTTCCACCACCCGTAAGTCAGGTTACAAAGGGAAAGACCACTGATCAGGATCACAAGTCACAAACATATATACTCTTTAACTATTGCCTTAGGTTATATCAGCTCTAAAGGAAATCAACCCTGAATATTCATTGGGAAGACTGATGCTGAAGCTGAAGCTCCAATACTTTGCCCACCTGATGTGAAGAGCTGACTTATTGGAAAAGATCCTGATGCTGGGAAAGACTGAGGGCAGGAGGAAAAGGTGTCAACAGAGGATGAAATGGTTGGATAGCATCACTGACTCAATGGACTTGAGTTTGAGCAAACTCTGGGAGATAGTGAAGGACAGGGAAGGCTGGCATGCTACAGTTCACGGGATTGCAAAGAGTCAGACATGACTTAGTGACTGAACAACAACAATGAAACTGTAAGAATAACAGTTATATTTAAAGACATAGAATAATGCCTTGTCAAAAGAACCAAGGACACATACTTTCATGCAGGGCCACCAAGAAAGAATTTTTCTGCCAAGTATTATGAGGGTTCCCAGAAATGAGCACAATTGTCTTGTTTGTTTTTCTAGGGCTTGTGGAAGTAAACATGGTAGGCCAGGGGACCCTGCTCATTTGAAATTCAGAGCTGCAATCCCTGTTTTCCACCTTGTTGGGAAAGAACATTCCTGTCTTAGCCTAGCCAAGGTGGAGCCAGCTTTCCAGGGAACTGAGATGCAGGACAGAGGGCAGAAAAGAGATTTTTGCTAGTCACCTTCTGCTGATTCCAAGGTTCTTGTGATTTATCAAAGCATTAGGCAAGACCGGAAGAGGGTTCTAAGCTAAGCGTGTTTCCCTACAGGCAATGAACCTGTGAAACAGATGAGAAAGGGCAGAGACCATCAGATGGCCATCAGCCAAGCGAGGCCAGCTTTGTTAACCAATGATTCAGACACATTTGTCATTCCTGCCTTTTGCATGCAGGTGCTACATCTTAAAAGCTCAGGACTCATGTCTCAGCAACCCTATGTAGAAATATGCAGCCTATTTCCCTTCCTTCCATGTCACATATATCATTTTTCTTCCCCGTTTCATAATGAGAAATAGGGATTGCAGGCAGTGAAGAGTTAGCCATGATTAACTGAAAGAGATACCTCTGAGTCACAGATCATTCACTTCCTGCTCTGGCAATCTGAAGAAGGAATCTCATTTCTTTGTGGTTATTTTAGTACCTTTGAATCCCGGTAATGAACGAGTTGTCTGCTGGTGAGTTTAAATCTTGGCAGTGGGTAGGAAAGGAGGGCAGAAGAGAATTTTTGCAAAGACCATTTCCTACCAGGAAGCCCAGACGGCACTGGTGTTAAAGAATCCACCTGCCAATGCAGGAGATGCAGATTCAGTTCCTGGGTTGGGAAGATCCCCTGGAGAGGGGCATGGCAACCCACTCTAGTATTCTTGCCTGGAGAATCCCATAGACAGTGGAGCCTGGCAGGCTATCGGCCATGGGGTCACAAAGAGTTGGACATGACTGAGAGACTTCCTTTGTTTTCTTTCTCTCCTACCAGACCAGGCATCCCAGACAGCCTCTCCCTGCACCATGAAGACTCATCTCATTTTATGGGCCATCAAAAGCTCTACAGTACTTCTCAAGCAATAGGTTCAAGATGACATATTCCACAACTTATGGAATAACTACTTGGGAAGTCAAAACTCACCACATTGCTCTTTCCAGATGAGGAAGAGAATAATCTGAATTTTTTTAATGAGGGAGACTGTTCTCCAGGTCATTTTTCAGTCTCTTCCACCAGTTCTGGGGAAAAGGTAAGTCAAATTGATTCAGCCAGATCTTCTCTGCCACAACAGTCCAGTTAGCAATGAAGTGACTGGGAGGTGGGGGCGAGGGGGCAGTGAGGAACAATCTTGTGGGAGAGAAAAAAGGAAAGATGCAAATAAAGTCAGTCCTCATTCATTAGAACATGAATGCTGTAGAGTTGACTGCAGGGCCACACCTTGAACCAATGGGAGAGAAGACACACTAGAAATCAACAACTTTGATCATTTAGTATATGCCCCTTCATCACTGGAGATCCACACGCAAGTGAAACTGCCTTAGTCTCTCTCTTTTTCTAAATATTTACCTACTTGGCTGCACAAAGTCTTGGTTGCGGCACCTGGGATGTTCAGTCTTCGTTGCTCCACGCGGGCTCTTTAGTTGCACCACACACGATTCTTAGTTGTAGCGTGTGAACTTTATGTTATGGCGTGTGGGATCTAGTTCCATGACCAGGGATTGAACCAGTCCCCCTGCACTGGGAACGCAAGAGTCTTAGTCAGTGGACCACCAGGGAAATTCCAGTCCTATTCTCTCTGAAAGCTTTTAGAACATTATATCCTGGCTTGAATGGAAAGAGAATGTGTGTATGTGTGTGACTTTGAACTGCAGAGTATCTCCAGTTAAGATTTAGACAAATACAGGAAGCAAATGCTAAAAAAATCCGTAGAAAAACAAAACCACAAGGGTTCATTCTGATTATGAATGGATCCAGGAGGGCTGGTCTTATTCGTTCTCGTCTTCTGGTTGCAGAGCATTTAAACATAAGATCTCTCTCCCTGGGTGGTTTTCATTTTGTTGTTGTTGTTCAGTGTCTAAGCTGTGTCCGACTCTTTGTGACCCCATGAACTACATACAGCACGCCAAGCTTCCCTGTCCTTCACTATCTCCCGGAGTTTGTCCAAACTCATGTCCATTGAGTCAGTGCTGCCATCCAACCATCTCATCCTGTTGCCCACTTTCCCTCCCACCCTCAGGCTTTCCCAGCATCAGGGTCTTTTCCAATGAGCCGGCCTTCAGATCAGGTGACCAGAGTACTGGAGCTTCAGCTTCAGCATCAGTCCTTCTCATGAATATTCAGGGTTTATATCCTTTGGGATTGATTGGTTTGATCTCCTATTCTGCTAAAATGTTTCATTTAAAAAATTTTTACCAACAGTTTCATTTCAGCACAATCTCTGATGAGACACCATAAAAGCACTTCCATTCATATTTCACTAGCCAAAGCAAGTCACAAGGCCACACCCAACTTCAGAGGGAGTTAGAAAGTGCACTCCTGTCAGCCACAGAGAAGCACTCACCAACCATGCAGATTCTACTTCAGAGTATTTCTCAAATCAGTCCCTTCCTAGCCACTGCTCCTGTTGAGTCATGAACTCAGTGCTTTGTGCTTTTCCGCCCTAAAATGTAACAAAAGCTCCCAGCGCCATTTCCTACCGCCAGTCTGGCCCCTCTCCAACGCTCTCTGCTGGCAGCTGCCAGAGGGCACTTTTGAAAGCACAGTGTCAGCCCTCAGTGGCTTTCAGGTCCACGTTCAAAGCCCTTAGTGTGGCACAAAGGTTCTTATTGACGTGGCTACTGCCCACATCCCTGGCTCATTCCCATCCCTCCCCCACATTCACATGGCTGAACCTCATAATTCTCTTTCACTTCCAAGGTTTCCTTTTCTGTACCCTGGAACATGTTATTCCATTGGGGTGAGATAATTTCCATCACTTCTTTTACTAGCTAACTAAATCTGAGCCTTTGAAAATCAACTCAAGAAACTTCTACTTCAAGAGACCTTCCCTAATCACTCCCTACCCAAGTCTGACCTAAAGCCCCAAAGCCCCCTGTGTACACTTTGGTCTGAGCACTCTCCATACTGTGAGGCCTTCATTTTACTTACCTGGTTCCTAGACATGATTTTAAGCTTTTGGAATTCAGGAAACAGGATCTGTGCAAAGCACTCATTAAAGACCAGTTGGATGGATGCATCGATAAAATCACGCCAGGCTCTGCACTGGATACCAGCGTCTCAAAGGTCAATCACACACTATATGCACATCCCATACATAGTCTCTGAGACTGCCTCTGCTGCTGCTGCTGCTAAGGCGCTTCAGTCGTGTCCGACTCTGTGTGACCCCATAGATGGCAGCCCACCAGGCTCCGCCATCCCTGGGATTCTCCAGGCAAGAACAGTGGAGTGGGTTGCCATTTCCTTCTCCAATGCATGAAAGAGAAAAGCGAAAGTGAAAGTGAAGTCATGTCCGACTCTCTGACCCCATGGACTGCAGCCCACCAGGCTCCTCCATCCATGGGGTTTTCCAGGCAAGAGTGCTAGAGTGGGGTGCCATTGCCTTCTCCGAGACTGCCTCTAGAAGGAGCCAAAGCAGCAGGAGAACTGAAGATGGAGAAAGAAGACAGGGGCAGTTTCCTACCAATTCAGTAAGCAAATGGTTCCATGTCCATTCCTTCCCAAGCCCAGCCATAGGAGCCCTTCCTCTGTAGTCAATGATGCTTGTCTTTCCCTTTTTCTTTTCTCTCCACTGAAATCCCCTGTCCTCTGTCCTTTCCTAAGAATCCTGAGGGATCTCTAGAACAAATGTAGAAACTTACTTTAGTTTAGCCCTTCCAGATAACACATCTGCACCTTAGGACACTTTATCGCTACAAGCTACTTATAAAAGAAATTCATACCCCTGGCCAGGGAGTCGTGTCAGGATTGGGGACCATAGCAAGAAGGGGGAAAAAAAAAAAGAATTTTTACCTATTTCTTAAGTCACAAATGGAAGGGTTTCCCTGGCAGCTCTCATGAGCAAGTGCTGATCACCTGAACTTCCCTACACAGGTAGGAGGTAACTTTTCTGCCGTCTCCCACTAAAAGGGCACCATAGACAATGAGGAAAATGGATTGTGCCCTCTCTTCCCAGGTCTCTAGAGCCTCCCAGGGCTTTTGGTCTGACTTTTCTAAACAAACTCATCAGGAGAGAACTGAGTTACTTGCTAAGAATTTTTATATCTCTTAAGTATAAAATTGAAAATGAAAACAGCTCATTTTCATGCTGGTTCCAAGAACCAACCACACACAGTACTTCCTGGAGGCTACACACATTATAAAATCACTAAATAAACAAAGAGGCAAGACAGAACAGTGATTATCCAGTTTTCTAGCTCTGGAGGACCTTGGAGTAGACACTTAGCTCCTGAGTTTCTCTATCTGTTAAAGGGGTATGATACTAGCAGCTGCTGTCCTAATAAAACAAGGTGTCTCAATGTCAACATTATTAACATTTGGGCCTAGATAATTCTATGTTGTGAAGAGCCGTCCTGTGCATTCCAGAGTATACAACACCATCCCTGGCCTCCAACCCCTGGATTCCAGCCCTCCCTCAGTTATGAAGACCAAAACATTTCCAGATATTACCAAATGTCCCCTGTGAGGGCAAAATCACCGTTGGTTAAGAACTGCTGCTGTAAGCAAGATAAACAAATCAATATACACTGTGTATGGACCTCTTCTTGCCACACAGCAAATGCTCCACAAGTTGACCCAGAGGATAACAGACTAGAAAGACAGTTTGTTCTGTAACAGGGAGGACTTCACTATTCTTTTAGAGCCCCTAATAAAGCTACACATTTCTGAATCGCCCTCCATCCTTGAAAAGCCTTGGTAACGACTCCACGTGGCATTGACCACCTGGCACGTCTGCAGGTACTTACGTTATTGTCTCTCCCACTCCCCTATTGAATGATACAAGCAATTTGTTCCAAGTAACGTTTATTATTCCCCTCAATACTTGAATGCCTGCTCAGCCAAAGACACTGTACACTACAGAGAATATTTTTATTGGATTTTACAAACAATAAAAATCACCCATCTGGCCTCACTCACTTTTATCTTTGTTTAAAGCCCATTTTGTTAGAATATTTAAAAATTTGGTTTCCCTCCTACACAGGGAAATGTTAGTGCCTCCCAGTAACACTATGGTGCCTGGCACTTTCTATAGGCTTGGAAGTAACCAAAGCGGCCATTGCATTGACAGACAACTCCAGCTGCTAGAATGTTCATTTTTATCCCAGGCCTGACAGTCCCTCTTGTAACCCCTCTGCACATTGTTCAGTCAAGCACTGATTGTGTGGCTGCTGTGTACAAGTGCCATGGCCCTTAAGACAAACACAAGTCCTACTCCTTTCCTGACTAAAGAAACCAGTTCAGTTCACAATTCCACATAGACAATGATGGCCTGGTCCCTAATAATCTTGGTCCCCCTCTTCAGATCCACTTCCCTGGTGGTTCAATGGATAAGACTCCTCGCTCCCAATGTAGGGGATTCCCCTGTTCGATTCCTGGTCAGGGAACTAGATCCCACATGCTACAACGAATTGTTCACATGCCACAACTAAAGATCCCCCATGCTGCAACTAAGACTCGGCTCAGTCAAATAAATAGTTTTTAAAAATTAAAAAATTAACAGATGCACTTTAATTTATCAACAGACCCTCAAAATGAGGACTCCAAATTGCAGCCCCACTCCAGGTGTGATATGACCCACAAACAACCCACCAGGACTGGAATATCACTGATCTACGTTCGGTCAACCTTCAATACAGCCCACGATGGTCATCTCTTTTAGCAGGCAAGGCCTCCCGCTTTAAGGCAAAGTAACAACTCGGGAATTTTTCATGTAAATTTCCTCCCAGCAAGTTGACTCCCATCCTATATACTCAAGGTCATCTTTTTGAACCTATCATATTTAATCTTGTTATCTTAAGTAGAGGCCAGAAAGTCAAGGCTTTAATCTTAGTCCTATTAACCATGGCTCAACTACTTCAGTTCAGTTCAGTCACTCTGACTCTTTGTGACCCCATGGATTGCAGCGTGCCAGGCTTCCCTGTCCATTCAGCTACTTCTTCCTCCCCTAACTTTTCTCAGCAGCTGTAAGTCCTCTTCAATGTTCACTGAATAAATTTTTATCTTCATCTAAATCAGGGGTAAGCAAATATATAACCCATGGGCCACATCTGTCCCACCACTTGTTACAATAAAGTTTTATTGGAACACATCCATGTTCATTTGTTTACCCATTGTGTGTGGCTACTTTCCCACTACAACACCTAAGTTAAATAGGTACAACAGAGACCATATGGTCTCAAAAATATTTACTATCTGGCCCTGAAAAAGTTTACTTATCCCCACACCAAGGCCTTGAAATATATAGAATAGAATTAAGTCAAAGACAGGATGTTATGGGCCTACCATTTATCACAAATGATTAATCAACACATTTAGGAACAATGATTCACAGTTTTGAAATCATGCAAAAATGTGTTCATCCCTAGGGTCTGTGTTAAAGATATACTCTGTTCTTGGCAATGCCTGATCCTAATAATCCTGTTAAAGTAAGAATGGAATTAATCAAGTAATGGAGTGTTGATGAATTAATTCAATAATTGTTTTACTATGATACAGACAGACTAAGGGAAAAATGGGAAAAAGAACAGCCAAATTTTGAAGCAATGACAGGAGGCTGAGGAGAATACCAAGAAGAGAATATCAATTCTAAGAAGCAGCCACAAGCCCAGAACCAAGAGGAACCTCCATAGACATGTACGGATTTGTACTGAT
Source organism: Capra hircus (assembly GCF_001704415.2). Classification (NCBI taxonomy): domain Eukaryota; kingdom Metazoa; phylum Chordata; class Mammalia; order Artiodactyla; family Bovidae; genus Capra; species Capra hircus. The sequence goes on from NC_030818.1 coordinate 24,100,607, forward strand.
GGTGGTGAAAGCTTCCCATTCAGTTTGGCCTGTGTTTGTTGGAGTCTGGTTGTGCTCCAGAGGCATATGATTTGGAATACTACCATGGTCCCTGCCTGAAATTGCTGTCAAAAGTGGCCCCTTGCTGTTGCCCCCATAGACAAGTGGTTACTTACTAAGCCCAACACTGTATTGGAATCCCACACCTTGCATAGCTGCAAATTCTCACAGCCTGAAAACCAGGCAACACAAAACCATTTGTCACTTTTTCTTTTTTTTAATGTATCGAGACCCAAGTGTGAATTTTTATTTTTATTGGAGTTTAGTTGACTTACAATGTTGTGTTACTCTCTATTATGCTGCAAAGTGAATCATTCATACATATACATTTATTTAAACTCCATGCCCTGTTCTCACTTCCAACTAACAGTTCCCACAGCAGTTTCCTAAAGCCAGAGCAGTCTATGCAAGGTAGGTGCCACTGCTCAAAGAAGAAATAATAAAATATCTGCATTTGAAAATATATATACACTAACTAGAACCCAATTGGTAACGAATGTTAGGCCTGATACACTGAGCCTGAAAACCACCTGAGAATGGTCTTTCACCAGGGAGGGAGAGAATATTGCCACGGTTAAGCTCATGGACTTAGGATCTGGTAGATGTGGAATGGAATCTGACCTGTTGTTTGAGCCCTTACAAGAGACATGCATTTGATCCCTGGGTCAAGAAAATCCCCTGGAGTAGAGAATAGCAACCCACTCCAGTATTCTTGCCTGGAAAATTCCATGGACAGAGGAGGCTGGCGGGCTGCAGTACATGGGGCCACAAAGAGTTGAACACAATTGATCAACTAAGCACACACACACAGATAGCACAAGCCTCAATTTCATCTGCAAAATGGAGATTATAGTCATGCTTCCTCATACAGTCACTGTAAGAATAAATGACATAATGCATAGAGAGTGCATAGTCCCTGATACCTAGTAAGCATTCAGCAAAGGTCATTATTATTGCTACCAATACTTTGGTCACCTGATGCGAAGAAACGACTCATTGGAAAAGACCCTGATGCTGGGAAAGATTGAAGGCAGAAGGTGAAGGGAATGACAGAGGATGAGCTGGTTGGATGGCATCACTGACTCAATGGACATGAGTTTGAGCAAGCTCCAGGAGTTAGTGATGGACAGGGAAGCCTGGCGTGCTGCAGTCTATGGAGTCACAAAGAGTGGGACACGACTGAGTGACTGAACTGAACTGAACCATTATCCCTATGTTAATGTTAACAAGTACATAAAAGGAAATGCTTGACTTTCCAAAGACTTCTAAGACAACGTAACTCTCTTTGAACAACAGCACTGAAATTGCATGCCCTACTTAAATGAGAACACAAGGGCATACAAGGGTTTAGATTTTTCCCAAGGCAAGAAAATAAGCAATGATGCAGATGTGGAAAGAATGTTTTCAGTCCACTGCATACCTGTTATACTCTCATAAAAGAAGTCATTATGTCATTAAACAAGTAATTACCTTTGTTTTATTACTTTTCCAAATAAAAATCACCCATGTTGAACTTAAAAGCCAGGAGCCCAGTATCCCCAAGTCCTCCAGCCATATAACATTACCCTTACCTGTAATATTTGTATTAAGATACAGTACAACTGCTTTAAAAAGGGAGAGATACCAAAACACTGTGGCTCCAAAAAGGCAGAAGTTCACTTGACTCTTACAGTAACAGTCCAGACATAACACAGTGGCTTAGGTGACTCCACAAGAACACCAGGGACCCAGGCTCCTACTCTGTTGTTCTCCCATCTTCCGTGGCCCCTGGACCAGCAATATCAGCATCACCCAAGAGCTTGCTAGAAATGTAAATCCTCATGCCCCTACCTCAACCCTACTGAATCAGAAACTCTAGAAAGGGAGGTCCTGCAATCATAGGCTATGACAAGACTCTTAGACACTGTCCTTATCTTTGTGGTCAAATGGACTTCCTGCTACTTCCATGTTCTAGGTCATGGAAGGAGGAAAAGAGGAGATGAGAGATAAGTCATTTTCCATCAAGGGAGTAAGATGGAAATTACATGTTTGCACATTCTTTTTATTTCCATGGTCAACGGGACTCATCCAGCTGCAAAACAAATGTGGTCTTGAGTAGGGTTGTCATGTGCCATGATGACACTAAGGGAGTTCTAGGTTAAAAGCAAGAACAGATGCTGGGGGACAGTCGAAAGTTTCTGCCATGCTACTAGAAGAAATGGCTATACCCTTCTTGTCCCCACACAGTGGGAAACCAAACATTCCCAATATCTCTCAAAGAGGTTTCATTATTTCCTCTAGGTTTGAATTTTTCCATCCCCCTGAATAATTATCTCAGTTGAGTCAGACCTCTTAAGGCTGTTCTTTCCTTTCCTCCCTAGTTTCTTTCCTTCGTTTCCTCAAAACCCTTATACAAGAGCAGTTACATGGAACAGTGATTGTGGGGGACACCACTGCAAAGTGGATAACCTCAAATCAGACACCCTCGTTCCAGGGACTTCCTTGGTGGTTCCAGGGACTTCCTTGGTGGTCCCAGGAACACTCTGCACTCCTGCATGTAGGCTTGATCCCTGCTTGGGGAACTAGATCCCATATGCCGCAACTAAGAGCTCTCATGCCACAACTAAAGATCCCAAGTGCTGCAACGAAGATCAAAGATCCTGCACGCCACAGCCACGACCTGGTGCAAGCAAGTAGGAATGTGTTTAAAAGCGAAAACACACCCTCGTTCCCAACTCCCCCTTGACCATTCCTCCAAGAACCTCTCCCTGGTCAACTTTCTTGCTTTTCTCTATCCTGAGCACCTCACCTCCTCCTTTCTCAGCTGCCTGTGGGACTCTAACACGGTTCTAGCTTCTGAAAAAAAAGGAGTTTCCATCTCTCTTGGTTTCTGATTCAGCCAGTGGGTACAGGAGGCAGAGGGAAGCATCCCCTCATATCTACGGAAGATAACAGTAAATTTTCCTAAAGGCCAATGCCACTCTGGCAGAAATTCTGTTATCAGGTTTGAAACAATACATTTTTTCCCTCCACCCAAAAATACATCATGGTGTCACCAGGCATGGCAGTTCACCTCTGAAACACATTAAGTATTTTCCCAGCGGTGATGCTGGTGGATTACTATGTAAACTTAAGTCAATCAAATCAAATAGACTTAAGAGAAGGTACTTGCAATAATTAGCATTTGTTTCACATGTTTACTTTTCTTTTTTTTAATTTAAAATTTCTAAATTTTACTCTGAAATGGCATAGATTTATTGAAGCCCTGTTTCTAGACCACTATTTCTTCCCATACTATCAATGGGCTAGTTCACTTAATTTACCAAAAACCTAAAAATGTGTAGTTAATCGAAATCTTTAAATAAAAGAAGTAAAGGGTTAAAAAGTTGAAACAGTACAAGTACAAAATCAAAAGGCAGTATCTCCTTCCCTACTCTGTCTCTCCCCAAAGATTAGTTGGTAACAACTGCGTGTGCTTCCTTTCGGGGGAAAAAAATTATGTGCCTACTGCAATGATTATGCCTAAGCATTTATTGGAAGTTTACTTTATGCTGTACACTGTACCAAGCATTTCACAAGTAAGCGTGTAACCCTCATGACAACCCTAGGATGGGCCCAGATTTTATAGGTGGGGAAACTGAGGCACGGGGCGCTGTGTGAGCAACTCGCCCATGGTCACACATCAAGTAGTGGAGGGGAGAATCAGCCCAAGTGGGCAGACTGCTGAGTCCAGGCACTACAGCACCTCGCTCAGTGGGACGTGGACCCCCTGTGGCCCACACATTTCTCTAAGTAAAGCCAGTAAAATATTCATTCCTCGAATCCCAACACAGCCACTCAAGGGATGTTCTCTCTCACCAATGAGCACATTTCTAATTTATTCCCCATCCAAGAATTTCAAATTTTTGGGCCACACCTCATGGCTTGTGGGATTTTAGTTCCCCCACCAGAAATTAAACCCCATACCCTGGCACTGAGTCCTAACCACTGGGATGCCAGCGAATTCCTTAAAAGAAGATTTTTTTTTTTTTTAAAGAAAATTACAAAACAGAGAGACCACTGCGGAAAACAAGAACAGACCCAGGAAGCAGCCAAATGCTGGCTTTCTTTTCCTTTCCCCGCATCCTCTCTGCTAAGGAAATACTGATGGGAGCACCTTTGGGATTACAGATGGTAACCAGAGGGACCGGAAGGAAGTTCTTCCAACCAGAAATGAAAGTAGGGGAAGGGGCATCTCTCAGGGCAGTTCCATCTGAGGAGAAGAGGTTCCTCCACAGAGAGTGGCCCTGACTCCAGAGTCTCAGAAAGAGGGTTTAGATTGAACAGTGCCAAAGAAAATTGCACTAGACAGAGTTAAACAGTCAAGGAAGATTTTATTCAAGACTCTTGCAGCAAGAGGGGAGAGAGGTTGAACAAAAAAGGCAAGCAGGGGAGTTGCTAAGTGCTGGGATGAGCTGGTGGAAAAGTACTAGAAGAAGTTAGCAGGGAGGTTGGTCAATGTGATCAGGCCATCCATCTGTGCTTGCTAATTGGCGCCTATGGAAGTTACGATTCCTACCTGCCCACACAGACTGGGATATAATCACAGCCAAGTTTCCTGATGATTCATTTCAAAGGGATGACTCCCAGGTCCTTGAGAAAGACATTCCTGGGTTAGAACCCTGGCGAGAGGCTGGGAGAAGATTTCTCTCTCAAAGGAACAGAGAAAGAATTTACGATTAAAGGTTTTCTGAAGCTCTCTAAGAAAAGCAGCTCAGAGGTCTGGAGTCATAGGGAAGAAGCCCTGTTTGCGGGACTTACAAGTTTAGCCAAGCTGAGTGGACCTTGCAGAACATCTGGCTCCTTCCAAGTGCCAGGGTCCCCTGCACACTTCACACTCGAAGCCCTGAAGCCCAGGTCTGCAGCACCACTTTGTCCCCAGTGCAGCAATTCAAAACTGATCTTCCCTTTCATTGTGAAAATAGCCTCTGTTTTTGGAAAATTATTTCGTTCCCCATCAACTTCAGCTTTGTTCCTTCTCCTTTGGCATCAAAACTGTTAAGATTTTGAAAATCATTTCCTTGAAAGACAGAATGGAAAAGCAAAGCTTTCTTAATCGGATCTCAGCACTGCACCAACTTAGCTGACTTTGCGTTTTGAAAAAGCTGCCCAGTTTCCTGAGGAGGGAAGATAGCAACCATTGAAACACTGCTGTTGCAAGCAGGCTTTCTTCTGCTTAATGCTGTGCAGCTTGGGCCTGAATGGCTTAGGTACAGTTCTACTTAGACAAGACTCTCCAGTGGGAGAACACTGGCAAGAAAGATGCTGAAAAAAGCATCAATAGCAATTCATATAGAAATGAGAACAAATTCTATTTAGTTCAAATTAGCAGTAGCGTAGCACACAGCCTTGACTGTAGCCTGTGCCTGTCTCTAACTCAGGAAAAAAAAAAAACAGAAGCTCGTCAAGGGAGGCCAGCAAGCTTATTTCCCATCCCTTCTACTGGGCTATAAAGGAATTCTCCTATAGTTCTTGTGTCATCAAAACACCTATCTCCTCTTTATTGAAAACTCAACCTTTACATCAGAACAGGAGACTTGTTATAACACCCAAAGCCTGCAGCTGCTTCCCCCACTTCCCCCACTTGCCTGAAATGAGAGAAAACCTGCACGCTGGCAATGGCCATTCCTGTTCACCCACAGCAAGCTCATTCCAGAATTCACAGTAATGGCGTTGCTTTGCAGAATGGTTGAAAGATTTGCTCTGAAGTCTGTCTTCCTCCTTTCTCCTTAATTGCAGAACAGATCCTTCTGCATCTCAGAAGCGCCACCCAGGAGTCCTATAATCAGGGATCCGGGGAGTCCCTGAGGTGGTCCCTTTGGGGAGCTCCAAGACCCTGCCCCAGGAACCTCGCTAGATTCTTTGGTCAATTTAGACAGGAAATGAACCAAGGAGAGAGACCTTTCCCAATTTAGGGACAGGGGCAGAACAAGGGGCCTCAGCAACACCGATTCCAATCTCCAAAGTGAGTTCCACAGCCCCTCTGACCTCCTGAGGAGAACCATGTGGTGGCCGTAAGTGAGACTCATATTCGCAGGGGACAGAGCTGTCACTTAGTGAGCAGCTCAGAACCAGACAGAGACAGGGAGCGGGTGGACCCACCTGATGCGGCTCAGTCGACCTGGGGATGAAACAAACCCATCACCCCACAAAGTTGCCCTCAAGACCTGTGCTGCCTGATCTAGTTTCCTCTAAAGCCCACTTCGTTTTTCAGGACTTTCTTAACTGAAACAGATACATTGTTATTCTAGGCTTTGTTTTTTAATGTTTTTAAGGTTGTGTTGTTTTTATACAGCACAGTTCAACTAATGTCCCTGTGTGCCTGATGCTTTGTGATCAAGTCTCAGAGACTGTTGTGAGTTTCAAATAAGATCTGTGATCTTATTTATTTATTTAGTATTTATTTATTTGGCTATGCTGGATCTTAGTTGCAGCAGGTGAGATCTTTGATCATTGAGGCCTGCAGGATCTTTAGTGAACTCTTAGTTGCGGCATGTGGGACCTAGTTCCCTAATCAGAGATCGAACCCAGGACCCCTGTATTGGGAGCACAGAGTCTTAGTCATTGAACCACCAGGAAAGTCCCTGAGAGCTTATTTTTAAACGACTATTTTCAAACTTATCTGAAAAGATTTTCTTAAATGGCCAAATGAACTATCAGGAATTCTTATGCAAAACCAAGAGTGAAATATTTTAAAAGGAGGTAAGAATCCCTTCCTGCTCGTGGTATCCCAAGGGACAAAGCCTGAAGCCCCCACATGCCTGCATTAGCAGGAAGTCCAGCTCATCTCCTCATCATTGCCTTTACTGATCCACAATTCACACATTAAAATAATAACCAACATAAAACCATGCAGTGGAAGGTTCTTACTTGAAACCTCGGGGCAAGAAAAATGATTTCAATTCACATTCGATCTGGCTCTGAGCTTTCTGGAAAACAAGGCAAAAAGGAAAGCATCATGATACTAGCTTCTCACTAGTATCAGCTCTAACAGAGTCCAAATTCATCTTTCTGGTTTTAAAGATAAAGAAACTTGGGCACAGAGAACATTAGGAGTTTCGCAAATTATAGACCTGAGCTGAATCTGAACTTGAACCCCAGTCAATTGAGCCTTTCTGAACTCCTGTGCCATTCTGCACCCTTGGCATTTCCCTCTGGCCCTCAAATACAGTTTTTCCCCAAACCTGGCTAGAAGAGTGCCACAGTGACCAGGGGAGGCTTTGGCAACAGCAGGATTCCCATGGATAGGTCATCAGGTCATTAAGCTGTACATGCATGCTGCAGTCCATGAGGTCACAAAGAGTCAGACACGACTGAGCAACTGAACTGATGATTATACACATACCCACGTGTTCACATCCTTCAAAGGATGGAGAAAACTGTGCTCTTCACTATGGAGTTGTGTGAACATGGCAAAGAGTGCTAGGGAAGGAAACTAATTCTCACTTCCAGGCCAGCTGAGCTAGGAGCATTGGTATGTATTCATCATTTTTAGTCCACCTGAACAGTTTGCAAGATGAGGGCCTAAAGTGAGAGCTAAATAGCTTGGCCAAGGTTGGTTAACTATTAAGAGTTGCAAGATCAAAATATAAAACCTAAGAAGTCTGTGTGACTTTAAAGCACAGGCTCTTCCCACAAAACAATATTGGCTCCAAACCTACCCTGTGTCTTTCTTCACTTACAAAATCAGGATGTTGCATGAATGTTCATTAAGAAGAGACTGCACATATACCTATGTGTCGGAGAAGGCGATGGCATCCCACTCCAGTACTCTTGCCTGGAAAAGCCCAGGGACAGAGGAGCCTGGTAGGCTGCGGTCCATGGGGTCACAAAGAGTCAGACACGACTGAGTGACTTCCCTTTCACTTTTCACTTTCATGCACTGGAGAAGGAAATGGCAACCCACTCCAGTGTTCTTGCCTGGAGAATCCCAGGGACGGGGGAGCCTGGTGGGCTGCCGCCTATGGGGTCACACAGAATCAGACACGACTGAAGTGACTTAGCAGCATACCTATGTGTATAGTACAAAAGAAGGACCTTAAAGAAATACCCCAAAGGGTTAACAATGAGTTTTTTCTGGGGCAAGGTATGAACATGCCTTCAGAAAGGAGGAGGGGAAGAGGGGCATATATCAATATAAAACTTAATTCTCTTACAGTCAAAATATATTTATATGCCACATAAATTAAATAAAATAAAATAGTGCAATTAAAATAAAATAAAAGAGATTAAATAAGATAATTCTTAATGTCCTTCCTGGTTATGACCACTGTATATTTCTCCTTAAGGAGCTGCAGGTTCAGCAGCCTCCCTGAAAACCTACTTCACCTAAAAATGCAGAATAGTTTTTACTAACAATGTGGAGCAATTGTGCCACCCAGTGGTCATACTAAAAACTGACAAAGTACCTTATCTATCCACATGAATTAGTCAGATACTGCATTCAGTCTTCAGGAAAACAATAGTTCCTTTTTCATTTAGCAATGGTAAGTAACTAAGTTAATTTAATAAATGCAAAATTTTATCTGTGGTAAAATCCCTTTATTATTCCCTCAAACCAACCAACACTGTGTTCTCGTTTATCCTCATGTTCACATTTTTCACTTTCAGCTTCATAGCTTAATAGTGTCATAGCCAGGATGAACCTTAGGCACCCATGGAACCTGACCACATCATTTTACAGAAGAGGAAATCTGTCTCTAGCTTGTGGCCAGATTCAGGAGACACAGGTTCAATCCCATGGTTGGGAAGATCCCCTGGAGAAGGGAATGGCAACCCACTCCAGTATTCTTGCCTGGAGAATCCCATGGACAGAGGAGCCTGGTGGACTATAGTCCATAAAGTCACAAAGAGTCGGACACGACTGAGCACACCCTATACAAGGGATGCCAGGCTTCTAATCATATTCTCACTAGAACTGAAGTCCTCTATTACTAACCAATGGAATTCGTTGTCACATTGGGGTCATTAATCTTTTGTACGGTGGGATGTCTAGCTACATCAGTCAGTAAAGTCTATAAGTGCACAAATAAACTACATTATATCACAAAGGAACCAATTATATTGGAACATGTTTCCAACCATAGATCTTCAAGGCTCCATGAATACCGGGTAAGAACCCATGAAAAAAGGCCCAGGAAATGATTCACTTCCCAAAGACAGATTGTGATGAACATGCTAACCATTGATAAGCCTCAACTGCCCTTTTCTCCAGTTCCCCTTTTTTGAAAGCAAGTTTTTATCAGCCCTATGCTGTCCCAATGCACAGAAGATATCGTCCTCGAGTAAGCTACCTCTTCCCTATTTTTTCACTCTCTGCTGTAGTTCAGAATGTTCACAGAAGGCAGCAGAAGCTCTCCTTCCCTGTTTGGCTCCCCAAGCATTTGATACTAGGGTCATCATGGTGGAATGCACGGAACAGCTGTGAAATGAGATGGCACAGATTTTGAATCCCACTTCTTCCCCTGAGGCATAGGAACAAGGAAAGGTGTGTCAATATTAGAGGAATGGGATAAGTCAAGTGTCTGGCACTGAGCCTAATGGATAGTTACTGCTCCAGAGATGCTGATTTCCTTCCTCCATACAAGCAGTTGAAACAAGTAGTGTGCCGATTATTTTCCATTTACCCTTCAAATCTACTCTCTACCTTTCTCCATCTGCCTCTTTGCAGCAGGAGGTTAAGTATATGCCATATCAGTGCGTTCCCTTGCCCTTTGGCTTCAGTTAGATCCAGACATTAAGAAGCATCATTTGGATATTACAAGGAAAGAAGAAAGGAAAATCAGATTTTAAAATCATCTAGCTACCTACCTACCTACCTTTAAAATCCCTCCCTACCAAGTCAGCTGAGCTGGGTGCACACAGCTAGCAAAGGCAACCCTCTCCATAAAGTCACCCTTTCTGGGCTCCCACAACCACTGCCTCTATTGCTCCTCAGGCCACACACAGTATGGCTCCTAGGCTCCTAGCCCTGGCATGATGCCCCATCCCTTATTGTTGTCCCAAGAAGGCAATGGCACCCCACTCCAGTACTCTTGCCTGGAAAATCTCATGGACAGAGGAGCCTGGTACGCTGCAGTCCATGGGGTCGCAAAGAGTCTTCCTTGTCCTGTTAAGAGTGGCCCTTTTCCTATTATACAGCGTGAAGTAAGTCAGAAAGACAAATATATTAACGCATACATATGGAATCTAGAAAGATAGTAATGATTTGCAAGGCAAATTTGCAGGGCAGCAAGGAGACAAAAACATAAAGAGCAGACTTTTGGACACAGTGGGGGAAGTGAGAGGGTGGGATGATTTGAGAGAATAGCATTGAAATATATGCATTACCATATGCAAAATAGATAGCCAGTGGGAGTTTGATGTATGATGCAGGGAACCCAAAGCTCAGGGCTCTGTGACAACCTAGACGGATGGGATGGGGAGGGAAGGGGGAAGGGGGTTCAGGACAGCGGCAGGGTACATGTGTATACCTGTGGCCGATTCATGTTGATGTATGGCAGAAACCATCACAATACTGTAAAGTAATTGTCCTCTAATTAAATTTTTCAAAAAGAGTGGCCTTTTTATATTAAAAAAAGAATGGTGATCATTTTAAGATGTATAGAAATATCAGAACACTATATTGTGTACCAAGAACTAATATAGTGTTGTAGGTAGATTATACTTTAAAACAAACAGACTCACAGAAAAAGAGAACAGATTTGTGGTTCTAGAGGTGGGGAGTAGGGGGAGGGAGAATAGAATGAAGGTGGTCAAAAGGTACAAACTTCCGGTTATAAGAGAAATAAGTACTAGAGATGTAACATACAACATGATAAATATAATTAACATTGCTGCATGTTATATATGAAAATGGTTAAGTAAATTCTAAGAGTGCGCCTCATAAAGAAAAAAATTTTTTTTCTCTCATAATTATCTGAGATGAGGTACATTCATTAAATGTATCGTGATCACTTCATGATATATGTAAGTCAAATCATTATGTTATACACTTTAAACAGATAAAGTGCTGTATGTCAATTATATCTCAATAAAGCTGAATAATAAAAGTGAAAGGGGAAAAAATAATCAAAGAAGGAGGAGAAATGAAGAAAAGGAGTACAAGGAGAAGGAAGGAAGGGAGGGAAGGAGAGGAAGACCGAGGTAGAAACAAACCAACCTACAGCTGAGGAACAAAACAAATGTTTTCTTCATGGTTTTTTCTTCACAGTAGGTAAAAACCTAGGTGGAAGATATAGAATTAGCAGCTAGATTTCTGCAACTATAATTTGTTTTATACATTTGACTTCAAACCCATATAAATATTTTATACAATTACAAAACACACTAAAAATTAAAGCAAAGTTAAGATTGCAAAGCAAAATTAACCAAATGAATCTGAGTATGTACCAGGTTGATGACATAACCACACAGAAAGGAAGTGTTTCAAAGAGCTTTAAAATGCAGTCATTTGATAGCTTATCCCTAACACCTTAGGACAGTGGTTCTCAACTAGTAGCAGTTTCGACCCCAGAGGACATTTGGCAATGTCTGGAGCATTTCTGATTGTCCCGGGGTGACAGTTGCTACCAACATCTAGTAAATAGAAGCCAGAAATGCTGCTAAGGGCTTCCCTGGTGGCTCAGTGATAAAGAAACCGCCTGCAATGCAGGAGACTCTGGTTCGAACCCTGGGTCAGGAAGATCCCCCGGAGAAGGGAATGGCAACCCATTCCAGTATTCTTGCCTGGGAAAGCCCATGGACAGAGGAGTCTGGTGCACTGTAGTGTATGGGGAAGCAAAAGAGTCGGACACAACTTAGTAACTAATCAACAACAATAAAGCTGTTGTTCAGCATCAGTCCTTCCAATGAACATTCAGGGTTGATTTCCTTTAGGATTGACTGATTTGATCTCCTTGCTATCCTTGCCATAGTAATCAATACAGTATGGTATTGAGTAGGGAGAGACAAATTGGTAAAATGGAGCAGAATAAGGAATACAGAAATAAGCACACACATAAAGCAAATCAATTTCAACAAATGAATTTTACCAAGTCAATTTAGAAGGTGAAGAGGATCTTTTTTTTTTAATGTTGCTGAAACAAATAGACACTACTAAGAAAAAGAAGACAAGTCACTGACTGGGAAAAACTATTTTCAGCATACATATGTGATCAAATAACTACAAAAAAAAAGTCTTGTATTTAGCACATGTAAATAATTTCTACAAATCAACAACAAAAAGACAAAGACTCAAAAATGGGCAAAAAACAAGCAGTCATCTTTTAAACACACACATACAATACATAAAATGATACAGCATATGGGCCATGACTTGACAATTGATGAATCTGGGTGATGGATACATGCATATTGACTGCTCTCCTCCCCCTACTTTTGTGGAGGTATGAAATTGTATATCATAAACACTTGAAAAGAGTGAACATCTGTAACCAAGGAAATAATTCTGATTCTCAGGGAAAAGATATCAATTTCCCCAGCCCCAACAATTAATACCAACCAATGGTATTGGTTGGTTCATACTCAGGCTGTACATATTTTAAACATATCAATCCTAGGTTCTACACTGGACCATTAAATCTGAATCTCTAGGGATAGAACCCAAGCTCGGTGCTTTTATAAACTTCCCTGGAGAGCCTAAAGCTCAACCATAGTTGAGAAGCACAGATGAATATTATCTTAATTCCTGGTCACTTTTTATGTTCTCTTTGGATGTCATAACAGTTAGGGGCTTGACAAGAAACAGAATTTACCTGACATGGGAGTATTTGTAGAAACCTGGTCAGGGTTAAGAGAAGAAATGTGCCCAGCAAGAAACCATCGCATGAGTTAATCCCTGGAACCAAAGGGATCAGTAGTAGAACAGTGTTTCCAGAGCACAGTGAGGGCCAGAGTGTGGGAAGGCACAGTCCTGGACTAGGCCAGCTGCCAAGGCCCTGGGGGCCGCAAATAAGGACCCCAAACTTCCTCCCCCTCCCTCCTGCCAGGCTGGCAGGGAAGAGACACAGAGCAGGACAGAACTGGAAGAGCATTTAAAGAAGGTGGTGCTAGGCACGTGTGCCAGCTACCAGATGCCAACAATTTCAATTCCTGGCCTCTAGTCTGGCCCACTGATGCCTGGCTTCCCTTCTTGTCTGATGGTGACTGGGGAAATAATTGGATCGCTTTCCTGAACCCACCAATGGAGTAGGAAATGGCAACCCACTCGAGCATTCTTGCCTGGAAAATTCCATGGACAGAGGAGCCTGGAGGGCTACAGACCATGGGGTCACAAAGAGTGGGATACAACTGAGCATACACCAGTGCAGAAAAGGCCGGAGGCCAGTCTGGGAGGGTCAAGGCAAGGCTTTCAGTTGTGCAGAAATCAGTTTCAGACAAAGAATTTAAGTCACCAATCTATAAAAACTATGGAGTCACATGGTATCTCACTAGCAGAGAACCAACCTCTGATTTCCCTTTCCTGGCCACTCCTTATTTAAAGAAAGAAGGAAAGAAAGGGGAAAAAAAGGTACAGAGACTGGAAAGTATTGTTTTCAATGAGTGTATCTGAAAATGCTATATTGAAATTACATTATTTGATGTAGGAAGGCCTAGGTAAGTCATCCAGCCCATACTCCTCATTTCACAATTAAGGGAACTGAGACCAGAGAGGTGAAGTAATTTACCTAAAGTCTCCATCTGGTTAAGAGCAGAGTCCAGATATTGTGACATCCAGCCCAGGGTGTCCACCCAGCTCAGAACACCACAGGGCCTCTCAAGGGGTCCTTCCTCCTCTTTACCAACCAACTGGATCAACTAGACCCCCAGAGTAGCAAGATCATGTAAACACCTGCCACTCAACATCTTATTTTCATTTCTGTTCAGATGTGACTGCCCGGATCTGTTTCATGGTTCTTAGTCCATTTCAGGGGGCAGAGTTTTTCAAGCTGAAAAAGGTAATAAATGCTAACAAGCTTCCAGCTGGCTTCCTGGAGGGTGGCTAATCCAGAAACGGGGTGCTGAGTGGGCCACCTCAGACGGTGCCAAGTTGTCCCAGGGAGGCAAGCATGAGCAGGAAGCAGACTTCAGCAGCCTCCTGCTAAAAAAAAAAAAAAAAAAACTAAGCAAGTCCCAAAATGACTGTTTCTGGCATTGACTGACTCAGCCTGCAGGCCTGGGAGCTGGCATCCCAGAAGCTGGCTCGGTGGCTACAGAGGGTGGAGCTCAGGCAAGATGAGACAGGAATCTTCCCTGGTGAGATAGGAGCCTCTCTCCTCTGTTGTGGGGGAGACACAGGTGGTGGGAAACACTGAGGTGGCAGATCCCAGGGAGGGGACAGGAAGCAGCATGTTCTCAGCCTCAGACAGGAGGCAGTGGGACAATGGTTGTGCGTGTGTGCTAAGTCACTCCAGTCGTGTCCGACTCTTTGCAACCCTATGGACGGTAGCCCGCCAGGGTCCTCTGTCCATGGGATTCTCTAGGCAAGAATACTGGAGTAAGTTGCCATCCCCTCCTCCAGGGGATCTTCCCGATCCAGGGCTCGAACTGGGGTCTCCTGCGTTGCAGGCAGAGTCAATACCGTCTTGAGCCTGGTGTTGAGCCTGGGGAGCCTGGTGTTGAGGGCAGCTCTTCTAAAACAAGATTACCTCTCCCGAGTCTGGGATCCTTATACAGAGGTCCAACCGAGGATGAGAGGAAAGACCAATGATGCCCAGGGTTCCTTCCAGCTCAGAAAACCACATCCTAGAAAGAGCCAGCAGAGCTCCCTTCACCCCTCATCCCAGGGTCCTCAACCACAGCCCTGTCAGTTCCCTTCACAGCACATCACAATCTGGAATTGCAAGTCTAACTGTTCACTTGTTTGTTGCCTGTCTCCCCCTCATGACCATGTTCCTCTAGGCCAGGGATTGTTGTACCCAGTGCCCCATGTTGTACCTTACACTTCGTAGGTGCACAAAAAAGTTTCTGATGGAAGTGTTAAATAAAGGGATGATTGTGAAACATCTTTACTCCTGAAGAAGGGAAAACCACTTGCAGAAAGAAACAAGCTCTGGCATTTGTAAGCATGATCAAATACAGTGTGTTCCTGTATCTCCACTTGCCTGGCCAGCTGTAACCCACTCTGCCCTGTAAGATGATAAAATTTGTATAGCCCCTTGCGGATGCCGAAGCACTTTCATAGCATGGTTTACCCAAAATCACTGCACCGATAAGCAGGAAACACTTATTCTACCTCCAGATTCCATGTTCTCCCCTCCACCCCTTGTATGATCAGAGTCCTAGTTCTGAGCATACACCAGGGACGGGCTCTATTGCTCCAGTTTCAAAGAAGAAAAACAGGAGCCCTGAGAAAATACTGGCTTTGCTAGTCGAAGTTAGGCCTCTCGCAAGAGCCACAACTCCTCAAAGGAATTGAAAGGAGGAAAAAAGGAAACTGGGGCTTAAAAGGACATGTACTCTTTCCCGCTGGTAGAGGAGAAGCAAAGAGGATAAAAAGAAACAGAGAAAAGGGGAGTGTCTCTGGCCCAGAGATCAAACAGTGAGATAACTAAGTGGCTGCTAATCCTCCATTTTGCCCCAGATAAAGGAGGTGCACTAATCACTGGGAAAGGGCGGGTTACCCCACTGGGAACTCATGTTTCCACCACGTTGCCTTGTGCCCATTAAATCCCAGTCTTTTGAAGGGCAAAGCGCATGGCATATATTAACACTACTGTCGTTAGTAATAATGCCCAGCCTTTAGATTTGCAAGCTCCATTCCTCCTAAGAGTTTAAAGCCCTTCATACATATTATCTAATTCTCTCTCAGAATTTTTAGTAGAAAAACATTCCCAGATCACTATGTAAATATACATAAAAGTTCTTTAAGACATTAGAGCACATTTCAGTCTTATTTATACCCTTTTTCCCCTGTGCCTGGTTTAGCACATTTCCATTTTGACTATGTATCTCTAAAACACCAATTTTCAAGACAGAAACCTAAAAAAGCAACTGTAAACCTCCCATCTCTGGCCAAACTTACTTCCTCTCCACACCTCCATCACAAGGAGCGTAGAAGAAGCTTCTCTCACTTTAAAAACAGCACAGGGCTGCTAGGGAGGAGTGAGGGAGGGACGGAGTGGGAGTTTGGAATAGCAGATGCGAACTATTATACATACAATGGATAAACAATGAAGTCCTACTGTATAGCACAGAGAACTATATTCGGTATCCTCAGATAAACCATAGCAGAAAAGAATATGAAAAAGAATGTATACATATAACTGAGTCACTTTGCTCTATAGTAGAAATTAACACAATACTGTAAATCAGCTATACTTCAATCAAACCATTCTTCAACAAGTAGCGCAGGACTCCCTTCCCACCCTCACCCCATCGTCCCTTTGATACCGTCTGCTCCTGATTTTAACTAAGAGCTAGAAACAATAGTTCACACTGAGTGTCTACTCTGTGCAAACCACTGTGCTAATTACTTTACACTCACTCACTTATTTAATCCTTGGGACAGAGACATCTATTCATCCCCCAGTAGCCACAGTAGTAGAAATTTTAGTCTCCCCTGCAGCTAGGTGTGGCCATATGACTATTTTCTGGTCAATAATTAAAAGTATCTATGGAGAATTCCAAGCATACAGCATTATCCTTAAACATGTCTTTCCTCTCCCCTGACTTCACTGATTTTTATAGCCTGAGAACCCAAAACATAACCGATTGAAAACCTCTGCTTTGACATTTTCCTGATTATGGTTCAAATCACTCACTATTCCTTAGTCCAAAGATGAAACAATGTATATTGCAGATATGGAGATGACCTGGCTCATTGTTGATATTTCTGAGCCACTGAGTCACTCAACTCTGAAGCTTGTCCTTCTTACGGATTCACTGTTCTATGCTACACTAAATGTTCAATTGGTTTGAGCCAGGTTGAATCAGAATTTTCACTATTTGTAGCCAAAATCCTTCTAATGAGCAGTTTGTTTTTCATCCTCTGTCTTCACAAAAGATATGAAAATTATTCAAGTTAGAATGGGAGTGGTTAGTAGGGAAATGAGAGTCACTACTACCAGCCCTAATTCAGTGCTTTAAAACTCACCATTGCTCATCGACACTCAGCACTGATGCAGCTCACGGACAGTGTCCCTGACCACCTTCTGCTTATCCAGATGGCTTCATGGTAACTCTGGGTCTAAATATAAATTCTCTGACTTGCGCCATACAACCACAGGGGCTAGGGATAGCCTACACTGGTTTTAATTAGACAGTTAGAGATTGAGAGGAAACTCTTGGTCAGGTTGGAAAATCCTCCCAGCAACTTGGCTGAGCAGAAAAGAAGCTTGTGAATGAGTGAGTGAGATGAGGGGGACCAAGTTCCCACCCCACGCACCTCCATTGCGTGGACTGGTGTTGCATGGAGGGGTGTGGTTGGGGTTGTGATTCTCTGTTTCATAGGTGCAGGAATATCTGAGAACAAGTAGAGGTGGGAAGAATATATAATGCAAGGAAAGGAGCTGGGGTGGGGAGACGATTGGAGAAAAGAGGAGGAAACCCAAGAACTAAAGGACCTGTCACACCCTGGGGGCTGTGACTAGCCTGAAGGATTTGGGGCCTCCCTTGAGAGAAAACTGTCCTCAGCAAAGTGGCAGGAAAACCAGGTCAGGGGGTTGATCATTTATTCAGACACTTGCAACAGTGGCAGTATGGAGGTACTTCTGCAGGCAGTTTGCAGGCTGCAGGGCACTGTTTGAAAGTTAAAGAAGGGAAAAAAGAGAGAAAAACAGGGTGAGGAGAGAAGAATCCTCATTTCTCAGAATATATGAATCACTCTCTGAAGGCTCCTAGAAAAATCTGGGAGACATTCAAGGGACTAACTTCTTGCAGTCATGATGTAGGGGCTCAGAGCTATCCATTTTTCAGGCATTGATGATGATGTGGTCATATGTTGGTTTGCTACTGCTGCTGCTGCTGCTGCTGCTAAGTCACTTCAGTCGTGTCCGACTCTGTGCGACCCCATAGACGGCAGCCCACCAGGCTCCGCCGTCCATGGGATTCTCCAGGCAAGAACACTGGAGTGGGTTGCCATTTCCAGGCTGCTAAATCCTGAGACACCAGGATGACGGTAGTGTTCCTAGGATGACCAATTCATTCCAATTTGCTTGGGATTTTCCTGACTTTAGGAATGAAAGCATCATGTTCTAGAAAGCCCCTCAGTTCCAGGCAGACCAAAACATCTCCTCCGAAGCACCCTCTATGCACTCAAACCTTTGACTGGACATGTCCCACACTGGTCATTTTCTTAGTCTACATCAAAATGATTCAACTAGACCCAGCAAAAACAAAAGTTGGTGGCTTTCACTGCCCTAAGCCTCACTTGGGCTCCTGAAGTTGTGTTACCAGCCTAGGTTAAAAATCAAGGAGCATCCCAAGAGGAGCAAACCTTGGCCTAAAGAAGTAAAGGGAACAATGAGTAATATCAAAGAGATGGCAAAAATCTCCAGTGTACTAAGTACCATATACCAGATATCAAGCCCTGCTTACTTTGGGAAGCTGCCAACCACCTAATGAGCAAAAGAAAGGCTAGTTCAGATGCTTCTTAAAAATAAATGTGTCAGGGAACAATTAAAAGCCTCGAATGAACAATTAGCCCAACTGGCAAAGACTTACAAATCCTACCTCGATCAAAACAGTTTATTGAATTTATTAGCCTTTAGAGGGGAATTAGTCTTTTTGAAATTAGTGAGTGTGTCATTAAGGAGATGAAGAGCTACAAGGAAAAGGTCAATAAAGCATTTATTCAGAAAGAAGAAGACCAAACTCTTTATTCAAAGCCACAGTAATTAAATCAAACAATGTATGTAGCCAACATGGATATCTTTGAACTGTTATGTTGAATACAATGGGGTACACTCTGCTCTGAGTTATCATGGACCAGACAGGTAATCTACAAAACCAAGCCAGGGAAAAGAGGACAATGGAAGTATATGTAAACCAAATAGTCTGCTATGATCACCCAAACTCAGTCCTTGGATGAGCATGAAAACGGAAATCCCCAGAAGCTGTCAAGTGTGTTCTACTTAGACATCACTAACTCTGAATTAAAGACACCTTTCCTTTCATGTTCACTGTAGAATAGATGTTCTACATTTTAACTGCACTATTTTGAATCTGCCAATAATTTAGACCAATGGTCCTCAAACAGAAGCAAATTTGTCCCCAAAGAGTGTTCAGCAATGCCTGCAGACAGTCTTATTTGTCACTCCCAGGATGAGGGGAGGGATGGGCAGGAGTGGTTGATACTGGAATCCAGCAGGTAGAGGACACTATTAAACACCCTGCATTGTACAGGGCAGCCCCCATGATAAAGAATCACCCAACCCAAAATGTCAATCATGCCGCTGTTGAGAGGCTTTGATTCAATACACTCTAACTTGAGTTTTGATTTTGCTCTAACTATAAAAAGAAAGGCTTTCTTGAAAAATTAATGGCACTAACATGATAAATGAAAATATTACTTTGAGTAACAAAATAATAGTATTTGAGACACTTCCTTGCATGTCAACATTGAGCCTAACAATGACAATTGTCTTCTCTTTTCCTTAAAGCCAGTGTGTCAGGATTTCTCATTGGTAGTCTTCAGTTCAGTTCAGTTCAGTTGTTCAGTCGTGTCCAATTCTTTGTGACCCCATGGACTGCAGCATGCCAGGCCTCCCTGTCCATAACCAACTCCCAGAGTTTACTCAAACTCATGTCCATTGAGTCAGTGATACCATCCAACCATCTGATCCTCTGTCGTCCCTTCTCTTCCCGCCTTCAATCTTTCCCAGCATCAGGGTCTTTTCAAATGAGTCAACTCTTCACATCAGGTGGCCAAAGTACTGGAGTTTCAGCTTCAACAGTAGTCCTTCCAATGAATATTCAGGACTGGTTTCCTTTAGGATGGACTGGTTGGATCTCCTTACAGTCGAAGGGACTCTCAAGAATCTTCTCCAGCATCACCATTCAAAAGCATCAATTCTTCAGCGCTCAGGTTTCTTTATAGTCCAGCTCTCACCTCCATACATGATCACTGGAAAAACCATAGCCTTGACTAGACAGACTTTGTTGGCAAAGTAATGTCTATGCTTTTTAATATGCTGTCTAGGTTAGTACTCTTAATCATTAATTATTAGTTCTTCAAAGTATAAACACTGTACATCCATTCATATCTTCCATACTTTAAACATTTTTAGTTATTAAGAAAATTTCTATAAATATGTCCTGAAGATAAAATACTCATCATGGTGACTATAGTGAACAAGTTTGTATTGTATAACTGAAATTTACTAAGATTGTAGATGACAAAAGTTCTTGCCACAAGAAATATATATTTTGAATATATACATATATCAAATAATTATGTTGTACACCAAAAACTAATACAATGTAATATACCAATATTAATAATATTGGTATATTACAATATTGATAATAAATAAATAGATAAATAAACTGGGTTTCTCTATTGTTTAGTCATTAAGTCATGTCCAGCTCTTTGCAGCCCAATGATCTGTAGCCTGCCAGACTTCTCTGTCCATGGGATTTTCCAGGCAAGAATACTAGAGTGGGTTTCCATTTCCTTCTCCAGGGTTTCTCTATAGCACTGAGCCAATTATTCAAAAGAAGTGAGCTCACTTATTGAAATATAGTTCAATACATATATGATAACTACATATACATACATGATAACTATATATAATTATCCTAAAATGAACTAATATACTCATTTTTGTTCTTAAACAAACTTCTTTTTAATGAGAATTCAACTAAAAGAGATCATACCATTTTTATGTTTCTTGTATCTAGTTAGCTAATCATCCAGAGTTTTTAAAAGAAATAGCAAAACACCACTTTGTCTCTTTGCCCAAAGAGACAGGAGCTACATTTTTAGCTGGAGTTTATATTTCTGTTCCCAAGCATTCAATAGTTATTACCTGAGAGACTTCTTTGTCAACAGAGCACATATTAAATCAGTTACTGGAAGTATGTTTAGATTATATATGTTAATTTACATTTGATGAACTTGTCTCTCTGGTGCCTGCTGAAACACTAGCTAAGTGCGTAGCCTGGCTGTATTTATCCAAACTCCATAAACAGAAAGCCCAATCCCCACACAGCATATAAAAACATGAATTACATGATCCAGTGAGAGTTCCTGAGGGAAATGGCAGCTTCCAAGAAAAAATGTATTTCAGGTTTAGTCACTCTCTTTGATGAGTTATGTGTTTTTCACCTTGTCTTTCTCCAGAGGGGTGAAGAAGCACCCTTTGAAAGAACATAGTAAGCAAAATATAGCTAAATGTAACCTCTTTCCTTCTACTTTTGAGTCTTCTAAGTTATATTTGATGATTGAAGCAGAAATTATAATACTGTCTGATATGGTTCTAAATGTATATAGAGTAAATACTTGAGACATCTTTATTCTAAATAGGGCTTCCCTGGTGGCTTAGACAGCAAAGAGTCCACCTGCAATGCAGACCCAGGTTCAATCCCTGGGTCAGGAAGATCCCCTGGAGAAGGCAATGGCTACCCACTCCAGTATTCTTTTCTGGAGAATTCCATGGACAGAGGAGCCTGACAGGCTACATTCCATGGGGTGGCAAAGAGTCAGACATGACTGAGTGACTAACCTGCAACTTTCATTTCATTATAGACAGAGGGAGATGGGGCATAAAGGCATGATTTTTATACCTCATGCAAAAGTGGCAGAATGATGACACCAGCAGACTATTATAAGATGTGTGTGTGTTTGTGTGTGTGTGTGACATCACACCTAAACAACACTAAAAAACACTCTACAGAGAGAAACACTTAAGGTCACTATAGGTAAATCAAAATGGAATTCTACAAAATGTTCAAATAACCCACAGGAAGGCAGGAAGAAATAACAACAAAAAAAATTTTTAACACAGAGGAAGAACAGAAAGCAAAAGAAAAAATGACAGATTTAAACACAGCATAATAATAATGACATTAAATATAAACAGTATGATTGAAAATAAAGGGCTGAAAGTCAAAGGATGGGAAAAACACATCATGCATGTGGTGGGAATTTCTAATGATGCGCTTTCACAGCTTTGAGAAATTTCATAGAAATAGCACCTAGAAAAATAGCATATATCAAGAAACTGTGTTGATAATTACTTTTCATGTTGTCTTAGAATAGTAGCCTTGTTACAGACCCCAAGGCCAGACCCAGAAGGAGTATGACTGGGATCATGAAAGCATGGACCTTGGAGCATCGGGTTGGCGTCAGGTATGAGCACTGCCTACACACTTGCTGATTGTTCCCAAGACTATCCCAGGAGGGAATGGCCTGGGGTAAAAACAAGGAGATCTGGACTATGTCAATGTAGTGTCTTCGGAAAGATAGATCAAAGAAAGCTTTGTAGTATGCAATCAGGAATAAAAGCTGGACTCAGAGTGGACTCAGTCCAGTAGAAGCTGCAGGTCCCCTGGCCTACTGCACCAGATTTCGTGTTTTGTTTTCATTCTCATCGCTTGCTCCTGGACTTTTAGGGCAACACATGCAAAATACTAATCAAATGAAAGATGGAGTGGCTGTTTTGATATCAGATAAAGCTGATTTCAAAGGAAAAAATTGCCAAAGTCAGACAGGGACATTATACAATGTTTCAGTTCAGTTCAGTTCAGTTGCTCGGTCATGTCCTACTCTTTGTGACCCCATGAACCACAGCACGCTAGGCCTCCCTGTCCATCACCAACTCCCAGAGTCCACCCAAACCCATGTCCATTGAGTCGATGATGCCATCCAGCCATCTCATCCTCTGTCATCCCCTTCTCCTCCTGCCCTCAATCTTTCCCAGCATCAGTGTCTTTTCAAATGAGTCAGCTCTTCACATCAGGTGGCCAAAGTATTGGAGTTTCAGCTTCCAATGAACACCCAGGACTGATCTCCTTTAGGATGGACTGGTTGGATCTCCTTGCAGTCCAAGGGACTCTCAAGAGTCTTCTCCAACACCACAGTTCTAAAGCATCAATTCTTCGGCGCTCAGCTTTCTTCACAGTCCAACTCTCACATCCATACATGACCACTGGAAAAACCATAGCCTTGACTGGGCGGACCTTTGTTGATAAAGTAATGTCTCTGCTTTTTAATATGCTGTCTAGGTTGGTCAGAACTTTGCTTCCAAGGAGTAAGCATCTTTTAATTTCATGTCTGCAGTTACTATCTGCAGTGATTTTGGAGTGCAGAAAAATAAAGTCAGCCACTGTTTCCACTGTTGTCCCATCTATTTGCCAAAAGGATCAATCAACCAATAAAACATAGCAATCTTGAATGTAAACATACCAAACAACACAGCTGCCAAATATGTAAAGCAAAAACTGATTGAGTTTTTGTCGAAATAGACAATTTCTCAAGTATATCTAGAGACTTCAACATCCCTCAATCAATAATTGCTAGTACATCTAGACAAAAAATCAGCAAGGATAAATAAGAACTCAACATTACCATTAACCAACAATATAATCAACCTTTATAGAACACTCTACCCAACAACGCAGAATACACATCCCTCTCTAGTGTCCACAGAATATATGCCAAAATAGATCTTATCCTGGCTCATAAAATGAACTTCAACAAATTTAAAAGAATTAAAATCATATAGAGTGTGTTCTGTGACCCAAATGGAATTAAACTAGAAATCAATAACCAATATAACAGTAAAATCTCAAAACACTTGGAAACTAAACAACACACTGGTAAATAATTTATAGGTCAAAGAGGAAATTTCATGGAAAATGAAAAACTATATTTGAGCAGAAATGAAAATACAATAGGACAAAATGTGTGGGACAGAACAAAGGCAGAGCTGAGTGAATCTGAGGCTACGAAATGCATGTATTAGAAAAATAAACCCAAATCAAGCAGAAGAGGAAATAATAAAGAACAAATACACCGAGATGATTTCACTGGAAACTTCTACCAAATGCTTAATTAAGAATTAACATCCATTTCATACAGCCTCTTCCAGGAAACAGAAGAGAAAGGAACACTTTCCAATTCATTTTATGAAGCTAGTATCACCCTGAAACCAAAACCAGACAAAGACAGTATTAAAAAAAGAAGGAAAACTATAGATAAATATCTACAAACACCATATTGGCAAATGGAATTCAGTAAAATGAAAAACTTACAGACTATGATCAAGTGGGGTTTATCCCAGGGATGGAAGCTGGTTCAATATTCTAAAATCAATCAATGCAATCTACCATATCAACAGGCTAAAAAAGAAAAAATATATGATTACATCTGTGAACAAGGAAAAATACTGGACAAAAGTCAACACCCATTCATGACTTAAAAAAAAAAAAACACTCTCAGAAAAATAGGTATAGAGAAGGTCTTCCTAAGCTTGATAAAGAACACCTACAATACACTGATAGCTAATACACTTACAGAAGTTCTAGCCAAAGTATCATGGCAAGAAAATAAAGTAAAAGGTATATGGATCAGAAAGAAAGAAATAATACCATCCCTATTTTACAGTGACATAGTTATCTATATAGAAAATAAAAAAAAAAACTGACAAAATATCTCCTCAAGTTCAGGAAGGTTATAGGATACAATATAAGCAATATAGTAATATAATTAGCAAAAAAATTAGCAAAATATAATTAGCAAAAAAGTAATATAATTTTTTCTACAAAAATTAACTGTATTTCTACATTCTAGCAATGGACATGTAAATACCAAAATTTAAAATACAATATCACTTTAAGTCACTCAAAAATGAAATACTTAGGTATAAATCTTCCAAAACATGTACCACACTTCTACTCTGGAACCTACATATAATGTTGATGACAGAAACCAAAGAAGATCTAACTAAATAGGGAGACATACCATGGTCATGGATTGTAAGACTCTACATAGTTGTTCATTTCCCCCAAATTGACATACAGCTTTAATTACTATCAAAACCCCAGAAAGATATTTTTGTGTCTATAGAAAACATTATTCTTAAGATGTATACAGAAAGACAAAGTATTGGAATAGATAAAACATTTTGAAAAAGAAAATAAAGTGGTAGGAATCCATCTGCTCATCTTTGAGGCTTATTATATATATACCTACCATAATCAAGACTGAATGGTACTAGTGGAGATAGAAACACACAGATCAATGGAATTGAGTAAAGTGAAGTGAAAGTGAAGTTGCTCAGTCGTGTCCGACTCTCAGCGACCCCATGGACTGCAGCCTACCAGGCTCCTCCATCCATGGGATTTTCCAGGCAAGAGTACTGGAGTGGGGTGCCATTGCCTTCTCTGGAATTGAGTAAAACATGCACAAATAGACCCACACAAATATGCCCAAATGATTTTTGAAAAGGAGCAAAAAGAACCCAACAAATAGTGCTGGAGAAATTGGACATCCATAGGTCCAAAAAAAAAAGAACCCTGACCTAAGTCTTATATCTCACACAAATTGATTTAAGGTGGATCACAGACTTAAACATAAATCATGAAACTATAAACATTAGAAAGAAAACTGAAGAGAAAATCTTCAGGGTCCAGAGTTAGGCAAAAAATACTCCGACTTGATTCTAAAAGCAGAATCCATAAAAGGAAAAAAAGTCAATAAATTGGACTTCATCAAAATTTTTAAGTTTACTCAACAAAAAACTCTTTAAGAGGAGGAAAAGACAAGCTACATTCTGGGAGAAAATATTTGCAAACCACATATCCAGCAAAGGACTAGTACCTAGAATATACAAAAAAACTCTCAACTGTAACCCTAAAGACATAAATAATCCAGTTAGAAAACAAAGAAAAGACTTGAATAGATATTTCACCAAGGAAGACATACAGATGGCAAATAGGCACACACAAAGATTTTCACATCACTAGCCACTAAGGAAACGTAAACTAGCACTACAGTTAGATATATTTACACACCCATCAGAATGACTAAAATAAGAAATGGTAACAACATCCAATGCTGACAAGACTGTAGAGAAACTGGGTCATTCATACACTACTACTGAAAAAGCAAAATGATATAGACTCTCTGGAAAACATTTTCTCAAAAAACCTAAACATGCAACTACCATTCAATCCAGAAAAATTCTCTGTGGATCATCAAATGCATGTGAGATGCTCAAAATTCCTGAATCTCTCCACCCCACCAAAGACCACCATTTCCCCATTATTACAACAACTAAAATGTGTCCTGCTCACTCCAAAATTACTCCCAATGGACGAGATCAGTCACACTGAAAACCACTGCCTTGAACACTGACAATAATTCTACAGGACTGGTAGAAAAAGGCCACTTTAGAAGTGAGAAGCTCAGTGTGAAGGGTTTCCGTGAGGTTAAGGCAGGCACCCAAATAAAACCATACAAGTAATTTCTATATAACTGTTTTCTACCACTTTATAGTGCCTCACATAATCATCTAATGCCATTATATTTCTAATTATCTACAATTTTCAAAGAGCTTTTAAAAGTAATATCTTAATTGATCTTTAAGATGTTCTGGCTAAAGCTAAATGGTAGAAGGTTAGGAGAGTGTCAGTGGTTGCAGTCTACTTTAGCCCAACCTGACATCCTGGCAGGTGTTAAACTAAGCTGGCAGCCAAAGGAGGGCCAGCCAGCCTAGAAGGCCATATATTAACTGCCGTTATCCCCGGATTTGCCAAGACCCTTAACTTTTTTCACTTAGAACTAAGGGGTTATTGCTTACAGAGTTCTCCCATCTCGTTTTCTTAATCAGGAGAATAAGCTTCAACAGCAAAAGGAACAATAGACAAGCATCATAAGAAAGCTCATTGATAGCATCTCTGACAATATTTCATGAAGTGCATGAAAAGAAATAAGGAGGTATGTTCTTTAACATTAACCCACAAGTAGAAGACTACCAAAGACTCCCACTCTCACTTGCATTTCACAACTTCTGGCTCCCACATCTGCAAAATGCTCACATCTGTATTCATATCTGCCTCCTTCACACCCACTGTACAAAGGTCTGCCTTGCTTTAGACCAGCCCCACCCCTTGGTTTCTGGATACCACCGACGTTCACTTCATTTTATTGATTATCCCATCTCTTTCCTACATCTTCAAACTTTCTCATCTACTGGCTGCTTCCCATTAAGAGGCTCGTTTAACCCTGTGGCCTCTTCAGGATATAGTCCTTCTCCTCCTGAAGGAGTGTGCTTACACTCCCTGCCTCCATTTCCTCTCCTTCTTTCCACTCCTGATCCCATAAGAATCTGGCCCATCACTGCACTTTAACTGCTCTTACCAAAGATGCCGATGTGTGCCTCTGTGCTGACTCTTACCGGCACTCTTCACTCCTTACTTTAGTTGAGTCATCCTTATCATTTGATACTGTTAACCTCTCCCCTACTGAACACTCCTTACCAGAGCCCAGGCTCCCATGGTTTCCCTCCTACACTCTAATCACAGGACCTTCCTCTTCTTCTGCCTGTCACCCAAAAGTTCATCCCTTAGACTCACTTCTCTTTTTCCCTTCATACACTCTCCCATTGCTTTAGTTACCATCTATCTCACCTGCCCACACCACTCTCTCCCCTTATTTCAGTTTCCATCTATA
The DNA here is from genome assembly GCF_001704415.2 of Capra hircus. NCBI lineage: Eukaryota > Metazoa > Chordata > Mammalia > Artiodactyla > Bovidae > Capra > Capra hircus. Next base: position 24,128,259 of record NC_030818.1, read on the forward strand.
TCACCTGCCCACACCACTCTCTCAAGCTCCAGACCCATGAACCCACCTCCTACTCCACAATCCCACTTGTCCCACTAGGACCTAAATTCAGCAAGTCCAAAACTGAACTACCATCCTCCTGCCTCTAACTTGTTCTTGAATATGTATACAACACTTTCACACACCAGCCACCCTTGGCTCTTCTCCTTCCTCACATCCACATTAAGTTTCTCACCACATCTATTTCACCTTCTCAAAGTCCTTCAAACTATCTTCATTTCCAGTGACACTGCCTTAGACCAGACCCCCAACATCTATCAACTGGAAATCTGCAGTCACTTCCTAACTGGTTTCTCTGCCCCTAACTGTGCCCCTTCCAATCCAGTCTTTCAAGACCTGAGTCTTACTGAGATTTTCTAAAATGTGACTCTCACCACACCATTTTCTATCTTAAAACCCTTCAGTAATTTTTCAGCATCTTTCCAATGAAGTCTAACATTGCCATGGCCTCTGATGGGGCCTGACCTCTCTCTCCAGCCTAATCTCCTCCTCCCTTCCCTATGTCACACCTAACAGCTACTTCCTCCCAAGGACCATGTTATCTTTTGCTCTTCAAGAACTCACTGTAAGGAACCCTCATCTCTCAACTCCTCCCTCAATAGGCAACCCTCTTCTCATTCATCAGACCTCAGATAATGCTACTTACTGACCTTCGTTTGATGAGGCTTGAATGCCCCTGCTTTGTTCTCCCAATATCATTAACTTTCTGTATCATGACACTTAGCATACCTTTTCATAACTGCTCACTTATTAATAATTATCTATTTTCCCCATTAAACTGTAAATCACTTGAGGATGCTTACTTTTACATCCATAATACTAGCAAAGTGTCTAGATCACACAATCAATATAGTTTTTTACAGAATATAGTAAAGGAGTAAAGCATCAAGAAACTCAAGCCTGTACGGGCACTCCCCTGGGACTCAGCAGTCCCGTCTGCTTCATGCTCTGGCTCACGCAAGCCTATGGCAACCCCGATGCACACCATCACTGACGTTCCCAACCTCTGCACCTGGTCCCCAGTGCTCTCTGTTCACAGTGGTTAAGCTCTGAGAACAATACTGCACGACCTGCTGGGGCAGCATCTGGAAGGACCTCTGGATATCATGACTTCAGAAACCGCAGGGAAAGTCACTCCCTGTCCTACCACAGAAATAATAATACTCCTCCTTGGGTAACTCTCAAACCTCCTTTATGTGGGGATCAAAGTTATTGTTTCTCAACAAGGAGCAAGTTAAAATGTCTTAAATTTACACTACAGAAATAAAAATTAAAGACTCTAAGTTCTTTAATTAACCACTGACTAAAATTAAAGCTCTGGGGACCTAAGGTACAATTTGGTGACTATAATTAACAATACTGTATACTTGAACGTTGCTAAAAGAGTAGATCTTACATGTCCTCACCACAATGAAAGGTAATTATTTGAGGTGATGGAGGAGTTAACTAACCTTGATTGTGGTGATCATTTTATAATATATTAATATAAATATATCAAATCATCATGTTGCAAACCTTAAGGTTACACAAAATTATATGTTAACTATATCTCAACAAGCTGGGGAGAAAATAAAAATAAAATGTTTTCTAAAGGCCACAAATTTTTTAATAGAAGAACTTTGGTAGACTAAGAAGTTGACATGAGACTTTGAGAACACTCTGTACGGAGCTAATAATTACACTTTGTTACATAGATAAGGAAAGAACTGGAAAATATTTACCAGTCACTTAACTTGAAGCCACTAAGAATGCAAACATAAGCTAGATTGGAGGGAGAGAATGCTTTTTTATCAGATTTATACTTTTTCTACATTTTGTCACCATAAAATTCAGTAGTTCGTACACAAAGGTGTCTTGTGGGCTTTTGGTATTAACTATAATGGTTAATTATTATACAACCTCTAACCTTGAAACTCTAACTATAAAACTCATTGAACTGCCAATTGTAGGAAATTACATTTACCAATCATTGTTTATTTGCTATAGGAAATTGCATTTTGTAACATTTAACCCACAATGACTTCACTGCACTTATTATAGTTAAATCAACCAAGATAAAAGCTGTTCAGCTCCTCTTGGGGTTACAAAAAAATCACCTGTTTTTTTATTTTTTTTTCTGTGACCAATTACTGTATGAGTAAATACAAACAGTGATGATAGCTGAAACATTTTAAAATAATACCAACATATCTCAACTTTTCCCTCTGCAGCTCTAAAGTGCAAGTAACTGAAAACAGTGCCTCCCACAGGGTTATAACTAGGGAGGAAAGAGTTGGAATTTCCCTAGAGCCCAGTGATCTTTCAGGGGTGAGAGAAAAAGTCCCACATGCAGAGCAAGAGGGAGAAGTGGATGATTCAGAAGGGGGGAAAGAGGACACCAAGCATAGGAGTCCTAGCGAAATGCTCACGACAGTGCTTCTGCACCAAGCCTCTGGCGTTCCACTCACCTGGGTCACGTCTGGGTCTGCCTCCCACTCATGCACTTTATCATCAAACAACCTGGTTTAATCTCCCTGAGCCTCTGTTTCCTCAATTTTAAAATAACGATATTAGCAATCAACTCATGAAGGTGTAAGAATTACAAGAGAGACTGATAAGGTGTTTTGCTCAGTTCTTAGCAGGTAATGATATTGGATAAATGCTAGGTGTTATTTTTGCCATTGTCACTGTTGTTATTATTTTCTCTCCATTTCACCACTTCACTTAGGTTCAGTCATGATGACAAAAATGCTCAGAAATGTAATTCGGTGGGGGCACTTCCACCTGCCCCTGCCCCAGGGCAGTGCCGCAGAGCCTGCAGCGTGGCCTCACGGATGATGGCAAGGTTGTGCGGTGGCTTACCCTGGCTCATCTCTGTCACTGAGATTCTCAGCTCAGGGTTCTGACATGGTAGCTGTCTGGGAATGGCCACAACTTCTGAGCATCCAGTCAAACATGGTGAAAAGACCATCCTAAAGCATCTCTTGTGCTGTGGTAGAGTAGAGAGAGCTTAAGATCTGGGAGCAGACATATCTGAATACCAGTGCTCACTGCCTGCGTCTGAGAAATCAACTTCTCTCCAGATTCTTCATCTTAAACTGGGTGTACTGCCACCCACCCTTCAGATTCACTGTGAATGTCACTCATCACAGCACCTGGCACAAGGCAAAAGCCTCAACAAATGATAGTTATCTCTATTATTGTGATCATTGTGAGGATTTCTTTGGATTGTCCTCAGGTTCTGAGAAATACTGAAGATGAGAACTAGAATTGAGTCCAAAAATCATGTTTCCAACACATCCCATTACATGGAAACTGAATGTTTTAATCCACCTAAACTTAATCCCAAAGAAAGGCAATGCCAAAGACTATTCAAACTACCGCACAATTGCACTCATCTCACACACTAGCAAAGTAATGCTAAAAATTCTCCAAGCCAGGCTTCAACAGTATGTGAACTGTGAACTTCCAGATCTTCAAGCTGGATTTAGAAAAAGCAAAGGAACCAGAGATCAAATTGTCATATCTGCTGGATCATCAAAAAAGCAAGGGAGTTTCAGAAAAACATCTATTTTTGCTTTATTGACTTTGGCTATGTGGATCACAATAAACTGTGGGAAATTCTGAAAGAGATGGGAATACCAGACCACCCGATCTGCCTCTTGAGAAATCTGTATGCAGGTCAAGAAGCAACAGTTATAACTGGACATGGAACAACAGACTGGTTCCAAATTGGGAAGGGACTATGTCAAGGCTGTATATTGTCACCCTGCTTATTTAACTTCTATGCAGAGTACATCATGAGAAACGCTGGGTTGGATGAAGCAGAAGCTAGAATCAAGATTGCCAGGAGAAATACTAATAACCTCAGATATGCAGATGACACCACCCTTATGGCAGAAAGTGAAGAGGAACTAAAAAGCCTCTTGATGAAAATGAAAGTGAAGAGTGAAAAAGTTGGCTTAGACTCAACATTCAGAAAACAAAGATTATGGCATCTGGTCCCATCACTTCATGGCAAATAGATGTGGAAACAATGGAAACAGTGAGAAACTTTTTTTTGGGGGGGGGGCTCCAAAATCTCTGCAGATGGTGACTTCAGCCATGAAATTAAAAGATGCTTGCTCCTTGGGAGAAAAGCTATGACCAACGTAGACAGCATATTAAAAAGTAGAGACATTACTTTGCCAACAAAGGTCCATCTCATGAAAGCTATGGTTTTTCCAGTAGTCATCTGAGCACTGAAGTATTGATGCTTTTGAACTCTGGAGTCGAGAAGACTCTTGAGAGTCCCTTGGGCTGCAAGGAGATCCAACTAGTCAATCTGAAAGGAAATCAGTCCTGAATATTCATTGGAAAGACTGATGCTAAAGCTGAAACTCCAGTACTTTGGCCACCTGATGTGAAGAACCAACTCTTTGGAAAAGACCCTGATTCTGGGAAAGACTGAGGGCAGGAGAAGAAGGGGATGACAGAGGATGAGATGGTTGGATGGCATCACTGATGCAAAGGACACGAGTTTGAGTAGGCTCTGGGAGTTGGTGATGGACAGGGAAGCCTGGCGTGCTGCAGTCCATGGGCTCACAAAGAGTTGGACATGACTGAGTGACTGAACTGAACTGAAACTTCAAAAACTCCAAGCCTCTTTCTGTTGACAGGAAGTCTCACCTTATACTGGTTACCCTCCTTCAAGTTTTCCCTGTAATTTTCAGGATGCTTATATGTAATCATGACTTAGCTCCGTGGTCATGGACACTGCCGTGGTTCCCATCCTCTGATGGTGCCACGGACTTAAGAGTTGGGCCTGCACCTTGGAAGAGCACACCCTTCTTCCAAAATGAGAAGGGTATCGTTCCTTCTGTGTCACACCTGGCTGTGGGAGGAAGCGTCCCCTGCAAGTGTTTACTGATACCGCACTTTATTGCTTTGTTTCTTTTTGGCTCCACTAGCTCTTCTCTGCTGTCTGCAGACTTTCCCTGGTTGCAGTGTGCAGGCCTCTCACTGTGGTGGCCTTTCTTGTTGCAGGGCATAGACTCTAGGGTGCGAAGGCGTCAGTAGTTGTGGCTCGTGGGCATAGCTGCCCTGAGACATGTGGAATCCTAGCTCCCAGACCTGCATCGAACCCTTGTCCCCTGTACTGACAGGCAGATTCGTAACCACTGAACCACCAGGAGCATCCCAATACAGCACTTAAAAATTCACAAACAAAACCCCCTTGTGGTAGGATGGCTGGGTCTAGATGAACTCAAGATTCGGCTGCCATATTGTGCCCAGACACTCATGTTTCATTTTAAAATCAAGTTCTCCTTGCCCAGCCCCTTATGCTGAGTTCTCTCACAGTGGCTTCCCTGAATCCCCTAGAACAGGACTTCAGTCAGACACATGTGCACGCACATCAATCCATCAGACATGTCTATAAATGCTGGAATCCCAGCTATGGACAGAAAAGAAGCCTTCTTGTCTTAGGCCCTTTGCAAATAAGTGGTGGCAAACAGTTTACATGGGGTTAGCAAAGTCTCCGGAGAAGCCAATGGCACCCCACTCCAGTACTCTTGCCTGGAAAATCCTATGGAAGGAGCCTGGTAGGCTGCAGTCCATGGGGTCGCAAAGAGTCAGACACGACTGAGTGACTTCACTTTCACTTTTCACTTTCATGCATTGGAGAAGGAAATGGCAACCCACTCCAGTGTTCTTGCCTGGAGAATCCCAGGGACAGGGGAGCCTGGTGGGCTGCCGTCTATGGGGTCGCCCAGAGTCAGACACGACTGAAGCAACTTAGCAGCAGCAGCAGCAACAAAGTCTCCTAATGGCTCAGCACCACAGAGACTCACGCTGTTCCAACAGGTGAAGAAAATACAAGGTTAAGTGATTAGCCAGGACATGTCAGCAGCTGGTGGCAGGGTGGTGAACTAGAACCCCAGCTCAGGGCTTTTCCTCCCTGCTACACTGCCACCTTTCTGTGCACAAGCTCCCTCCCCAGTACTGATGTCTTTGATTTAGCCAGATGGTTGACACATTTTCCCCCTTTTTGCCAAAAGGATGATTTGCTTTCCAAAAATCTCAAATTAAGCAGCTCATGACTGGTTCTTAAGATAAAGAGAACTGAATTCTAACAAAGCACTGTAGAAAGAAACTTGACAGCACAATGTCGCTTCTGTTTCCTATCTCTGGATGCCAGATGCCTGCTTTCTCCTGTTCACCCACAGGGGATTTGTGATTGGGTTTGAATTCTTGAACACTGTTTCCTGGAAAAGGCCCCAGAGCCACTGATGTGTCTGCAAGAAAGGAGAAACACTTGGCCAACCCAGCATTGGCAGGCCCTAGGGCATTTCAAGCCCTGAACTCAGCTCTGGGTGCTAAAAAAACATGTTGGCAATTGCTGAGTTTCAGAAGCAAGAGGGAACAAAGACTGGAGGCTATTTCTACTTAGGCAGGAAAAAAAAAAAAAAAAAGGCAGTTCAAGGCTCCAGACTGACTGTCCTGACCACAGTGCCACCTTAACTTTGAGTCAGCCAGTTACACATTGCTAGCTGGGCACTGATGCTGAAGCTGAACTTCAACACTTTGGCCACCTCATGCGAAGAGCCAACTCACTGGAAAAGAGCCTGATGCTGGGAAAGATTGAGGGCAGGAGGAGAAGGGGGCGACAGAGAAGGAGACGGTCGGATGGCATCATCGACTTGATGGACGTGACTTTGAGCAAGCTCCGGGAGATGGTGAAGAAAAGGGAAGCTTTGTGTGCTACAGCCCATGGGGTCGGAAAGAGTCAGACATGACTGAGCGACTGAACGACAAGAGCAAGAAGTTTTTGGCTAATATTTATCCAGGATTTCTCTTTTCCATGTGTTAAAGCATTTTGCAGGAATCTTCCATTACTCGCATGTAACTTAAATCAGTCCATAGAAACACAAATGGAATTAAGCACAAACTTATCTGAGCATGTTGTAGAGTCGTTAATTCAGAGCTGACACCACCAGTTCACTATTCTGGAGACTATCTCACAGATTACACCCTGGACTTCTCAAGGAAACACGGAATCCATTCACTCTTGGTTGTTAAGCTCTTTGGCTCATCTGTGATTATTTTGTAGGCAAGGATCCTTACTCCCAAACCTCCTCCTAGCTGCCTATCACACTTAAAAACACCGATCCACGTACACAATGGGGGAATCCATGTACTGGTTTTCTCAGGTTGCCATAACATAGCTCAGATCAGGTGGCTTTAAAGCCTTTTTTTAAACAACTTTTAAATCATGTATTTATTTTTGGCTGTGCTGGGTCTTCACTGCTGCACAGCATTTCTCTAGTTGCAGTACTTCTAATTGCAGCGGCTTCTCTTGTTGCCGAGTCCGGGCTATACGGCACACGGGCTTCGTTAGCTGCAGTTCCCAGGCTCTAGAGCACCAGCTCTTAGTCGTGGCACACAGGTTAGCTGCTTCTGGGTATATGGGATCTCCCTGAATAAAGGATCGAAATAGCGTCTCCTGCACTGGCAGGTGGATTCTTTATCACGGAGCCACCAGGGAAGCCCCCAGATTGGGTGGCTGTCAAACAACAGAAACATTTCTCACAGTTCTAGAGACTGAAGACCAAGATCAAGGTATCGGCCAGCTTGGGTTCTTCTGAGCCCTGTCTTTCTGACTAGCAGGTGGCTGCCCTCTTGCTGTGACCTCATGTGGTATTCCCTCGGCACATGCACCCTGCGGGCTCTCTGTGTGTCCCACTCTCCCCATTCTTACAAGGACACCAGTGAGACTGGATTAGAACCAGAACACCCCATACCACCCTCATTTTAATGTAATCACCTCTTAAGACCCTATCTCCAAACAGTCACATTCTGGATACCTAGAGTCAGAACTCCAACATATGCATTAAGGCAAGGGGGTGGGTACACAATTTAGCCCATCACAGCCTGTCTTTATGGACAGTTTCCAAATTAAATGAAAGAATAAAGAAACCTATCCCAAGCTTCAGAGCCCTGTGGTTTTAGGGGGTTCCACAGAAAGACACGGTTAGATCTAACATGTGGTTTAATTTTAGGGACTGCATGCTTCTTGTTCCCCCAAAATACCTCACATGCCTTCAGATTCCCTTATTAGAGCCTCATATTTTTTTACTTATATCAAACAGAGGCTTTCTTCTGTTAAAATGCAAGCAGCCTTAGATGGAGCCTCGCCTGTCACTGAGACTTTCATAGAACCATCGCTTCCTTCATAAGAGTAGTTTCAGATGAAGGACAGATGCCTGGGCACCTACAGGGACTGGGAGGAGTGAAAGGAGGATCACAGAGGGAGACAAGAGGAATGGAGACCAGAAGCTTGGGTCTGAGAAGACAGACCTCCCTGGCTCCACCCTTCACCCTGGATAACAGAAGAGACTAAACATTCTTGCCCCAGTCCATACGGCTAGAGTTGTTTCCAGGAAGCGGCTGCTCAGAGACTATATTCTCTATCACACTCCCCCTTGCCTCTTAGTGAGGCCATGTGATGGATTTCGAGACAGTGGATTGTGAGCTATGATGTACTATAGTTCAAGAAAGCAAGCGTGCATGTTCAGTCAAGCCCAACTTTTTGCAACCCCATGGACTGTAGCCCACCAGGCTCCTCTGTCCATGGGATTCTCCAAGCAAGAACACTGGAGTGAGTTGCCATTTCCTTCTCCAGGGCATCTTCTTGACCCAGGGATCGAACCCTCTTGCATCTCCTGCATTGGCAGGCAGATTCTTAACCACCAGTGCCACCTGGGAGGCCTGGCCTATAAAAATATTCTACACAGCTTCTGCCCTGCCCTCATGGCAAAGGTCTCTGAAACCCAAAGAAACAGCAGAGCCGCAAAATGGAAAGAGCCTGGGTCCCCGAACCACTACACAAAATACCTGTACTGAAGTGTGCTTATGTGAATAACTCCTATTGGCTCAACCACTGAGATTTCAGGGACTGTCCTTTTTAGCAACTGGCAATTCCTTAATTAAATTGACATAGTCGATGTATGACTGTATTTGGCAAGAAATTAATCCCTTCAAAAGTGGATGGTTCATGCTAGATTATGCCAAGAGTAAATACAGAAAATAAGAAGAGTATTATGCATAGAAGGTACTCAATAAATATGTAACCAATGGATAACCAAAGGGACTCTGCCTGATACAGCAATTCAAACTAAGATAGCAGAGGGTGAACACAGATGTAAATTTACACCCCTACCCCCTTCCAGAAAACTGGAAGAAGTGTCTCTGTGTGTTCATGTGCATAAAGGATTCACCTCATTTCTGAACAGTGAGTACAGGGCAGAAATTTGCTCCGCGTTTCCAACTCTTTGTGACCCCATGGACTATAGCTCAGAGGACCAGACTCCTCTGTCCGTGGGATTCTCCAGGCAAGAATACTGGAGTGGGTAGCCATTCCCTTCTCCAGGGGATCTTCCTGACCCAGGGATCAAACCCACATCTCTTGAGGCTGCTGTACTGGCAAGCAGATTCTTTACCACTAGTGCCACCTGAGAAGCCCCAAATATATCTAGGGATGACATATAATCAAAAAGTAAAGTCATCTGTGTAAGTCCAGCATATAAAATCTAAAGAAGGAAAAAGAAAAAGACATGTCTTGCACTATTGAATAAAACCTGTCTGTTTAATTGAAACTAATGATGCAAAATTGACTTTTGTAAAAATACATAAATGAACTTACAAAACAGAAAGAGACTCATAGCCTTAGAGAACAAACTCGTGGTTGCTGTGGGGAAAGATGGGGGGACAGGACAGTCAGGGAACTGGGGATGGACATGTACATGGTGCTATACTTTAAATGGATAACCAACAAGGACCTACTGTATAGCTTGGGAAACTCTGCTCAATGTCAAGTGGCAGCCTGGTTGACAGGGGATTTTAGGGGAGAATAGATACATTTTTAATCTGCTATACTTCAACATAAAATAAAAAGTTTTTTTAAGTAAAGAAAAATGGCCTTTGTTTATTGATTGGTTACTACTTACCAGCCACCATGCTCTACATTTCGTCTCATTTGATCCTTCTGACAACCTGGTAAAGTAGAGTTATCCTATTATCCTATTCACCTGAAACTATCACAACATTGTTTGTTAATCAGCTATACCCCAATACAAAATAAAAATTTTTTTTTAAAAGATAGCTGCAAAAAAATTTAGAAAAGGGAAAAAAATCGACTTTCGTTTAGTCACAAATAGAGAACTTTGTCTGTCTAGCTATATAAGGGGCCTAGATGGTGCCTGGAATGTGACAGCTAAGCCTCAGTTCAGTGGCAGCGTTAATAACCAAGCACCTGTGGAGGGCACAGTGCTGTAGGGAGCACGGTGAATGGAGTGTCTTAAAAAGGCTTGCAGGCCAGTAAGAGAGAACCACATGGCCCTCACCTACTGGAACTCAAGGGACAACGAAATACATGTTAAACAGAGGTATAAAAAGCATGCTACTGGAAAAGGAACAGTTGACTCTGATGGGGAGGAAGAAGTAGGGTGTCAAAGAGCAGGTGGAATTGAGGCTGAGTCCTAGAGTAGAAGAATGGATGAGGGAATCGCATGGCCAAGGTGATGGAGAAATGGCAATGGCTGGCTGGCCTGGGAAGGCTGCCCACGTGGAAGGCCCTTTAGGAGGTGGGCCTTGGAGAAGAAGGGAGAGCTGCATATTAGGGGCTGCTTGTGACTAGGGAGTGAAATCTTAGCCTCAAAAGAAGTGGATTTTGTTCCTTTTTCTCCCTCCAAACTTTGTAAAGCACTTACTTCCTTTAAATGATACATAATGGCATTTTATTAAGTCATTCTGATCTGTGTAAGATGACTGCCATGCCCAAACTATTTTCATGCTACAGAAGTTAAAATAATGTGAAGAAAATATGTTACAGAATAATGCATGGGTATATTTTAATTCTATCTTCTTAAATTACATTAACTTTTGGATTAAAAAGACCTCATTTTGTTTCGGTTCTTATCATTAGAAGGGACCCTCTTAAGGTCTGTATTAGCAATCCAGCTGCCCCTCCTGCCCAACTGTGGTTCAGAAAAGGACATGAATTCAGTTTATGGAGTATTTATATGACTGAGTTTAAAGAGAAGGTCTGCTAAGAGCGCCTCCTCTCATGTCAACAGATTAGGTTGGTAATTCAAGGTCATTCAAATCATTTTAAGGAGTACAGAAAAAGGAAAGATAGGTAGACAGAAGTTCTAACCTAAACTGAAGCTCAGAAAAATACCAAAGCCTTTTTCTCCATGCATTCAACAAATATTAATTAATTAATCATAGTAAATTGTTTGTTAGTCACTCAGTCATGTCTGACTCTTTCCAACCCCACAGACTGCAGCCCTCTGGGCTCCTCTGTCCATGGAATTCTCCAGGCACTAATACTGGAGTGAGTTGTCATTTCCTTCTCCAGGGGATCTTCCCAACACAGAGATTGAACCCAGGTCTTCTGCCTTGCAAGAGGTGCATTACCACTTTCCAATTTGAGCCAAATTGCTTAGGTAACAAATATTTGCTTCACACAAGCAGTTTTAGGCCCCAAGTAAACAAGATTGTCAAGGTCTTTGCTCTTAATGGAGATATTTTCTTGAGGGGAAGAGAGCTCATACACAAGATGTAGCGGAAAGTAGTGTTTTGAGACCTTCACTGAGGTTTCCACAGCCAACCCCATCTCAACTCCCCCTTTTGCTTCCTAGCTGCTTCAGGAAGCAGCAGTCCCTTTGTACTGGCACTGTCCTCAGTGGCTTTGAGTGCACATGTAGACATTTTTTATACATAGAAGAGACAATAGTATTGAAAATCAAGATGTTTGAAGGAAGCTTTGTATTATATTGTCTTGCTCTGTTTCATTTCAATATGCTTGGCTTTGCATGGCAAGAAGACAAAGCCTGGAAGAAGAGGGCATAGCGTTTATTTGTAAACACTGTTTGGAAAGAGAAGAGTTGAGATGGTCAGCCTTCTCGCCACACAGAGAGATCAAAAGCTTTTTGGAGTGGAAGGGAAGAGCTTCAAAATTGGTATACAGAAGCCAGAGAGAAAATTGTTGGTGATGGTCCCTGAGATAGAGGCCCTTCCTCCTGACCCCTCTCAGAAATGAAATTTCAGTTGGGTGTTGATGAAACCCCCTAATTTAGCATCAGGAATAAGAGCAGAGAATTTCTTAAAACTTCAAGAAATGTCTCACGCAGCGGGGATGTCCTCAGCAGAACAGAATGGAGGCTGGCATGCTCATGCAGAAAAAAATCAGTACAGCTGCCCTCCACCTGCCGCGCCCCTCTACCATACCCACCAGGCTTCTTCAGCACAGAATGGTGCAGGAGAGCATCAGAAGCTTTTCCCTAATCCCAGGAAGGGTACAGAGCTGTTTGAGAGAGCACTGATGGACCAGGAGAGGCAACTTGCCTTGATCAAAAAGGATGCTAGATGACTGGTATGGACAGACTAAACGACATAGTCGCATGACTGGCTTGGTGACTGATGGCAGCAGAGACGGAAGCCTTCAGCCACTCCAAAGAGATCAAAGTGGACAAGATCAGATACCCCTTCCCCAACCCCACTCCCATAATCTCCCACTCTACATGGGACTGTGCCATGCACAGGAATCAACTTTATTGGGCTAAGCCATTGAAATTTAAGGTTGTCTGTGACAGTAGTTAGCTTACTGTGATTATTACTGTGCAGTGCTGTGCTTAATCGCTCAGTCGTGTCTGATTCTTTGAGACCCCATGGACTACAGTCCACCAGGCTCCTCTGTCCACAGGATTCTCCAGACAAAAATACTGGAGTAGGTTGCCATGCCCTCCTCCAGGGGATCTTCCCAACCCAGGGATTGAACCCAGGTCTCATGCATTGCAGGCAAATTCTTTACCATCTGAGCCACCAGCGAATCCGATAAGAGCCAGTAAATTATCACTTTTCGCTTATCTGAATATATGACATAAAATTTGTACCTAGTACATGATAAATACTAAGAAAATTAAGGCAGGAGACCAGAGAGATAGTGACTGAAGGAAAAAATAAGTAAGTGAATGATCTCTCTGTCATGAATAAATTATCTCTCTGTGAAAATAACATTGGAGCTGAAGCCTGAATGTCGAGAAGGAGGCAGTCATGTACAGTTCTTGAATACGAGTGTTCCAGAAAGAAAAAATAAGTGCCAAGGCTTTGAGGTAGGGATAAATCTGCTGTATTTAAGGAATTGAAAGGAGGTGATGTGGCTGGAGCAGAGGATGCAAGAGAGAATATAAGGAGGTGAGTTAGGGAAATGGACATGATAGCATCATGTAGGGTTTTAAAGGCCATGGAAAGAAGGAAGTCTGAATTGTATACTAAATTCAATGAGAAGTCATTGGTAAGTATTACGAAGGGAGATGATATGATTCAATTTATCATTTATTTTGGATGCTGCTTAGAGAAAGGCTTAGAGTAAAACAAAAATGAAAGCAGAGGGGCTAGTTAAAAGACCACTGAAACGGCCCAGATGAGAGATGTTGATTGTTTAACCTGAAGGTGATAGTTGTAGAAACAGAAAGAAGTGAATATACTGGAGATGTATCTTGGAGATGAAACTGACTAACTGGATGTGACAAGTGAGGACAAGAGTGGAACGACCCCCAGGTTTTTATCTTTAAAAACTGGGAAGAGGTGATACTCTTTTTCAAGGAAGAAACTTGAGGAAGAACAGTTTAGGGAGAGGGAAAAGATGAGAATAAAGAGTACAGTGTGGGCCCATTACATTTAAGATGTCATTAGATATCCAAGTCAGGGGCGCAGGATGACATCAAGTAGGCAGTCTGATTTATGAGCCTGCAGCTCAAGGAAAGGTCAAGACTGGAGACTAACATTTTGGAGTCATCTGCATGCAGATGGTATTACCATAATAGAACTAAATGAAATCCACCAGGGAGACAGCATAGCTAGAGAAAAGGACCCAGGAGAGAACTGGAGGTCAAGCAAAGACGACAAAGCCAGTTAAGAGATTAAAAGGGAGCATCCAGTGAGACTGGAGGTAACAAATCAGACATGAGAAGCTGGTGTCACAGACGCCAAGAAAAGAAACGATCTGGGTTATCTTTACTCCAAAATTAGCACAGAGAGTTCAGAAGGTTTGCTGAGCTGCTAAGAGCCTTCAGTCAATAATTTATATCTCATTACTCCTCAGAGAAAGAAAAACGTCAGAGTCATGGACACAGTTGCCCCCCAAACGCCCTTAGTCTCTGAGGATCTGATGCGCATCCTCATAGCTCTGCCCCCTCTCCCACTGGAGTAGCTCTCATCTTATTGGCACTGACTCAAGAGCATCTTCTCCATAGTCAAAAAATACAGCAACTTTCAGGACAGATGATTCAAATCAACTAGGCCTTTGAGAGAATGACTTTCTCTTTACATATATTAGAATATTAAGCTACAGACTACCACCGAGTAGGCCACAGATGATGAATGTGAGATGGTTTGCCGACTATTAAGGGTTAACTTTGGGGATGTATTTTAAGTGAAATTCTATTAATAGCCATCACCTTGTCTGCAAGAAACAGTTTGACCCACTGCAAATAATAGCTAACTCAATACTCCATAGCCAATGACTTGAATACGTGTAAAGCCATCAAGGATAAGAACATTTAAAGATCAAATGATATATAGGGAAAAAAGCCTTCTTAATCACCCAAACGACCTAATTTCCCACATTAATCTATAGTAAGATAGTATTTAAGTAATATGAAGTTTCCAGATTAGCCAAGATGAGATATATCCAATTCTGTACCAATTTTAATAGATCTCCACCACAACACTTGAGAGTACTTCAAGTTACGACTTGAGATGTCAGAGTTGGGTGCCTTCAAGAATTGTTTGCATGCTTGTTTTTACTGATGTTGTCATAGTTAATGTGATATAGATAGCTGCTAGTACTTGAACAACAAGGAGGAACTTAAAATTCTCTAGTCACCCACACAAATCTTAAGAGGTCTATCAAAGTACATAAGTGGTATATAAAAGTATACAAATTAGTTGGTCCAGAACATTTCCATCCTCAAATGGAGACAAAGTTTATTTCCCCATTCACTAAAATATTAATATATGTCCACAATCCTCCTCACAATTTTGCCTACAAGCCCAAATGAGTCTCAGACCCTCTGGAAGCTGCTTGCGCCCCCACTGCCCCAAAATTTCCAAGTTAAGGATTTAGAATATTTTCTACTACAGGGTATACCATGTAACTCATCCCCTTATTTGCCACCAGGGAGTCAAAACTTTTCATTTCCCAAAGTGCAGACTTAAGAGACCCTGGGTTTTTCAATTCTCTAGGAAAATGGGCAAGCCCCATAGAGAACTGAAGTTCATCTCCCACTGTGTATGCAGGAAGAGATGCTAGGAGCTGTCCTGTGTCCTGAAAATCTTGAGCTAGCATCCCTAGGAGCTGTCCAAGGTCTCAAATGTTTTCTCAATTGCTTCGCACAGAACGGTCTACAGCCTATCTGTATCAAAACCAACTGGGCATGCATAATAAAATACAAACTCCTAGCCCATCCTAGAGCTACCAAGTCAAAATCTTCATAGGCAAACCTCACAAATCTCCATTTTGACAAGTTTCTCAGGAGCTGCTTGTATATAAGGCAAAGATTTATTTCCCAAAAGTTAATACCACTTCATTAGGACTAGGAACCACTTATTCCCATCTAAATCACTGGTCACCACTAATAAATCAGAAACCTTCAATATTATCTTATTAACAGTCATGATGAGTAATTATATTGCTGAAAGGGACATTAATTACATTTCTTCCAGATGGTTCCTGTCACGATTTGTCACCAAATACAAAGAAAATGGCTACCCACTCCAATATTCTTGCCTGGAAAATCCTATGGACAGAGGAGCCTGGTGGGCTATAGTCTATGCGGTCTCCAAGAATTGGACAAGACTGAGCAACTGAGCACAAAACTCCAGCATCATCAAGGAGTCTCAGGAAAGGCAAACCTTTTTTGAAATTAACTTCAGTGATCTTCTAGCAAGTCTTTCCCGTCCATCCAATCCAGAAACAAAATAACTGTAATTACAACCAGTATTTACTGATCACTCATTATGTGCTATCCATCAAATTTGTAATAATGATTAATAATAGTTTAAAAACAAAAAAAAATTGAATGTTTCTACATGTCCAGCACTGCTCAAAGTTCCTCTCATGATTGTCTCATTTAATCCTTAATATATATATATTCATATATATTTATCCTTATATAAATATATATCCTTAAATGAATATATATTATATATATATAATCCTTAATACATATAATATCCATGATCCCCAAAAAAGCAGGAAAAAATTATAGCCTTTATTACTTAAAGTGTTGGTGCTCACTTATAGGCCTTTGTCATATAAACATATGATGCTAAAGCTAATGTTTTGTCATTGTTTTTTAAAATATGTGAAAATGAGAGAGAATAGAAAAGCCCTTTATTGATTGCTTGTGGTATTCTTGGCACTTTAGCATGCTTTTTTCACTAAAACATCAAAACTATTTATGAATAGGCTTTACTATTCTCATTTTGATGTTTATTGAGGAACTGAAATACAACAAACTGCACTTAAAGTGTGCAATTTAGTAGGTTTTGATACACATACACACCTATAAAACCCTCCTCCAAAAGTTTCCTTGCACCCTTTATTATCTTTGCTTCACTCCTTTCCAGTTCACACCACTGGTTTGCTTTCTGATGCTATAGACTAGTGTGCATTTTCTAGAACTTTACACAAACAAGATCATACAGTGTATACTATTTTTGGCGGCCATCTTATACTCAGCATGATTATTTTGAGATTCATCCATGTTATTCCATTCGTCAATACTTCATTCACTTTTGCTGCTGAGTAGTACTCTGATTACCTCTCACAGTATAAAAAAGAAAACTATGAAAATAAGCAACTCCTCTAAGATCATACAGTAAAGGACTAGATTCAAGTGGAAGTCTGCCCAACACAAAATCCCCAGATTTTCCCACTATTCTCTTTTGTCTTTTTAACTGAGAAACAGCTCTACATACATGTCCAGAATGGGAGAGAGATAGCATCCCAGAGTAAACTGAATATAGTAATCACACAAAAAAAGGAATGTTGTATAACTAGAACGGATGTCACTGTCCTACCCACCCCTCCCATACTATCTGCTCCTAGAAGTACCACCTCCACTCTTGGGCTTCCCTCATCGGAAGAGGAGCTCCAGGGCTCTAGGGCTGCCGAGGTACATGGAGACCACAGTGTACAGGCTCTAAGCTCTAGGTAGAGCCCCATCTTCCAGGCCAAAAGGGAAGGGAGTATCTGTGGCAGCTGATGGGGAGTGGTCAGTGTTATAGTAGGGGAGGGAGGCATCCAAGGAATTATAAAGACCTCATTAAACTGGGTTATTTATTTGACTTCCCCAGCTAGCTAGATTTTTTTAATAGAGACAGAAGAAAAATAACAAGGAGGAAGTGGAAAAAGAAAGGTAAACTACACTTGCTTGACTGGTGATCTCAGGTACCCCTGATTCTTGGAAGCCAAAAACTTAATAGGATATCCCCAGTGGTCCAGTGGTTAAGACTCTGTGCTTCCACTGCCGAGTACATGGGTTCAATTCCTGGTCAGCCAGCTAAGATCACACATGCTCTGCGGCCCAGCCAATAATAATAATTATCATTTAAAAAATTTTTTAACTTAATATACCCCATTGTCCCACAATCCTTAACATATTTTTGAAGATGAATTAATAACAATAAAAACAACAATAACTAGTGTTTATAGATTTCTTGTTATGGGCCAGGCACCAAGCAAGAGAATTCAGTTTTATTTTACTAACTATAAAGCCAGTCCTCAGAAAATATTAAGTGCCTTGTCCAAAGTCACACAACCAGAGAGATGAAGTTATACTCAGAGTTCAGATCTCTCATGACTCACAAGGATTCCAGGCTGCCCTGAACCCAACCACCACCACACACTTCACCATCACCGGTCCATCACAGGCTCACCCTAGGGTATATGTTGACCTAGGTCCTTCACTTTCAGACCCAGGGCACCTTATCTTACCCCATCAGCACATGTCATTCTGTGTTCCCCACCCTCAAAATACTGTTCAACACCTGAGTCAACTTTAAAGATAATCTGACAAACCAATTCTGTACCAAAGAGTTAATGATGATAATGTTAATGATTTTAAAGATTCTTCTCAGGTACCAGCTGGGGCTTAAGACGACAGTGCCTAAAAGAGTGATGGAAATGATGGGCAGGACTTGGATGTAGAGATTTTTCCAAGACTAGGCTTTACACAAATGAGTGTCACAGATTTAGAGACTCTAACGCCAGGCAAATTACTATTCCTCTTTCAGAGGGGCCAACTCAGGCTAAAGTGACCTTTTGGGCAGAAGGGAAAGAGTAATCATAATAGTTGAATAATAATAATAGGAGACAACATTTATAAACTGCTATATGTTAGATATTTTTACCAGTATTATCTCAATTAGTCCACAGTTTCATTAAGTAGGTGCTATTGTTTGGTCCCCCTTACAGATGAAAAACAGAGACACAGAGAGAGTAATCTGACCATCAGTGGCAAGTCTTTCAAACGCCATAACACTCTTTCCTAACTAGTACACAGACCTCCACTAGCTATCATTCATTATGTACCTATTATGTGCCTGCCACTGTGAGACCTATAAGCATATCAATTAACTGAAACTTCACAGTAATCTTCTGAGGCAGGTTATTATTATTACGCCCATTTTATAGATGAGACCCAGGCAGGAAAGAAAGGAAACTGGCTTAAGTGTAAACCTGGAAACCAGCACGGGAAGTCAGCCCTGAGCGTCTGCACTCTCATCCAGCCTGCTGCTGCTGCTGCTGCTAAGTCGCTTCAGTCCTGTCTGACTCTGGGCGACCCCATAGACAGGAGCCCAACAGGCTCCCCCGTCCCCGGGATTCTCCAGGCAAGAACACTGGAGTGGGTTGCCATTTCCCTCTCCAGTGCATGAAAGTGAAAAGTGAAAGTGAAGTCGCTCAGTCGTGTCCGACTCTTAGCGACCCCATGAACTGCAGCCTACCAGGCTCCTCCGTCCATGGGATTTTCCAAGCAAGAGTACTGGAGTAGCTGGTATATATTCCAGTCTAGGTCTTTCTCTTTCTAGGTTAAAAAGGCTCTGGAAACCAAGCAAGCCAAGAAAGGACTTCGGGAGGCAACAGCTCCAAAAGACCACGTAGGGGCGCCATCCTCCCTGCACCGGAGAGAGGGCGGGGAAGCCGGGCTTCTCCCCAGCAGCCCGGGCTCCGATCTAGCCGGCCCCATTCCACAGCAGCCAATCAGAAGCTCTACTGACCGCATGGCGCTCTCTG
This sequence comes from Capra hircus, assembly GCF_001704415.2. Taxonomy (NCBI): domain Eukaryota; kingdom Metazoa; phylum Chordata; class Mammalia; order Artiodactyla; family Bovidae; genus Capra; species Capra hircus. The sequence goes on from NC_030818.1 coordinate 24,147,619, forward strand.
CCGTGGAGAATGGATAACTCTCTTAAGGGACATCCGGTTTCCAAACAAGTAACGTGACGTACACCTCACGGGTAGTCGCCACTGGAATCTGTAGCGGGAAGAGAAGGCTCCAGACGTTTTTACCTGAAAAATTCTCTAGACGAAGATTCTCTGCCCCGCTCTTCCACAGCAGAGAAGGCGGCAACCAATCCGGATAGTCCTTTACAGATTTATCATATCCGCCAGTGATCGCTCTACCTTCCCAGACGATCCCGTACCATTTGAGCCTAGCCGTGGCGCAGTTTGCCTCTGCCGCTCACGTAGTCCAGGGTGAGGGGAGACTCTTTGTGGCCCGAGCAGGGGGCAGAAGCTGAGCCCTCGACCCCGCTGGGATGTGCGGTTCTGTAGGTTGGGAAATAAGCAGAAGAGCAACCACAGACAGCGGTCACCGCATATCTTTGCCGGCGCTGCAGTGGGCACCTGGCTTGGTTCTGACCCAGAATTTTAGATTGAGGCTTCACTCATGCATTCCCAAGGGCTTCCACATGCAGTCACCCCTGCTCTAATCTCGCTCACTTCGACCTTTCAGGATCCCACGTAAAATGTCACGTCCTCTCCTTGCAGGGACTGCTCCTCTGTGAGCGCCTTTGGAACTTTGTAAATATCACATTGCAGCATTTGGCGCACTGGTTCATCATTTGTTACTCCCATATGAGCCTGAGGGTAGAGACCAGATTTTAAGCGTCTTTGCACTGGGAAAGTTATTCAAACTCTGGGCACGGCCCGTTTCTAAATTGTTAAATGGGATAATAGTACCTCCTGCCTAAAGTATTTGCATTAAATTAATACTTACAAAACGAAAGTATCTTGCACACAGCAAATGCTCCCAAAATGTTAACTCCTGTTATTCCTATGCCTGGTGTAAGCCGACAAAAGGAACTCAGTGGGGTTAGAATCAGTTTGACACACTCATTCTTGGAGATTCAAATCTTGACTTCCTCAAAACTGCTGCAAGAAGGGAATGGTAAACCTTATTTCAATATAGATATAGTACTTTAATGGGTTCCCTGTAGCTCAGCAGTAAAGAATCTGCCTACCAATGCAGGAGACACGGGTTTCATCCAGGGGTGGGGAAGATACCCTGGAGAACAAAATAGCAACCTAATCCTGTATTCCTGCCTGGGAAATGCTATGGACAGAGGAACCAGGTGGGCTACAGTCCATGGAGCTGCAGAGTCAGACTCGGTTTTGCTGCTAAATAACAACAGCATAGTACTGAAACATGTTATCAAAGCTGACAACAACGCTCTGGAGCCGGAACCTGGGCTGAAGTTATGACTAACTTGCCAGCTGGACGACCATGGAAATTATCTTCAAAGTTCTTAGGTTTCTCAACTGAAGTGGGGATGATAATAATATCAGTACCTAATTCATAGGGTTGTAGTGCTTGCAAGCAATGCGTGAGAAGTGCTGAGGACAGTGTAACAAGTTCTCCATTTTCTCCTTCTTTCCTATTCCAATTTCACTTAGGGAGCAAGGGCAAGGACGCAATGGTACAGTATAGTTTTGTATCCTCTACCTTACACTTTAACTTTTGCAAAGTACATTTGTATCTTATCTCATTTAACACCCAAAGCAACCCTGTAAGGTTCAAGGCACTTACTGGTTTGCTAGAAGCCCAAAGCACCTTTTTGGTACAGCTTTACATATATGCATTTGGAAGAAAGTTCTTTGTTGTTGTAATTTAACATTTATTCTACAGCTTGTTTTCTTGACTTTACAGTACATCTCAGAGATCTTAGTATGCCTGTTTCCCTGTTTCTTTTTAATTACTGCACAGTCCTTCATACCTGAATTCATTTAACCATGCCTCTATTGTCACGCATTGCAATTTTTAAAGCAAAATTCTGTTGAGTCTCCCTTAAGGCCCAAGGCTTTGATTATTCAGACTCTGAGCAGTCTCCAGGCCCAAAGACTCAAGTCACCAGGAAATGAAATCCTTACAATCACGACTGCTCCAGATTTCTCCCAAGCCACTCTATCCAGCAAGCTGTGGGATGTGAGTCCTTCCTCCCAGTGAGGAAAGGATCGGGAGCAGGTATACACATAAGGTTGGAAAGGGCTGATGATGACTTTAACCTTCAGTGGGACCGGCAAGGGGGTCTCCCAGAGGGCCCCTCCCCGAAGCTAAAGGTTTCTCAGCACCTCTGCCCTCGTTGCGACTGCATCCAGGTCTCTCGCACACTTGTCGCGGGACTAATGCCCCTCACACCCTAAGAACTTGTTTAACTGCAACCTCCCCACCAGCACACCGGAAAAGACACAGCATTCTATTGTCAGATGCACCGTTATTCCAAGAAAGCTCTCCAGAAATCCTGGCAGAGTTCCCAGCCCAGCTTTTTCTAAGGGATCAGGTTCAGTTAGGAGGAAAAAAAAGGAGTGCAGGAAGGTACTCATCAGGACACAGGGGACCCTGAGACATACAGTTCTAAAATATAGCTCTGCAGCCAAGAAAGTTGCTTACCTTCCCTGAGCCTCAGTTTCTTCATTTGTCTGAAAGACACAGACAAAGGAGAGGGAAGATCCAGGACACATAAATGGAGAAAGAAGGGCATGCAAGCATTGTGAGCAAAGCTATCAGGGAAAGACGAGACAGAGTAGCCAGACCAGGCACTAGCCCCTTGGTGATGGATGGAGACTCTCCTGGAGTACAGCTCAGCATGGGAGTCTCCTCGCTGCCATCCTGCAAGAAGCTGAGAAACAGGACTAGGTCTCGGGATATGCCGAGGCTGTGGCCAAGTTTCAGTCCATATAAAGTGCTCTCTCCTCAGCCTCTGGAAGATCCTGTACATCCATAGATGCAGTCTCATAGGGCACAGGCTATGATCTGCTTACCCCACTATGCAGTCCACTTTCTTCCTTAGGAACAGAACCACGATTTACCGTTGGGAACCATTGCCTTTGGGAATAAAACTACATTTCCCAGATGCCTTTGGAAATATTTTTCTGCCAGTGAGATGTAAGACGGAGTTCTGTTGGGGGCTCCCTGGGAGGCACGGTGAAGCCTGCCCTGGACCCCTTTTGTTTCCCCCCCTCTTTCCCTCTGCCCTCTCTTTCCTCCTTCCTCTGTGGAATGAGATGACTGAGATGGCTAACAATGGGCCTTGAACTGCTTACCACCAGACTGTGATGTGAGAAAATGAAAAAACCCTTATATGTTTAAGTGACTGCCATTTTTGGCTTCCTGCTGTATGTAGCCTGGCCTAATTTCTAACTGACCAGTCTTTCTTCCCCAAGGTTTAAGAAAGCAACTTATATCCCACTGATTTTTTTTTTTTTTTAAGAACAAAGCAGAGGAATTAAAGTCTATTACTGGCTCAACTATCTCAACATTACATACACTTAGAACATTCCTCTGACTGGGTCAGGTTGACCTGCACAAAATTAACCCTGGGCTCATGAAACACTTTAGGCCAAAACACACAACATACTCTCTGCCAAAACCACACGCTGGCATGGCCTTGACATTCTAGTTCTGTGTAGGAAAAAAAAAAAAAAACGTAATATTCTGCAGAAAAAGATTCTCAGCACAGGCACACTCCTCTACATTTTTGCCAGTGATAGTGTTCAGCTCAGTCTCTACACCAAACTCAGTAATGGCTTCTTTTGAACAGAATCCAGCCACGGTAGAGGTCTCTGAGGAATGTTCCAGCACTCACAGCTGACTTCTGGCTCAAAGCCTTCAAAATTTCCAACCCCTGTTTCTCCTTAAGAGGAATTCTGCCAGCCCCTTCCTTAGTAAACCTTTTGCAAGCCTGCCCTCCAGGGGAGATTGTGGGAGGGAACGCTTGTTTCAGAGCTATGGTTCGCCAACCTGAGAGGCCTCAGAATTACCTGGAGGGCTTGTTATAATACAAATTGGGCTCTAAACCCACAGTTTCTGATTCGGTAGATCTGGGTGGGGGCCCAAACATTCGAAGCTTTAATAAATTCTCCAGTAACACTGATGCTGTCAATTCAGAGACCACATTTTGAGAACCACTCTCCTAGAGAAAGGCAAAGTTCTCCAGGCTACTTCTTTCAGGCATTTGGGGAATTCCCACTAGACCCTGGCGGCGGCTTCTGCATAGCTGCCCTGAGAATCTGTCGGCCAGGACCTCTGTCTGCCTTCCCAGCCCCAGAGTCCCCCTCAGGCCCCTCAGGGAGAGTTCATTCCCACTGGGCCACTGAGCCAGGCACCCACCCCCACAGGCTCTTCCTCCTGTGGGTTCTCCCTTACAGTGTAGGGGGTTGGGCTCAGAGAGAGGGAGAGATGGAATACCTTATTTTTCCTTAATGCCTAAATATTATTATAAACATGTGTATTGCTTTTATAATGAAATGACTGAAAAAATGTAAAGGAATGCACACTCATTTGGAAATATTCATTAATAACTAATATGTATTAAATAGTTACTCTGTTCCAGGTCTGATACTGATGCTCATTTAATAACCATATTTCAGCTCTAAAAGAGGCTGGGAGAAGTTAAGTAACTCGCCCAATGTGACTCAGCTAGCCAGTGCCAGAGCAGGGATTCGGTCTCAGGTCTCCCTAGTTCCAGAGCTCTATCCTTTCACGCTCAGGCGATGCTGTGGCTTAAAAATGCTGCTCAGTGACTTCCCTGGTGGTCCAGTGGTTAAGAATCTGCCTTGCAATGCAGGGAACGCGGATTCCATCCCTGGTGGGAGAATTAAGATCCCACACATGCCAGAGCACCTAAGCCTGCAAGCTCGGGGGCTCGCGCGCCACAACTAGAGAATCCATGCGCCGCAATGAAAGATCCCGCATGAGGCAGCTAGGACTGAAGCAGCTAAACAAATAAACATTTTAAAAGAAAATAAAAACTTAAAAATGCTGCTCATTTTCTAATGCCACTGGGACATGCATTATCTATGAAGATGCTGCTGCTGCTGCTGCTAAGTCGCTTCAGTCGTGTCCGACTCTGTGCGACCCCATAGACGGCAGCCCATCAGGCTCCGATATGACCCTAAAGGGACCAAAAATCGGTTCATGAGGGCTTGAGGGGGACAAAAAAATGTTCACTCTTTTTGTGTATAAAGCACAGATTTACATATAGTACATAAAAGGTATGCAGTGTATCTGTAGCATTGCATTATATGGGAGAGAAGTAGTTAGGGGAAAATACCTGAGAAGTCTCCTTACAGAGACAATGAAAGTTGAGAAACACTGTACAAGGATATGCTGGCAAAGAGCTTGCTCACTGAGAGAGTTAGCTTTGTCTTAACACAACTTCCAAAGTTTTCTCATGGAGCAGAGGACAAACAGAACATCTGACATTTATTGTTTAAAGCTTTCCAATCGGTATGCCATATGGTCCTCCCAAGAACCTCTTGATGTAGTCATTAAGGAAGATATTTACTGTCCACATCTAATAGATGAAGGAAATAAACTTTGAAGATAATAACCATCAACCTAGATTTAATACCAAACAAAACTTATTTTTAAGAATAAAGTGATTTAAAGAAATTTGTCAACAAAGAAAAGCAGAGCTTGTTACCAATAAACCCTCAGTAAGAAAACTTTAATGTCTGCGATGAAAGAAGAAATGAGGAAAGCAAGAAAAGTTGTTAACACATGACCAAATCTATACAAACACTGATGTATAAAACAATGGTCATAACATCTAATTGAGGGGCTTCCAAACGTTCGACAGAACAAAGATGTTGGACTACTGCTAAGTCACTTCAGCCGTGTCCGACTCTGTGCGACCCCATAGGTGGCAGCCCACCAGGCTCCCCCGTCTCTGGGATTCTCCAGGCAAGAACACTGGAGTGGGTTGCTATTTCCTTCTCCAATGCATGCAAGTGAAAGTGAAGTTGCTCAGTAGTGTCTGACTCCTAGTGATCCCGTGGACTGCAACCTACCAGGCTCCTCCGTCCATGGGATTTTCCAGGCCAGAGTACTGGAGTGGGGTGCCATTGCCTTCTCCAGATGTTGGACAATGGTGGCCTATAGGTCAGGAAGGAAGACTGGAGTTAAAACATGCTCAAGTCCTTGAGTTGTCTGGGCAGAAGAAAACAAATATTAGCCTGAGAATTTAAGTTACACATGTATGTTAAATTTCCAAGTTAAAGAATAGACGCCAAGCATAAAACCACTCAATCAGAAGAATGGAAGGAACAAGTCCTGTGCTATCTCATCACAAGTGTTATGAATCATTGAAAAAAATAAATCAAAGTCTTTAATTAAAATCATCTTTGAATATAGTCTTTTTAAATGTTACTTAAAATCAATTGCGTGAGTTAAGTTTTTCATACCAACAATAAGAAAGTCCTTTTTTCCCTTTATCATCATGACTTTTATGACTTAAAAAATTTCCAGGGTTTAAAGTGTTTCCTAAAAGGTGATCCATAAAATTCCAGCCTCCTGAAATTCTAAGCCCCAGGGAGAAGGATTCATGGTCCGGCAGTGTGATGGATGCTGAACACCAGGTCCACCTAGAGGCTCACAAAGCTCTAAGGCTCTAAGAAGACCGACATTTAGTAAGGAAACCTCCTTGTCTTGGTCAGTTTCAGGATTTTCCAAACATTCCCCACCCCAATCCCCCCATGGAATATAATAACACCCCATGGAACCCACTCAGGGAACTTCTAGAAAAACCTTCCTATTTGAGCTGGATGGCTCAGAGAGGAAATACACCAAAAACAAAAAATGTGGACTCAATTCTTTCAGGTTGTTAACAAAATTCTTTTTAAAGTTGAAACTTTGACCTCAAGCAATTTGAAACATTGCATGATCAGCCACTTGTGCAACCTCACAGTTACACCCCTTGGTACCTAAATACTGCCTACACACACACACACACATATCACACACACACACACACCACACACACACACACATACCACACACACACACATACCACACACACACATACCACACACACACATACCACACACACACGCACACACACACACCACACGCACGCACACACACACACAGGGACTTTTTCTTCTATAATCTCCTGACCACAGAGACAGCCTGCCTACACCCACGACCCATGCCTCTCACCACCACACTCTTCAAATGACCAGTGCTGGATTTCCCACCTCATGTGTTCCCATCTCTCCACTGCTTAACCACCATCTTCTTCCTCCCCAGTTTGGTTTTGGAGAAGTTTGAAATGGGATGAGACTAAAGAGATTTCTGAGCAGATGGTCTCCTAGCTCCTTGGGGTAGGGTCCATGACTAAAAGTGCCCCACGATGAGTCACTTCCTTTCCGACTCTAGTCCTCAGTTTCCCCACAGGTCTAAGGAGCTCCTTCTGATCTCTGATTGTGCATCTATAAAATGAATTGATGGACGATGATTCCTACCTTTTCTTCCATCTCTGACATTCTCTGATCTCAGAACCCACCTGACTTCACTCTCACAGAGAAGGCAGCTGCAGCCCAGAAAGGCAAAGCAACTTGCCCGAGGTCACACAGCCAGTACATGGCAGAGCAGGGACCGGACCTGCCTTGGCCCTGAGTCCTAACTCATACATGCACATGTTTGCCCATGGGTGTTGTGTGAGCGTGCAGGTGTTTGTGCACACTTAGTTGCTCAGTCGTGTCCAACTCTTGTGACCCTATAGACTGCAGCCCGCCAGGCTCCTCTGTCCATGGGATTCTCCAGGCAAGAATACTAGAGTGGGTTGCCATTTCCTTCTTCAGGGGATCTTCCCAACCCAGGGATCGAACCCAGGTCTCCTGTATTGCAGTCAGACTCTTTACTGACTGAGCTACAAGGAATGTGGTGTGCGCATGTGAATGCATATATGTGAATATGTGACAAGGTTGTATATTCTGAACTTTCTTCTTGGACTACAATATTTCCAAAGGCACCCATGCTCCTGAGGGGTGCCGTGCAGCCAGCCTTGGATAAGAGACAGGAGGGGCAGATGTGGGGAGGTAGGAGCTACAGGAATGCTATAAAGAGTCACATCTTCCTCCTCTTCAACCCCTCCATCGCAGGGCCTCATGCTCCTCTCCTAGCCAGATGTGGCTTCTCCAGCCAACTTGACCCCGTGGGAGCTGCCTCCTGCTCCCAGTTCAGAAGCACCAGGCAGGTTGACTGTTGATCCTAAGGAGGCTTAGAAGTGGTTTCTCTCCCAGGATTCTCTGGGGTTCCAGCCAGCCAGTGCCCTCCACAGCCTCCAGGTGGAGACAGAGCGATCCTCTAGGGATGAGGTTAAACCTGGTCCGCTGTGCTGCCTCCGTCTAAGTTCACAGCTCCCTGGGACCACAGCTTCCTCCAGCTGCTCACACATTCACCTATTCACTGCAGCTGTGTGTGCCCTGTTGCTGAGTATAAGACTTCTAAGTGGTTACGGTACATGGTACCCAGGGAGGAACCTGACTGGGACACAGACAGTCGCCAAATTCTGCCTGACTTAGGCTACGCAGCCCAGCACAGCCATCGGCCTTTTGTTGCCACCATGGTTTAACCCTCGGTTGACCAGCTGGATTTTTATACCTAGAGATTGCTGTCACACTTGCTGGCTTCTGTCTTCATCCCCCTGCAGCTCCTCCCCTGCCATTCTACTCTGCATTTCTTCATTGTGTATGGTGTGTGTGTGTGTGTGTGTGTGTGTGTGTGTGTATGTACACACAAATGTTGGGGGATTGAGAATTGTCACTAGCTAATCTGTTGCAATAGGAAGAGGGAATGATGAGTATCTTCAAATTCCTAATCTCAAAGTCAGTCTGATCTTTCCAGAAATGTCATTCCAGGTATGGGAAGAAAATTCAGGGGCTCAGATCACATAAGCTCCCCCTTCTCACCCCAAGAGATAGGTTATGCATATGCCCAGGAAATGTTCCTTCCAGGGTTCTTGACACTGGCCCCAACCACAGTCGGACCCACCACCATCCATACCCAGAGTAAAGAGAAGATCCATCTTAGCCCTGGGGTCTGTGTCCTGAGGCAAAAGGGCTGGAGTGAGTCATCTCCCGTGATGCCCCCCAGAGGTGGATGAGGCTGGGAATAGGTAGCCCCACTCCAGTTCTGTTGGTTTGGGAGGGAAGTTTTATACTGCGTGGACGGACAGTGTCAATTCACAAAAGAGAGAGAAACTGGAAGGCTGTGCCCCCACGGGTTTCAACCTGGCCACCCCTCAGAATCCCTGAAAAGGTCTTCAATGATGCAAATGTGCTAAGCAAACCACAGACTGATGAAACTGAAACTCCAGGTGGGAAACCCAAGAGTCTGTGTTAGAAGGAAGCTCCCCAGATGATTCCGATGCACAAGCAGCATCCAAAGGGAGTGATATACCCAGACATCAGGAGCCTCTTGATGTGAGGCAAGAAGAAGCGATACAGTATCACCAGTGAAACATTCCTACCAGAATGTCTAACCTGAATCCCATGAGCAAGCAATCTGACAATGTCAGTTGTGCGACATTCTACAACACAACCAGTCTGGACTCTTCAAGACAGTCAGTACCAGTATCAATGACTCAGTATTTAAGGCACAGAAGAGAGGCTATTTTAGATGAAAAGATACTAAAAAGACACAACAACTCAATGCATTGCATAAACCTTGACTAGACCTCAGATTTAAAACACACATATAAATCTAAACAACATTTTGAAGACAATTGGAGAAATCTGAAACTTTGCATATAAAATATAGGTTAGATGATATTGTAAAATTGTTAATTTTTTGCTGTAATGAGGATATTGTGGCTGTGTGGTTCTTTCCTGTTACAAAAAACCTGCTAAATATTTGAAAGTGAAATGTTCCAATTTCTACATACAAAAAATATAGAGAACAGGATCTGCAGGAAATGTAGCAAGTGGTAATAACTTAAATCTAGTGAAAGGAACATAGGTCTTCATTCTATCATTCTTTCCAGTTTTCTACATTCTACAGTCTCTACATTCTCTGTTTTCTCTACATTTCTCTACATTTTCTACATTTCTACATTCCAATTCTAACATTTCTTTCAATAAAACATAATTTTTGAATATTGACATTATCTATGAGTGGGGAGATTTTATTTGGTTCTGAGTTTCTTTTCCCACCCTTGGCTTTGTCTACATTTTGGCAATAAAACACAGGACACTTTCATAACTGTTGCTGTGTAATCAGCAGCTGGGACGCAGGGCGATGGCAGGCTTGCGCCTGGCGGTCTCTTCCTCTGGGGAAAGCAGGCCTCGGCGGGCTGCCTCCACAAAGCGGGCTCCGGTCCTTCGGTCTCTGTCTCATTCCGCCAAGAGTATACACCAAGCGCTGGATGTCGGCTGTGGGGGCAGCAGGTAGGGCTTTAGAGGACAAAGTGTGACCCCTCCCGGGTGACCTGGCAGCCGCAGGCCCGCTGACACTGCCTCTTGTCTATGCTCAGCGGTGGGCTTCTAAGCAGATGCCTCTGCCCACAGCCTCGGTTCCTCTCCACAGCGGTCCATCTCACCAGTGCTGCCACAGGGACGCTGACTGTAGCTTGTTGCTGCCCACTGCCAGGGGCTGAAGGGTGGAGGGAGAGAGGCGGGAAGGGGCAGGCAGGCAGGGGAGAGCTGCCGGAGGCCAAGCATCTTCAGTAAGTGAGGCTCAGAGGAAGGAATCCCTTCTCCTCACGCACAAAAAAGCATCCTTCCTGCTTCTGTCTGCAAGTTGGCCACTTCCCTTAGAGGCTTAGAGAACCATTTTGCTTGGAGGAGTCAGGATGTGAACCCAGGCAACCCAACCCACACATCTAAGCACTTCATATGTCAAAATGCCTTCGGCAAAGGAATTTTCTAAAGAAATTCCACTTGGACACCAGATCCCTAGTGGTTTAACAATGTCTCTCCCCGGGAGCTGAAGTTTTCTCCTACCCAGTGTCAGGCTGAGTGTTGGCTGCCTAAGCTTCTCCTCTTCTTTCCCGGAAAACTGGTGGAATGTTCCACCCTCGTGTGAGTGTCTCCATACTCACCCTGGGCTAGAAGTTTGGCCACAGACCAGCCAGTCATAGCAGACACTTCAGACATACTGTGGCCTCCAGCCCCCAAAGCAGCTCTGCAGCTCAGATACCAGGAGCTGGGGGCTCAGTCCTTACAGTGGAGGGGAGCGGGGAGGAAGGCGGGTCTTGGTCCTGGGGTGCAACAACCGGAAAGCTGTGGCTTCTCTAGAGAGGCCCTGAGATAAGCCCATGTAAAATCTTCAGGAAAACTTTTTGCAACATGGTGATAACATCCACCAGGGGGCAGCAGATCCTCATGGAAAGAAATTCCTAAACGCAAAGGCGTGGGAACCCTCAGGGGCCTTTAGCCAGGATTCTGACAGCCCACGGAGAACTCAGGTAGTTGAGGCAACAGTGAGTCTGAATATAATCAAGCTTTATATTTGGTTAGTGCTTCATGAACATCAAACTTTCCCACATATAACCTCAGCTGAACTATACAATGGTCCAGAAGCTATGAAGCATCAATGTCTCTACATGACAGATGAGAAAAGGCTCAGAAAGGTGAGGTTTAGGTGACTTGGCCAAGTCAGAGGGCTAGTAGTTTATCGGATTGGGAACCTGGGTCCCGGCCGCCTGATCCACATTCAGTGGTCTCCCCATGCCTGTTCACAGTCATCGCAGCTGTGGTTTCGCCGTGGCTGACCACCTGTGCATTTCCTCTTTTCATTTTCACAGCAATCTGTGAGGCACGCTCTCTAATTATCCCCACTTCACAGACAAGGAAAGGGAGGTGGAAGAAATTAGCTTGCACGAGTAATAAAGCGTGTAGCTAGGATCTGAATGCGGGTTTGTCTGACCCAATATTCCACTAACACGTGCTACTTCCCTGTTGTAACCTGTAGTCAGCAGCGTCTGTTGAGATACACTTGTGTTTAAGTACTCTGCTCGTCACCACTGATACAGCATCCAATTTAGGAAAACTAAGATGTGGGTGCCCTTACTGGGTGCCACGGAAAGCCAGCAGGCTGAGTCTATTAACCCTGTTTTATAGATGAGGTAACAAGGCCTAGAGAGGGTCATGAACTTGCCTGAGGCCACAAGACAGCACATGATGGATCAGGGATATGCACCCAGGACATTTGCTATGCCTGCTGCTTTCTTACACCTCCCAGGACCAAATTTGCAGAGCCAAAATATCAGAAATAGGAAATGTTTCAAAACACAGGAGAAATTCAATTGTGGTAGACATCTCATTGGATCTCTGTGGTCCTCCATGCTCAGCCCACAACCCAGACTCCTGCCAGGCAAGCCCCTTCTCACTCACAGACGCTTCTTCCCTTTCCCATCACCAAGGCAGGCTTTTCTCCTGGAATGGCCCAGAAAAATAAAGGCAGACCATTTTGCATACTGAGGACCTCTGATGAACTGCTCTTATTGGGGGTCAAACAAGCTTCCCCATGACCCTCTTCTGTCTGCATTCTACCGCCACCGAGAGGCACAGAGTAACAGCAGCTCTGGCATCAGATGCATGCCAGGGGCATACAGGTGTCCTCCTATTGGTTTTACCCAAGCAAGTTCCAGCCCGGGGCATCCCTGTTGTTCTTCCAACAGATTCCAGTCGTCAGCCGGCTAGAAAGCTCCCTCAACTTCAGGGCTACCATTTCCCACTCAGTACACTTGGAGATTCTCAGCTTATGTCCCCTCAGAGCTCTTAGTAGAAAAATATGCCCCCTCTGTACTGTCCCCTAAAGCAAGCTCACGTGCCTGCTGCAAGGGCAGGGGTATAGCATTTGAAAGGAATATTGGATTTGGAAAACTGAGTTCAAAGGTAAAACCCAGTTTTTGCACTCACCAGTGGGAAAGAACAAATCCCTTAATTTCTCTGGGCTGGGCATCATCTTCCTCCCCTTACCATGGGAAGGACAGCTTTAGAGTTATCATGGCATTAAACAAAGTAGCATATCATAGAAGGCACTTTGCAAACTGTTAGTTGCTATACAAACTTAGCTCTGCTTGCTGCATATCCATGTAAAAAGGGAAGAAGAGGATTTAAAATGTGATTGAAGTGCAAATATTCAGGAAATTAATCCCCCCCTCCAAATAAAGAGCAAAGGCCTTAAACAGATAATTCAGTAGAGATATATAGATGCCAAATAATCACACAAAAAGATCCTAAACATTGTTTAGTGAATTGTTCAGTTGACAAGTCCAACTCTTTGCAACACCATGGACTGCAGCACACCAGCCTTCTCTCTCCCTCACATCTCCCGGAATTTGCCCAAGTTCATGTCCATTGAATCAGTGGCGCCATCCAACCATCTCATCTCCTTAGTCAATAGGTAAACACAAATTAAAGCCACAATGAATATACTACTACACACTTATTAAAATTAAAGTTTTAAAAGAATCTAGTGAGAATGCAAAATGGTACAGTCACTTTGAAAAACAGTTTGTCAGTTTCTTAGTTATATATGCACTTTTCATGTAAATCAGCAATCCATATATTTAGTATTTAACCAAGAGAAACAAAAGGAAAAAAAAAAAAAAACTATGTCTGCAGAGGTTTACTCAGAATAACCCAAACTGGAAACAACAACTTTAATGAGTGAACAGATCATTAAGCTGTGTTTCATCATACAACTGGATACCGCTCAGCAGTGAGCAGAAACACACTACAGCGTGATGAATCAACTGGGCATCATGCTAGCAAAAGAAGTAAGACCTAAAAGGATATATATTCTGCTAGTCCATTTGTATGGCATCCTGCAAAAGGTAAAAAAAAAAAAAAAAAAAAGCCTGTAGTGACTCAGAACAGACTAGAAATTAAGCGAAGTTAAGCCAAAGACAAATATCACACAAATTGCTTATATGTGGAATTTTTTTTTAATGATACAAATGAATTCATATGCAAAACAGAAGTAGACCCACAGACATAGAAAACAAATTTATGGTTACTAAAGGGGAAATGAGGGGAGAAATACACCAAGAGTTTGGGATTAACATATGCACACTACTATATACAGGCTTCCCAGGTGGCTTAGTGGTAGAGAATCTGCCTGCCAATCCAAGAAACATGGGTTTGATCCCTGGGTCAGGAAGAGCCTCTGGAGAAGGAAATGGCAATCCCTCCGGTATTCTTGCCTGGAGAAGCCCATGGACAGAGAACCCCGGCAGGTGACAGTCCACGGGGTCGCAAGAATCAGACAGGACTTCACGACCGAAACAACAGCTACTGTATATAAAATAGATAACCAGTCAGAACCCAACAATATTTTGTAATAACCTAGAAGAGAAAAGAATCTAAAAAAGAAGATACATGTATAAGCGAATCACTTTGTTGTCTACCTGAAACTAACACAACATTGTAAATCAACTACACTTCAATTTTATAAATGTAAAAAGAAACAAATCATATGTTTCAATAAAAACAATTAAATAAACATGGTCCCCATTTCAAAAAAAAAGGAACAAGCTAGTAGTTGCCAGGGGTGGAAAGGTTAGCAAAAGTGCTGTGTATAAAGGGCAAAGAAAGGGTATGGTGGGGCATAGTGATGACTTGGTTCTGTATTTTGATTGTGGTGGTATTAAGTGACTTTAAACACTTTCCACAAAACTCTTAAAACGGGACACCCATAGTAACTAATTTTACCATATATAATTTTAAATAACATTTTATAACTTTAAAAAATTACATAAATAACTTAGTGTTTAACAGGCAGAAATATTTTGTCCTTCCTTTTTCTGCTGGAACTTGTATTCCCATTACTCCCCCACAGAATTTTACTATACTGCAATACTGTTACGGTTGAAAGTCTTACTCATCAATATATCATATTCCTCACAACAAATATATAATTGAAATTTAATTTAAAAAACAATTTCTTGAGACTTTAAGGCTAAGTGTTAAAGGTATTTCTCAAATGAGTTGTCACTATGTTGTAATTTAGTACAATGATCCGAACATTACTACATTATGTAAAAAGTAAATTTTCATTAAAAATGTGTTTCTTAAGAACTAGGTTTAGTTTTCCATACATCCATTGCCACAAAAAAATGGAATTTAAGAATCAATTCTGTTCTCTTTTGCGTTTTAATATAAGTAAGCCCTGGGAAACTTGCCCACATTATGGGGTGGCTAGAACCAGAGGAGTTTTGCTATTAGACTGTCACTTCTTTGAACGACTCCTGAGGTATAGGCCAAGGTTCACAGCAATATTCTCCAGAGTCATTCTTCATGATCAGTTCAGTTCAGTCGCTCAGTCGTGTGCAACTCTTTGCGACCCCGTAAATCGGAGCACGCCAGGCTTCCCTGTCCATCACAAACTCCCAGAGTTCACTCAAACTCATGCCCATCGAGTCAGGGATGCCATCCAGCCATCTCATCCTCTGTCGTCCCCTTCTCCTCCTGCCCCCAATCCCTCCCAGCATCAGAGTCTTTTCCAATGAGTCAGCGCTTCACATGAGGTGGAGGCGGCCAAAGTACTGGAGTTTCAGCTTTAGCATCAGTCCTTCCAAAGAACACCCAGGACTGATCTCCTTTAGAATGGACTGGTTGGATCTCCTTGCAGTCCAAGGGAATACCAAGAGTCTTCTCCAACACCACAGTTCAAAAGCATCAATTCTTCGGCGCTCAGCTTTCTTCATAGTCCAACTCTCACATCCATACATGACCACTGGAAAAACCATAGCCTTGACTAAATGGACCTTAGTCGGCAAAGTAATGTCTCTCCTTTTTAATATGCTATCTAAGTTGGTCATAACTTTCCTTACAAGGAGTAAGCGTCTTTTCATTTCATGGCTGCAATCACCATCTGCAGCGATTTTGGAGCCCAAGAAAATAAAGTCTGACACTATTTCCACTGTTTACCCATCTATTTCCCATGAAGTGATGGGACCAGATGCCATGATCTTCGTTTTCTGAATGTTGAGTTTTAAGCCAACTTTTTCACTCTCCTCTTTCACTTTCATCAAGAGGCTTTTTAGTTCCTCTTGACTTTCTGCCATAAGGGTGGCATCATCTGCATATCTGAGGTTATTGATATTTCTCCCAGCAATCTTGATTCCAGCTTGTGCTTCTTCCAGTCCAGCGTTTCTCATGATGTACTCTGCATAGAAGTTAAATAAGCAGGGTGACAATATACAGCCTTGACGTATTCCTTTTCCTATTTGGAACCAGTCTGTTGTTCCATGTCCAGTCCTAACTGTTGCTTCCTGACCTGTGTATAGGTTTCTCAAGAGGCAGGTCAGGTGGTCTGGTATTTCCCTCTCTTTCAGAATTTTCCACAGTTTATTGTGATCTACACAGTCAAAGGACAGAAATGGTATGGACCTAACAGAAGCAGAAGATATTAAGAAGAGGTGGCAAGAATACAAAGAAGAATTGTACAAAAAAGATCTTCATGACCCAGATAATCACGATGGTGTGATCACTCACCTAGAGCCAGACATCCTGGAATGTGAAGTCAAGTGGGCCTTAGAAAGCATCACTATGAAGAAAGCTAATGGAGGTGATGGAATTCCAGTTGAGCTATTTCAAATCCTGAAAGATGATGCTGTGAAAGTGCTGCACTCGATATGCCAGCAAATTTGGAAAACTCAGCAGTGGCCACAGGACTGGAAAAGGTCAGTTTTTATTCCAATCCTAAAGAAAGGCAATGCCAAAGAATGCTCAAACTACCACACAATTGCACTCATCTCACATGCTAGTAAAGTAATGCTCAAAATTCTCCAAGCCAGCCTTCAGCAATACGTGAACCGTGAACTTCCTGATGTTCAAGCTGGTTTTAGAAAAGGCAGAGGAACCAGAGATCAAATTGCCAACATCCGCTGGATCATGGAAAAAGCAAGAGAGTTCCAGAAAAACATCTATTTCTGCTTTATTGACTATGCCAAAGCCTTTGACTGTGTGGATCACAATAAACTGTGGAAAATTCTGAAAGAGAGGGAAATACCAGACCACCTGACCTGCCTCTTGAGAAATCTGTATGCAGGTCAGGAAGCAACAGTTAGAACTGGACATGGACCAACAGACTGATTCCAAATAGGAAAAGGAGTATGTCAAGGCTGTATATTGTCACCCTGCTTATTTAACTTATATGCAGAGTACATCATAAGAAACGCTGGGCTGGAAGAAGCACAAGCTGGAATCAAGATTGCTGGGAGAAATATCAATAACCTCAGATATGCAGATGATGCCACCCTTATGGCAGAAAGTCAAGAGGAACTAAAAAGCCTCTTGATGAAAGTGAAAGAGGAGAGTGAAAAAGTTGGCTTAAAGCTCAACATTCAGAAAACAAAGATCATGGCATCTGGTCCCATCACTTCATGGGAAATAGATGGGTAAACAATGGAAACAGTGTCAGACTTTATTTTCTTGGGCTCCTCTGCTGCAGTTGGTGACCGCAGCCATGAAATGAAAAGACGCTTACTCCTTGGAAGAGAAGTTATGACCAACCTAGATAGCATATTCAAAAGGAGAGACATTACTTTGCCAACAAAGGTCTGTCTAGTCAAGGCTATGGTTTTTCCAGTGGTCATGTATGGATGTGAGAGTTGGACTGTGGAGAAGGCTGAGTGCCGAAGGATTGATGCTTTTGAACTGTGGTGTTAGAAAAGACTCTTGAGAGTCCCTTGGACTGCAAGGAGATCCAACCAGTCCATTCTGAAGGAGATCAACCCTGGGATTTCTTTGGAGGGAATGATGCTGAAGCTGAAACTCCAGTACTTTGGCCACCTCATGTGAAGAGTTGACTCATTGGAAAAGACTCTGATGCTGGGAGGGATTAGGGGCAGGAGGAAAAGGGGATGACAGAGGATGAGATGGCTGGATGGCATCACTGACTCAATGGACGTGAGTCTGAGGGAATTTCAGGAGTTGGTGATGGACAGGGAAGCCTGGCGTGCTGCGAATCATGGGGTCGCAAAGAGTCGGACACGACTGAGCGACTGAACTGAACTGAATAGACACAGTCAAAGGCTTTGGCATTGTCAATAAAGCAGAAATAGATGGTTTTCTGGAACTCTCTTACTTTTTCCATGATCCAGCGGATGTTGGCAATTTGATCTCTGGTTCCTCTGCCTTTTCTAAAACCAGCTTGAACATCTGGAAGTTCATGGTTCACGTATTGCTGAAGGCTGGCTTGGAGAATTTTGAGCATTACTTTACTAGCATGTGAGATGAGTGCAATTGTGTGGTAGTTTGAGCATTCTTTGGCATTGCCTTTCTTTAGGATTGGAATAAAAACTGACCTTTTCCAGTCCTGAGGCCACTGCTGAGTTTTCCAAATTTGCTGGCATATCGAGTGCAGCACTTTCACAGCATCATCTTTCAGGATTTGAAATAGCTCAACTGGAATTCCATCACCTCCACTAGCTTTGTTTGTAGTGATGCTTTCTAAGGCCCACTTGACTTCACATTCCAGGATGTCTGGCTCTAGGTGAGTGATCACACCATCGTGATTATCTGGGTCGTGAAGCTCTTTTTTGTACAGTTCTTCTGTGTATTCTTGCCACCTCTTCTTAATATCTTCTGCTTCTGTTAGGTCCAGACCATTTCTGTCCTTTATCGAGCCCATCTTTGCATGAAATGTTCCCTTGGTATCTCTAATTTTCTTGAAGAGATCTCTAGTCTCCCATTCTGTTTTTTTCCTCTATTTCTTTGCATTAATCGCTGTGGAAGGCTTTCTTATCTCTCCTTGCTATTCTTTGGAACTCTGCATTCAGATGCTTATATATTTCCTTTTCTCCTTTGCTTTTCACTTCTCTTCTTTTCACAGCTATTTGTAAGGCCTCCCCAGACAGCCATTTTGCTTTTTTGCATTTCTTTTCCACGGGGATGGTCTTGATCCCTGTCTCCTGTACAATGTCACACACCTCCGTCCATAGTTCATCAGGCACTCTATCTATCAGATCTAGATCAGCAGGCATCAAATCAAATAACTTCTTCCTCAATACAGTTGAAAGTAAGGATTAGAAACCAGCTATCTTGCAACAGTCATTTGCTTCTTCATTTTTTGAAAAGTATAGAAAAAATGTTTTCCCAAGACTTATCAAATGCTAGCAGGTATAGCTTTTATTCATTCACTTAGCACTGCCTTGCTTAGGTCAATATACTAAAAAAGGTTTAGGAAAATAGAAATAGCGGTCATCTTAAAATATTTTTACCAATGTAATAATTTCTAATGACACAATTTCAAGTCATTATGTCCCTTTTATGTTTGAACCAAAGCTTTGGACCCATATGTTGAGTTCAACTGATTTATGCTAAGTTACAGTCAAATAAATGTGCTATTTCTGTTTTCTACATTTGTAATAATGGAGAGTAATGGATAGCAAAAATTATGTTTTTTATGAGACATCATGTATGATCAAATCTAATAGTATCCCTTCAATATGTGTGTATGTTATCAAACTCTGGTATTCAGTTTTTGGGGAAAAAAAATCAACTTCACAGTTAAAATTCAGAAATAATTTATTAAACCTTGTTCTCAAATTTTTCCTGTCCATTTAATGACAGATAAAGGTATATACTGCAAAAAATAAAACTAACCAGTTTAGCAGCTAACATATAACTTGGTATTTTCAATAATAGTAACAGAAAATCTTAAATATTTAATAAGATGAAGCAAGCAATAAGTATAATCAGTTGGTGATTTGATAATATAGATTTTAAGTACTCTATTGACTAACTTACAATAATATGAAATTAATCACACAAGTTTTACCCACATATTTGTTAATTTGGTAATTAACATACATAATTTGGTAATACCAGAAAAGACTAAAAGAATCAGCATTACTAACTGCTTCCATTGGTTAAATGCAGACTATTTTCTCACGAGGCATAGCATGAGTATGAAAATAAGTGAAAGGAACTGCTTTAGTTAAACATTTGAAAATAGCCATTTTTTAGCACTTAGTATATTTTTCATGCTCTGTTGGCTTCTCTCTTCTAGAAACCTCCTTCAAAAGGGACTCATGCTTTGTATGTGTAACTGAATCACTTTTTTGTACCTCTGAAACTAACACAACATTGTAAATCAACTATACTCTAAAACAAAATTTAGATTTAAAAAAATAAAGTAAATTAAAAATTTTTGAAAATGAAATTTATTCTTTGACAGTCGCCTGGGATTGGAAGAAGCATGAGCGATCATTAAACGAATTTTGCCCTCACTCCAGCTTGCCCACTCTGCAACATATTAGAATTGAAACATAACAAAATGGGTTAAAACACCCTCTTCTAACACTACGATTTACCTTCAAGAGAAATGTGTCTAAGATACAAAATCAGAACGCAGGTTTATGGATTTTAATTAATCATTAAAGGAGGTCCCTGGAATTGTTTCAAATAATCCCTTTATTAGGTGCCTTTGAGGTTACATCTAGGGCAGTAAGCACATCAATGGGGAGATTCTGAAAGGGTAGGAAGTACTGTTTTCCTGTAGAAAGCATGGCAGGTGACTGTGGGACAGGAGAAAGAACTGGAAGCTGCTGAGAGGATGACTCAATCACCTGCTTTTTAGCAAGGATTTTCAGAGAAAATACACAGGAAGCTTAAGGATCTGAAAATTGATTCCTAAGCAAAAGAACTTAGCTCCACTTGAGGAAAGAATAGTAATTTTCAATATATAATATATTTTATATTGAGGATCTGACTGCTTCTGGTGAATTAATGTATCTTTAAACAGTTGTTATATCTAGTTGCTTTTCTAAAATATAATTATTTATATTTTGGCCATGCTTTTGGCATGCAGGATCTTAGTTCCCCAATCAGGGACAGAACCTGGGCCTTCTGCCTTAGAAACACGCAGTCTTAACCACTAGGCTGGCAGGGAAGTCCCTCTAAAATATAATTTAGATAACTGATGACCAAAACTAATTTAAGTATCTTCTCATTCTCAGTTGCAAAGAGAAATGATACAAATTGTCCTGAATCATACATATCCAAGTGGGAAGACCTCATAACGTGAGATGTAATTTTAAACGTGCTTCCATTCCTAGGAACACTTTATATATTCTAACTGATATATTTACTTTGGGATATGTAAGTCATCCTGACTTCACAATTAGGCGAACACACTTAGGTTATGTTCACACTCCCACAAAAGAAACTCTCCATGTGGAAGTTGAGTAGAGAATTAGTGGAAACAGATTCCCTCCCAATGCCATCAAACCTCTTGGAAAGTCCTCCAATAACCCCAGTTTGCAGACTCTCTAAGATACTGCTCAGAGAACACATCCTGTGTCCATTAAAAGTGGTTCTGAAACAGAGAAGCCAGCTGCTCATCCTCGCAATGCCTTCCCACATACTTGTGTCCCCTATTCAGTCTGTCCCCAAGGGCCTGTCCCTGCTCTCAACATACCTGGGATTCCCATCCTGCCCAGGTAGAGAAGTCTCCTTACAAGCTGCTGGTGGCCCACCCCAACAACCCGCCCGTAACCCCACACCTTTAAGACTCAGTTTAGACCCCACTCATCTGGCCTTCCTTCCTACGTGGAACTGTACCCTGCTCTACCCCACATACACATTTACTATAATATTTGTAATATTTTATTGATTTTGTTTATACATCTGTTCACCATTTTGAAGTTCACGTTTTATCCCTTTATGTATCTTCAGTTCCTAAAATGTTGTGAAAAGTGGAATAAACATCAATTGAATGAGTGAACTTGAGACCCACTCACTGTGTCTCTGTTCATGACAGCCTCTTGTTTCAGCCCTACCCAGCCTTAGCCTGACCCAGGTCTGACATTTGTTGTTATTCAATTGCTTAGTCATGTCCAACTCTCTGCAACACCATGGACTGCAGCACACCAGGCTTCCCTGTTTCACCATCTCCCAGAGCTTGCCAAACTCATGTCCATTGAGTAACTGATGCCATCCAACCATCTCATCCTCTGTTGTCCCCTTCTCCTTCAGCCCTCAGTCTATCAGGTCTGACATATGTAACAAAAATTTGGCCATAACAAAGCTCTTTAAATTCTGTCAAGACATTGTTTGCTAGCCAAGCCACTGATAGCTATTCTCAACCCTGACTACATGTTAGAATCACTTGCTGCTGCTACTGCTGTTAAGTCGCTTCAGTCGTGTCCGACTCTGTGCAACCCCATAGATGGCAGCCCACAGACTTCCCCGCCCCTGGGATTCTCCAGGCAAGAACACTGGAGTGGGTTGCCATTTCCTTCTCCAATGCATGAAAGTGAAAAGTGAAAGTGAAGTCGCTCAGTCATGCCCGACTCTTAGTGACCCCATGAACTGCAGCCTACCAGGCTCCTCTGTCCATGGATTTTTCAGGCAAGAGTACTGGAGTGGGGTGCTATTGCCTTCTCCGTAGAATCACATAGGTAGATTTTTTTTTAATGCTGATGCTGGGGAGGGAGGTGGGAGGGACGTTCAGGATGGGGAACACATGTACACCCGTGGCGGATTCACATCAATGTATGCCAAAACCACTACAATATTGTAAAGTAATTAGCTGCCAATTAAAATAAATAAATTTATATTAAAAAATAAAATAAATGCTGATGATGCCCAGGCCTCCACCTAGACTACTAAATGAGAAGCTCTCTTGAGCGTGGGGCCTAGGCCTCAGCATTTTTTAAGCTACCCAGATGATTCTAATGGGCAGCTGAGATTGAGAACTGCTCTCCTGTGACCTGCATATCTGCAGCCCAAGGAGCACTGGACTTACACTGCCTTCAGATGTGGAAGAATTCTCAGTTCAACCCCAAATTCTTCTCTTAATCTTCCCTCCAGGTGTGAGCTCCCAAACCTTTTTCTCCAAGCTCCATGAACATCCACCTGGAAGTGAGCCCAGCACTCAAGCCCACCCAAGATACCATATGTCTAAACATTTAAAAGATATAAATCAAGCTAAAAACTGTTAAATACTGTCTGTCCTTTCCTCCTTCCTTAACAAATATAACTTTCATAACATCAAAACTGAAAAATGTGTGCAAAGCTATGGTTTGCACCAAGCTAAAAGTTGGCAAAATATCAAAGATAAGTCATTGCCCATGTCTGTTTGCATGCCTTGATGAGCTGACAATGTTTAGGTGGGTAATATAAAAAAGATACACTATAAATAACTATTATAAATTTATTCCATAAAATCTCTATGTTTTGTCCTTTATTTAAGCAAATCACTAATTGTGTTGCTATAATCAAATGTTTTATAGTCATAACAAATTTGGCAACTTCAATTTGGAGAGACACTCTGCTAAGGATTTGCAAATAAATTTCTTTGATTGGAAATGAATCATGAATTTTACAGACCAAGCTCAAACAACAGTAATGTGGTCAAATATGATAAATTAGTGTTGTCATTGGAAATACTAAATATTTTCATTTCATTAAACAAATTGCTATCGCTAATATCGTCATTTTAGGTTTCTCTTACAATATCTAGAAAATAGGATTTCATAGGTTCTACTTTTTTTATTTTTTCTGGCCTGGGTTATTATAAAGAAAACTGAAAATAGCAATATGTTGGTTTAATTGTTCAAATACTGTTCTGATCAAGATAATACCTTAAATTACAGTGGCTGGAAAATAGCCTATGGAAACAAGTTTCCAGATTGTATTTTATACGAATCTTCTCCTTCATGCAGATGTTTTTGTTTTCATTGTTTGAATTCACTTATATTTTACTGGAATCATACTTCTGTTTTGCCATGGGGATTCTAATGAAACACTGTTAAAGCAACTAGATTTAATTTAGACAAGATATGAACTACATTAGTAGAATTAAGCAGAACAATAAAAGATCCTCAAACAAAGAGCAAATCTTGGTCTTCGGCGGGGAAGTTAAATTAATGTTGAATTTTCACCATTCAGTTATTTGTTATGAACTTTCATTTGCTGTAAATAGTGTTATCAAAGATTTACAGAAACAAAAACAAAGCCCTAAACCATTGAAAGTTTGGTTATTCCACTTTAAAAAGAATTCTAAAGAACCATTTAAAAGTTTAAAGAAAAGCGTTTTTCCCAAAAAAAGCTGCATGAAAAATATGAAATAAAATGAAAAGACAACCTACAGAAAATGGGAGAAAATATTTGCAAATGATGCAACTGACAATGGCTTAATTTCCAAAATATTCAAACAGTTCATACAACCCAACAACAACCAAAAATAAACAAATAAACAATCCAATCCAAAAAAAAAAAAGTAGAAGACCTAAATAGACATTTCTCTGAAGAAGACATACAGATGGCCAATAGGCACATGAAAAAGATGCTCAACATTGCTTATTATAAGAGAAATGCAAATCAAAACCTCAGTGAGGGACCACCTCACACCAGTCAGAATGGCCGTCATTTAAAAGTCCACAAATAAATGATGGAGAGAGTATGCAGAAGACGGAACTGTGCTATACTGTTGGTGGGAATGTAAATTGATGCAGTCACTGTGGAAAATAGTATAGAGGTTCCTTAAAAAACTAAAAATAGTTTCCATATGATCTAGCAATTCTATTCCTGAGTATATATCCAGAGAAACTACAATTTGAAAAGATACGTATACCCTAATGTTTATAGCAGCACTATTTGCAATAGCCAAGACATGGAAGCAACCTGAATGTCTGTAGACAGATGAATGGACAAAGATGTGGTGTATTTATACACAGTGGAACACTACTCAGCCATAAAAATGTATAAATAATTGCAGCGACATGGATGAACCTAGAGATTATCTTACTAAGTGAAATAAGTCAGAAAAACAGATACCATATATCACTTACACATGGAATCCAAAATACAACACAAATGAACTTATTTACAAAACAGTAACACAGTCACCGAGAACAAACTTGTGGTTATTATATGGAAAGGGGGTGGAGGAAGAGATATATTAGGAGTTTGGGATTAGCAGATAAAAATTACTATATATAAAATAGGTAAGCAAGATTCTTTTTTAATCTCTTTCATGTTTGATCATTCTAGCAGAAAAAATTTAAATCATTTATATAAAACCCAAACAACTTTCCACTGTTTTCTGTAAAAACTGTGCTGTTACCACAAAAAGCAACATTTTTGTTTGGCTGACTATTGACATACAAATATTTTTCTTTTAAAAATATCATACCAATGTTCTGCATTGGTGTTTTCTTATCTTTGTTAAATACTATTAATTGTTTGCTGCTTAGTTACCATCTTTCTGCTTGTGTGATTTTTTTGTGTGTGAACAAGTCATTTTCCTCTTCTGGCTATAAATACATCCTTTACCCAAAGCTAATTTTCAAGATTGATTGTAATTTGTACAGAAGGAAAAAATATGATCTTAGAACTTAAGACATAAAAGCTAGTTTCTGCAATTTCTTTCTCCATATGAAAGAATGTTGGTATAAAATGAAATATTAAATTATCTTGCCATGTTCAGCCAAACAAAATTTACAGCCATTCATTTGAATGGGACTGTGTTTTGAGGAAATAGACTCCTGTGGTGAGGAAGACCTGATAGGCTATTTTCCAGAACCAGCCTCCCACCAGGGCAGTAAAGCCCCCAAGATTTCCATTCATCATTCTGTTCCCACTGGGCTAATTCCATCAGTGTCTCCTAGGCAGTCACAGTTGCATCTAAGGCTTCTGAGCCATAAATCTGATATGAATATTTCTCTTTTTTTTAATAATTCCCTTTCACATTCCCGTTGTTTTGATCACTGATTAAATCCTCATTAGGTAAATAATTTGTAAGATTTTGTATATAAACTCTATGGGATGGTCCAACAAAGGCCTGTTCACTTTGGTTGTTTCTGTAGTTGTTAAGGATGTAAGCAGATCATCTCTTTGGCAATTCTCTGTTTCTTTTCAGTTTCCAAGTCTTACTCTCTTATTTTATATTTTTATCACAATCTTGACTGGTATTCAGTCTACTCATTCTCAATGATAAGAAGAGTAATATCAAATGTGATTCTATTCAAATTTGCCTCATTTGAGTAAATCTCATCAAAAATATTAAAAAATGAAAAAGTAAAATTATATTCAGCTATACTTTAAATTTATTTTAATAATATTTCAATATTGATAATAGCCATTAAAATTAATGCTAAAATGCAAATTATAATTTATTAATATAAAGTTTTAAATAATGATGACATTTTTATTTGATTTTCTGAGAATTTAATTTGATTATATTTAGCCTTTTTACAAAAAGAAAGCATTCTTTATTTTTAAAGTTCAATAAGCAATTATAATTCCAGCATTCAAAGTCTATCTGATTGATGCTCATGTAAAGAATAAGACTTATGCCTCATATGTGTTATATCTAGATGTACATATAGACAAAACTAAGAGTAATATGATTTGTTTAGGTTGCAAATGTTCCTCAGACACTGAATACTTGCCATTGTTGCAAATATTAATATCAGGCTAATTCCTGAATATCTCTAGCACCAGAAACTGAAAATTAAAGAGAAGCAAGAAAATAGGTACTTAGTGCTTCTGGGAAATGCTACTTTATAAAATAGCATTTATTGTATCTGAGATGAATGTTTTCGCAAGTTAGTTTTTTCCCCACCAAAGGGCTTCTGCCACCAAAATCTTGCCTGCACTTGGAAGCAGCGTTCTTTTCTGATACTGGTGGTAGCACAGCCCCCAAACCCTCCTCCTATCAAAACACAGCCACCTTCCATTCTGAGGGCATATAGCGAAGGACAAATGGAGAAGCATTTGCTGCAGCCTGAATGGTGCTGGAGAGCAAAGTCTGGAGTTGCAGCTCACACTGTGCCCAAGTTAAGGGCCCCACCAGAGTGAGGCTTTCTGTGCGGGGCCCTCCTTCCTGGGCCCAGCAGTCTTGAGCTCCACCCAAGCCCCTGTCCTCACCTTCCCCAGGAGAAAGGCACTTTCTTACCTTGCTCCAGAGAGCCCTGGCTTCATCCCTCCTTACCCTAACACAGCCTTCTTCAAGACACTCTTTCTGAAAGTCTATGGATCCACCAGAAGACCCATCCTATCCCCAGCCAGATTCTCTGCCCTGCTTTGCCTTGAGAACATTCACTCTTCAGGATCACTCAAGATATTATCATTTCACCAAGGTTCTGAGGTTGTGAGTACTCAACAAACCAACGTTCTGGTTTTATTTGTTTTAACGTTCGGAAGCAGTAGAGCAGACAGGTTAATTGCTGGAACCCTATAGTCCTGCCTCCTGGATTGGCCTTTCAGCTCTGACACTTAAATGCTGTAGGACCTGAATTCAGGTTACTTATCCTTTCTGAAGCTTAATTTCCCCCTCTGTAGTATGGGAATAATATTACCCACCTCACAGCATTGTTGTTTGCCATTTATGAAATGACATACGGAAAATACCTGGTACATAGTAAGCACTGCAGTTATTCTTTTCATTATTTGTTGAACATTTGGTTACATGTTTATTTTACATTAATATAAAACATTATACGTCTTTCTTGAAGATTAAGACAAAGTATATATCACAGGTAATGCTCCAAACCAAAAAATTGAGTGTGTGGTGGGGGCTGAATATTAAAGCATTTTTAACTTGCAATAATAAAGTTAAGCATTTGTAATTAGCAAACATATTGGGCCAACTTGTCTCAGAATTATAACAACTGCAAAAGTCAGCACAAAGCAACTATCACTGCCTAGGCTCCGGGTTTAAAGTGACAGGCAGGACTTCCCTGGTGGCTCAGGGGTAAAAAATCCGCCTGCCAATGCAGGAGACGTGAGTTCCATTCCTGGTCCAAGAAGATCCCACATGCTGTGGAACAGCTAAACCCGTGCACCACAATTATTGAGCCTGTGCCCTAGAGCCTGGGAACCGCGACTACTGAGCCGACACATCCTAGAGCTCGAGCTCGGCAAGGAGAAGAGCCACCCCAGCGAGAAGCCTGTGCGCTGCAGTGAACAGCGGCCCCCGCTGACCACAGCTAGAGGCAAGCCTGCAGAGCAATGAAGACCCAGCACAGCCCAAAAGAGCGCGGGACAGAACTTCTAGACCACTTTCCTTTAAAAAATTAAATCTAAAAAGTGCCAGGCAAAGAAAACATTACATTTGCCTATGTAGGAACCTGACTGTGAAATTGTGATTTATAATAAGAAATAAATCTCTGGTCTTGGTCCCGGTTCCTGGTACAGAGCTCCTAAAACTCTTGGAATTTCCTAAGTGATAAGAGCAATAAAGGTGCTTCAATACTAATAAGAAACCCCATTCAACCACACCAGAGTTTCTGTTAATGAGGTGACTTTTCAAAAGCACCTGAGGTTGGTACTGGTTGCCATGGGAACCAACCTTGGGATTTGAGGATCTGACCTTTCAGTTCTACTACCTTGACCTCTGGGGAGGGAAGGAGGGGCTGGAGATTGAGTTTAATCTCCAATAGTTAATGGTTTAATCAATTGTGCCTCCTAATGAAAGCTCCATAAATACCCAAAGATAGGGTTCAGAGAGCTTCTGGGCAGGTGAACGGGTGGAGATTCAAGGACAGTGCCATGCTCAAGGGGCTTCTCAGGTGATACTGGTGGTAAAGAACACGCCTGCCAATGCAAGAGACAGACTCAGTTTCAATCCCTGCATCAGGAAAATCCCCTGGAGGAGGGCATGGTAACCCACCCCAAGTATTCTTGCCAGGAGAATCCCATGGACAGAGGATCCTGGCAGGCTCACAGGGGACATGGAAGCTCTGTGTCCCTTGCCCTATACCTGCTCTATGCATCTCTTCCATCCAGCTGTTCCTGAGTTATGTCCTTTTATAATCAATCAATAATCTAGTAAGTAAAATGTTTCTCTGAATTCTGTGAGCTGTACTGACTAATTAATCAAACCCAAGGAGAGGGTTAGTGGGACCTGCAATCTATAGCTGGTAGTTCAGAAGCACAGTTGACAACCTAGACTTTCGATTAGCATCTGAAGGGGGTTGGGGCGCAGTATTGTAGAACTAAGCCCTTAACGTGTGGGTAGTGTAGACAAGTACATAGTGTCAGAAATGACTTGAATTGTAGGACACACCACACACTGGAATTGGGAGAACTACACTGAGTTGAGGGGCAGTATTATTGCTATGGTCCACCAATGTCTAGATGCCCCTAAAGACTGATGCTCAAGATATCCAAGACCACCAGCCCCTCATTATGCTGTAATACCTGGCTCCTCTCAGCCCCTGCCCTCTGAAGTCACTGATCTTGACCTGGTAGGCAAGGGACATGGATCCCCTTAGCAAGCTCCAATAGCCCATGCCCTTCTGGAACCAATCACTAAACCTCCACTCAAAGAAGGGCATTGCCAAAGAATGCTCAAACTACTGCACAATTCACTCATCTCACACGCTAGTAAAGTAATGCTCAAAATTCTCCAAGCCAGCCTTCAGCAATACATGAACTGTGAACTTTCAGATGTTCAAGTTGGGTTTAGAAAAGGCAGAGGAACCAGAGATCAAATTGCCAACATCTGCTGGATCATGGAAAAAGCAAGAGAGTTCCAGAAAAACATCTATTTCTGCTTTATTGACTATGCCAAAGCCTTTGACTGTGTGGATCACAATAAACTGTGGAAAATTCTGAAAGAGATGTGAATACCAGACCACCTGACCTGCCTCCTGAGAAATCTGTATACAGGTCAGGAAGCAACAGTTAGATCTGGACATGGAACAACAGACTGGCTCCAAATAGGAAAAGGAGAACGTCAAGGCTGTATATTGTCACCCTGCTTATTTAACTTATATGCAGAGTACATCATGAGAAATGCTGGACTGGAAGAAACACAAGCTGGAATCAAGATTGCTGGGAGAAATATCAATAACCTCAGATATGCAGATGACACCACCCTTATGGCAGAAAGTGAAGAAGAACTAAAGAGCCTCTTGATGAAAGTGAAAGAGGACAGTGAAAAAGTTGGCTTAAAACTCAACATTCAGAAAACTAAGATCATGGCATCTGGTCCCATCACTTCATGGCAAATAGATGAGGAAACAGTGTCAGACTTTATTTTGGGGGGCTCCACAATCACTGCAGATGGTGACTGCAGCCATGAAATTAAAAGACGTTTACCCCTTGGAAGGAAAGTTATGACCAACCTAGATAGCATATTAAAAAGCAGAGACATTACTTTGCCAACAAAGGTCTGTCTAGTCAACACTATGGTTTTTCCAGTGGTCGTGTATGGATGTGAGAGCTGGACTGTGAAGAAAGCTGAACGGTAAAGAACTGATGCTTTTGAACTGTGGTGTTGGAGAAGACTCTTGAGGGTCCCTTGGACTGCAAGCAGATCCAACCAGTCCATCCTAAAGGAGATCAGTCCTGAATGTTCATTGGAAGGACTGATGTTGAAGCTGAAACTCCAATACTTTGGCCACCTGATGTGAAGAACTGACTCATGTGAAAAGACCCTGATGCTGGGAAAGATTGAAGGCAGGAGGAGAAGGGGACGACAGAGGATGAGATGGTTGGATGGCATCGCCGACTCAATGGAGATGCGTCTGAGCAGACTCCAGGAGTTGGTGATGGACAGGGAGGCCTGGTGTGCTGTGGTCCATGGGGTAGCAAAGAGTTGGACACGACTGAGCAACTGAACTGAACTGAAAACCTCCGGTACTACAGAAAGTCTGGGTTTGGTTCAGCTGATTGTTGTTTTTTCCAGACTTACTCTGAAACCACTAAGAACACATCGTTATAGGTCAGCCATATTAAATACCTCATTCAGGAATGAGTCTCCAAGGGAAAAAAAAAAAAAATCTGTTCCCTCAGCAAGCCATGTGTCTCAGCACTGGGCTCTGTCTCCACAGGACACCAAATTGGTCAGAGGCATCTATTGAAACAAAACCCAGTCAAACCAGTTGTCTGGCATCATGCGAGGCAAGTACAAATAAACTAGAGAGCAGATGGTGCCCAAAAGACGGGAAGACAGCACGCTTGCGTAAGCTGTGCGTCCTGGTCCCTGCCTCTGAGAGGTGTGGGGCACCTTAAAAGCTCCAGGTAGGCTGAACAGTTTCCCCTTCAAGGTGATGATGATTTTCCACCAGAGAAGTCCTTCAAGGTCTTCAGAGTGCTCCCACAGTAGGAAAAGAATCTCTCTGGGTGATTACCCAGGAAGTAACCATCAATATCTTCATCTTTGTCCCAAATTTGGAGCCTAAAGCAGGGTCTTTTGTTTGATAGTTTATGATGAAACGGCACTAGAGACTTCTCAGAGGTGCTAATATGCAAACCCTGGACAGTCAGGAGTATCTCTCAGATGGTTTCCCTCACATCCAGCTAACCACTGAAAGAGAGCCCTAATGCACAGGGTCCAACTGTTCATTGGTGGCCTTTGACCTTTGTCTCTTTTCTCTTTCTCCCTTTTTCCCCCACTTAGTACCAGACATCACTCCTCCAAATGATATGTATGATTGATAAATTTGCATGCTGTTTCTTTGCAAAAGATTATGTTTCTCCTTATGATAAACATTTAAAAAAAAAAGATTTGTACCAGGTATCAATCTTTTCAGCAACTTACATTCTTGAATATTGCTTTTCTTAATAGTTTTCATGTTCCAAGAGGCAATAATATTCTCCAGTCATCAATTTAACTTACACTCAATCTACTCTTCCCAGATTTACTTTAAAGGATTTCGAACAAGGGGCATAACATTTTGCCTGTTACTTTTTCTTTTTTAAAAAATTGTATCTAACTTGAATTTTGTCTTCTAAAGCTTCATATTCTGAACACACATCCAACTGCCTACAGTGAATATTACATATACGCCTGTTGTTTTTGGGGGGGGTCTCTATCATAACAAAAATCTTACTAAAAATGCAAAATAATATTTACTACCATGTTTAAATCTACTGATTTGGAACTGGCATGAAATTGTTATACAAACAGACTACACAGATTGAGCCTCGATTTTCTCATATTGAAAGTGATTAGGTTCATTATAACTTAGAAACAGGCTCTAAGGTTCTTTCCTGCTCAAACTTCCATTTATTCTTTGTCACCCTCACCGGGCAAAGGCAGCAGGAATCTGCTAGAGACCAGAGAAATCACTGAACCAAGAAGGGGGAAGTGTGGCAACAAGGAAGCTGTCACAGATCCAGCTTAAGAATGATATCTGTCCCAGGTGAGCACCAGCTGGGGAGAGATGCTATTCCCCTATCTGCTCCTCACAGCCACAAATGGCATGCCACATGCTCAATACACACACACAGACACACACACACACACACACACACACACACTACAGCCTCCCAGTATACACCATAATCAAGACAGACACAACACACGAGCACTGCATGCACACTCCACCCACCACACACACACCACACACACCACACACACCACACACACCACACACCACACACACACCACACACACACACACACACACACTACAGCCTCCCAGTATACACCATAATCAAGACAGACACAACATACGGGCACTGCATGCACGCTGCACCCACCACACACACACCACACACACACCACACACACCACACACACCACACACACACACACACACACCCTCAGAGAGTCGGCTGAGAACCTTCCTCCTTAGTTTCCATTTCTGAGTCTGGATTTGGAAACTGCTGAGGAGGTGGGGGTTAGGGATGGCCAGTGAATAAGAAAACAGAAACAGGCTTTATATGGGGATCCCTCAGGAGCTCACGAGATGTCTTTTTAGGCCTGGGTGCTTTTCTGTTGTGTGTGGGGTAAGAGCTGGAGTGACGCCTGGAGGTGGAATCCTCATGGAAGAAGCTGGTAGGAGGAGCAGAAACTGAGGGGGTGAGTCAAGGTGGGGGGTCGGTAGAGGATAGAGCAGCAACTAGTGCGCTCAGGACTCCAGAGTGGGAAGGATCTGCGTCTCTGCTCCGGGACACCCTTTACCTCACTCAGAGCCGTCCTGGACCCAAAGGGAAGCTGCCGCCTGAACTGGTCAGAGCTTACCATGGCTGAGCGGATGGGTGAGGGCTGAAGTCCACCCTGTGCGTGCGGGGGTAGAATGGGTTCACTCACCCCCAGCCACACAGCCAACCTCCCTTCCCTGCAGCAACAGCCACAAACATCCCACAAATGATCCATCTCAATGAGAGCTTTTTAACACTTGGGTTCTCAAACCTTAAGAAATTCTCCACCCTTCCATTTCTCCAAGTCAATCTTATTTGGGCATTTTATAGAAGGTCAGGAAGTTTTGCCACCTACATCAGAGACACGCAGCTTTGCTTCCCTCCTCTTCCTTTTGAAACGAAATCCAAGCCCCAGTGGTTTCACTGCCTGGGAGAAGGCTGTGCCACATACAACATCTGTAAGCAGTTAATTTTCCAAATGGGAGACGGTCACCACAGATGCAGACCTTTTAAAAATAAACACCAGAAAGATATTACTCCAGCAAAAATGCAAGCCTAGAATCCATGTGAGTGGGTGGGAGGGAGTTGGTGCTAGGACAGGACCCAGTCTGGGGAGATCAAAGCTGCACCCTAGCCTGCCCCGCTGTGCAAAAGCAAGAGAATTGGAGCCACAGAACTTCAGCACAAAAAGGGATCTTTAGGGAGTACTACAGCCTCAGTACAGATGGGGAAATTAAGGTCTGGCACAGGAAGTGGGTGCTTAATCATGTTGGGACTGAAACCCAGGCCGAGAGTTTCATGCTCTATAATAAGCATCATTTTTATTTGAATATTTCCAGCATTTCCTTTTTAGGAAAATAAAAGGGCTCTGACTTTTATTATCAATACCTTTAACCCCTTCTTGGGCTTCCTGTGTAGCTCAGCTGTAATTAAGCCTGTAATTCAGGAAACTCTGGTCCGATTCCTGGGTTGGGAAGTTCCCCTGGAGAAGGGATAGGCTATCCATTCCAGTATTCTTGAGCTTCCCTGGTGGTTCAGACAGTAAAGAATCTGCCTGCAATGCGGGAGACCTGGGTTTGATCCCTGGGTTGGGAAGATCCCCTGGAGGAAGACATGGCAACTCACTCCAATATTCTTGTCTGGAGAATTCCATGGGCAGAGGAGCGTGGCGGGCTGCAGTCCATGGGGTCACAAGAATTGAACACTTCTGAGTGACTAAGCAGAGCACAGCACAACTCCTTCTTGGGGCCCATTTGGGTTGGGAGAGGGGCCTCCTGTCCTGAGAATGGGCCCACCCTCCCCTCCACACACACACCTCATTGTCCCTCCAGCTGCACTGGCCAGGGGTGAGAAGCCAGGACCCTACAGAGGCCAAGGTGAGGTGACCAGCTTCCCTCGGCAGCTGCTTCTTATCCACCTTATGGAATGAGGCAGCCACACTTGGGGATCTCGTGCCCTGAGACTGAGGAAGGTCAGATCCTCATGACCAGCACGAGGTGGGAGCATCGGGGAAAGACAGGCTGGAGATCCAACTGTTCCCGCCTCCTACCAAAGCATCCCTCTCCTCCGCTCACAGGAATACGGTGCCTCTGACCAGTAAACATGAGGAGTAAAAACAAGGCACCAAGTCGATCCCCACAGAGAACTACCACCGAGCAGCATGCAGGACAGGGCAGCTGTTTAGGGTCGGAATGGAATGGAGGAAATCTGAGAGACAAATGGTGCAATGAAACCTATACTGTTCCCGTCCAGGTGACCCCGCCCATAGTGATAGCTCCTCACACTGTATCAGCTGTTGAAGACTTATTTTTAGTTTATTCATCTTATCCCTATAGGATGGTTTTCTGCAGCAAGCTTTCAAAAGGCAAAAGCTGAGTTCAAAAACAAACAAAAAAAGTGAAGGGAATAGATGAAAGGACTGAGGAAAGAACTGTGGACAACGGGGGACTCCAAGCCGCCGAGGTGCGGACAGAGGGGCGTCCGGACATGGTGGCCACCAGGGGGCACTGCTGCCCCATCCATGGCCCTGGGAGAAGGGGAGACTCACGGGGGCTTCTGGAAACTCAGTGGGCTTCTGTCCCTCCCCCGCCCCCCTTTAACTCCCAGACTTTCTCTTAAAGCTTTGAGATCGCTCCTCCTGGGCCCCTGGGGTTGCCTCAGGCGACTCTGGAGGGACTCTTCCCCGGGAGCCTTTTCCTGAGAGGGGGCAATAGTAGCCTGGCCAGGGCATGTAACATGGGGATGATGGAGGCACTGGGTGGGGAGTGAAGAGGCCTCCTGGATTTGCACCCAGTTCCATCCCCTTTGTTTGAGGCCAGGCTCCTGAGGGAGTGGGGATAGGGAGCCACCTCTGCCCATAGGGTAGAGACAAGCAGAGGACTTGGCAGGCCACAGGAGTCCTCCTCCAATGCTCTGAAGCTGTTTTCCCAACACATCCAGGAAAGGGGCACTCAGCCTGGCTCTCTCAGTCAAGTAGCAGACTCAGGGGGATCTGGACTGGAAAGCCAGCCAGGCAGGTATTCACCCACTGTGAACCCTAGGGGGTTGGGGGGTGGACCCCCTGTGGCCAGCAGGGGCTGGGACTTACTCTTAGCAGCAGAGAATCTGAGGCCAGGCAGGGCACGTTCCTAGGACCATTTGCAGCAAGCCCTGTTCCCCTCTGTCTGGGATCCAGCACCTGTTGTCTACAATCAACGTTCACCCGCGTCTGGGCAGACACCCTGACAAATTCTATATCCTCCCTGGCTTCTCCATTTTCAGTTCTGCTCTTTAGACACCAAAAGCTCCCATCTCTACAACCTTTCTCATATTACCTTTGCCAAGGTTGTGGCTTAGCCGATATTAGTTACACTGCAGGTCCATTGATATCTCTCAAGATTTCAGGGTGACCTGGGCCTCCCAAGTCTAAACCACATCCCAGGATGGTTCCTCCACAAACTTAGACATTGTATCAAAAGGCTTTTATTGGTCTGCTCTTGGTTTTCTAGAAGCATGAAAGAGGCAGGCTTAGGGAACCAAGTGTGCAGACTCTGGACTAATTTTTCCAACCTTGGAGTCACTCCTACGAGGACGCTGAGCAGTGCCAGGCAAGCTCAGGTGTGGTTCTTGCAGGTGACATTTGAGGGTCTGGCCCCTTTGAGATAAGAGGAGATACCAGCAGAGTGCAAGCACTGGGGCATGCTGTGCTGTCCATCCCCAGTGGGACCCTAGGCAGCAGGCTGCTGGGGGAGATCCCCCAGCCTCAGGCTGAGTCTCAAGGAAGAGGGGGCAGGGTCTGGAACAGTAGACCAAACCGCTACGAATTTGGGGATGGCTGCTGATGCCATGGGGGAGGGGGATGCGTAAGAAATTCTGGAAGTTGGGTGCTGTCCAGGCAGCCAGCCTGCCTCTGACACACCCAGCTCTCATTTGGATTTCAGCAAAGGAGAGTGGAGAGCAGGAGGAAGGCACCCAGGAGCCTGCGAGTTGTGCCTAAGCCTTTGGATCCCACATCTGAGGAATACGACTTACTATCAGCTTTGAGCAGTGGTAGCACCGTCGTCTCTGAGGTTTAACCAAGGCACGATTGTTACTGATTGAAAACATGAGACCAAATTCCAGCCCCCTCCTCCCCACAGTGGCAGGCTGAGGCTCCACATCCATTTCCTGCCTTGGTCAGAATTGGCTGCAGAACGGGACGCGCCTGCTGATGGTGGCTCCAGCCAGGAGAGGCTGAGGAGGATAAAGACAGAGACGAATGGGGATGCCAAGGGGAATGAAGCATGGACCTAAAGAACTGATGCCCCTCCGGTCCCATCCGAGTCCTCCTGGAACCCCAGGCACATGCCAAGTGATAGTGCAGGAAGTCTCTGATGTAAGCCCACCTCGTGGTCGCAATGCCATAGTGCCGTGATGCTGTCGGGACGGCCAGCTCCCCAGCCATCTTCCCCCCAGGAGGATAGGCTGTCCTTCCATAGCCACTTTCACCAGTCCTGTAGATGGTCAGCTCCACAGCTCAGAGAAAATCCAAGATACACAGGTTATTAGAGAGATCATAGCAAAATGTCAGGTTTAACCAAAGCCCTCATGCTTTACAGTCAGGGTTCAGAGAAGTTAAGCAATCACACAGGGCTAGATCCAGTCTGCAAGTTTGACCTCTGAGTCCTCACCGAGTTCTCCTTCTCTGGCACCAGAATCTCCCAGAAGCTGTCTGCAAGAGATGAAGAAATCAGCAGCTCTGATCAAAGTACTAAAAAACTCAGCTTCCAGATTATGATAGGTGAGTTAGTCAGCGTGGGCGTTTGCAAAGAAGCATAGCACCTCACCGTCTCACTTAGCATGGTCCGGAGGGCCCTGCCTCATAGGCAGCCATACACACACTGTCTCCCTCTTGATCCCCTCCGCTGGAAAATGAAGCCACATCCCTACCTCAGAGGGATGCCACCAGATTGCCATCATAAGACACACATGCACTAATGTCTCACCAATCCTGAAGTCAGCTTGCAATCAAGAACACAGAAGTAGAATAGGCCCCCAATAGCCAGTGCAGAACCAAAGTCCAGGTGCCAAAGGTCATGTCCTGTGCTCACTGAAAGTCCCCTCAAACGCATTCAGATCCTTTTAACTCTTGCTTCACAAACAGTTTGAACAAGCTTACCTCTCAAGTTTTCTTTTGTTTCAGTTTGGCTTTTATTATCATTATTATATTTTTTGATCCATGGAATATTAGAAGGAGCCAACAAATTAGAAGAAAGATTCTGGACTGCTAGGGATAGGTAGATTAAAATCACCAAAGTGATTGCACTAACACAGAGAAGCAAAACACACGTGCTCCTGTAAGTCCATGTATCATTTTTGGTCATTTTCAACCTCAAGAATGAGACTCCCCCTGCATTAGTGCTTCCTCTTTCAGATGCACTTACGCACAACAGACAGATGCTCCCAGCCTCTCCACTGCCTTAGCAGATAAGAATATGACTGTAAATTAACGTAAAGATTCTCCAGAGATGGTGCACAGAAACTGTGCATGTAGGATGTGGGAGGAATGTCTAAAACACTTGAGGAAAAAACCATTTCCAAGCTCCCATAAGCAGTTTGGAAGCTTCTATTTATCTACAAATAATCGACATGCTCCAGATAATCTTTCTTCCTTGTTTATTAAAGGAGGCCCTAAAAGCCCCCCTAGGCCTCTGCTGAATGATTGGATGAATGGATGGATGGGTGGTAAATAAATAAACCTGGGGACAGGGCTGGAGTTATGTGAAAATAACAAATCACTTTTCTTTCAATATAGCCCAGTGTAAACTTTCCCTGATTCACACATTTCTCCCAATGAATCTGCATCAGTGAGACCAGACTGATTTCATGTTTCTATGTTTTGGATCATTTTTACTGCTTATATTCTAGGATGGCATCCAACATTCAGATGAAAAGTCACGAATCCATCCATTCAGAAGTATCTAGGTATTCTAAGTATTCTAAGTATCTAGGTGACTAGCATCAGTAGATACAGGTGTTGTGTATCCATTCATTCAACAAATATTTATTACGTGTCTATGCCATGCCTGGCTTTCTGCTAGACCCTGAAAATCCCAAACTGAGTAAGACTGATTACTCAGTCAGCTTCACAAAACCACAGCAGCTTGAAGCAGGAAGAAGAAAGCAACCATGTACATGACCTGCTCCATGCCTAGCCCTGTTTTAGACATCTTCATATGGTACCACTTTATGTTTCATAACCACACTCAAAATTAGGTATAACTCTTCAACAGATGGAGAAACTGCAACTCAGAGAGGTCAGGTAACTCGTCTAAGCCACACAGCCAGCAAGAGTCAGATTGAGAACTATAGCCCATTGCTCTGCACAGCCCAACGTAAGGGCCTATAATGGGAGGCAGAGAGCAGACTGGACTGACTCTGCCACCCCCTGCTGCATCTCCTTCAGGGACATGACCAACTCTTCTGAGCCTCAGTTTCTTCATCTATCTAATGGGACCACAATGCCTCCCTCAGAGGTCAGCTGTCGGAATATAAGGAAATAGTAGAGGTGAAATACCCTGGCTTTGGACCTCACATCCATTGGGTAAATGAATGTTTATTACGTGGGGGGGTATGGTCTCCAAACCCTCTTACCTCCCACTCCAAGACACCCTCTCTGCCAGTGACCATTGACAGTAAGCATCCCCAAACACTTCCAGAACTGGGCAGCTGATGACTACCTGACTAGGGTTGGAAGGCCACGCTCACCTGCGTCCCCATGAGCTCAGACCACACCAAGATCTGGAGAAGACACAGGCCTCCCCAGGTGACAATTTAGCTATGGAGACAGGGTCTGTCCACAGGAAGTGTTGGAGAACTCCTAAGGTGCATCATTTTTGAAGAACGGGATTGGGAGGCCTGGAGGCTCTCTCTTCCTTCCTCAGCCTCAACTCCCTCCACCCCAAGAAGGAGCTGAGCTGACCCTCAGGCCATCCTTCCTAGACAGAGGTGGCCTGGATCCTAAGACTCACCGAACTGATTCTGGTTTTCCCATCTCCCTCTCTCTCCTGCTCAGTCACGTTCTACACATCATCCTGTGTGACTCCTAAGCCAGCCAGATATCTCCTGGCCTTACGAGAGACTAGTCACAGAAAGACAATGGGAGGGAGGCCCCATCACCCCAAACATCACCCTCTGGACATAGCCTTATTGGAATACACAGTGGAAGGACCTGGAATGCAAGAAAATAATAATAACAGAGTCTCTAGATTTCTTCGTATCACAGAACATTGAAGGGAATGCTGCTGCTGCTAAGTCGCTTCAGTCGTGTCCGACTCTGTGCAACCCCATAGACGGCAGCCCACCAGGCTCCCCTGTCCCTGGGATTCTCCAGGCAAGAACACTGGAGTGGGTTGCCATTCCCTTCTCCACTGAAGGGAATGAGAGCCTTAGAAATCACCTGATCCAACTGCCCTGATTTTACTGATGCAGACTCTGGGCCCAGACAGAGTTAAGGGGCTCAGCGAAGAGCACCCAACTCTCCTTGACCACCAGCATCGTGGCACCTCTTTTGCGTGCACTGTTCTCAGCTGTCCTTCCTGATGTAAATGCTTCCTTTCTCTTTTTCTTTATTTTCCCTTTCCCTTAAAAGAAAAACAACTTTTTATTTTGTATTGAAGTACAGTCAGTTAACAAACAATGTTGCAATAGTTTCAGATGAACAGCAAAGGGACACAGCCATAAGTATACACACATCCATTCTCCCCTAAACTCCCCTCACATCCAGGCTGCCACATAGCATTGAACAGAGTTCCTTGTGCTATACAGTAGGTCCTTGTTGATCATCCCTTTTAAATATACCTGTGTGTACATGTCCATCCCAAACTCCCTTAATCCCTTCCCCCCAGCCTTCCCCATAGCAACCACAAGTTTGCTCTCTAAGTCTGGAGTCTCTTTCTGTTTGGTAAGTAAGTTCCTTTGTATCATTTCTTTTTAGATTCTACATGTAAAGGATGTCATACAATATTTCTCCTTCTCTGTCTGACGTTTCACTCAATGTGACAATCTCTAGGTCCCTTATGTGTGGAGTCCTTTAGATCGTATGACATCCCCTTCCCTTTGATTTTAAACCTTTCTTTCAAATGACATGTCCTGACTGTCATGTGAGATGATCTTGAAAAACAGTGTATGTGGAGGCCCTAGTTTATTAGATGTTAATAATGTTGAAAGCTGGGAGAAGATATTTGCAAACAAAGCAACCAACAGGAGATTAATCTCCAAAATATACAAACGGTTCATGAAGCTCGATATCAATAAAACAGGGCTTCCCTGGTGACTCCATGGTCAAAGAATCCACTTGCCAATGCAGAAGACACAGGTTCGATCCCTGGTCCGGGAGGATCCCACGTGCTGCAGAGCAACTAAGCCTGTGCGCCACAACTATTGAGCCTACGCTCTTAGAGCCCCGGAACTGCAGCTACTGAGGCCCAAGTGCCTAAAGCCTCTGCTCAGCAACAAGAGAAGCCTCCACAATGAGAAGCCCGAGCACCGTAGCCAGACACTTACGCTGCAGCTAGAGAAAAGCCAGGGCAGCAACAAAGACCCAGCACAGCCAAAATAAATGAATAAAGTTTAATATCAACAAACCCCATCAAAAACTGGGTGCAAGATCTAAACAGACATTTCTCTAAAGATGACATACCGATGGTTAAAAAGCACATGAAAAGACGTTCAACATCACTAATTATTATAGAAATGCAAACCAAAACTGCAATGAGGTATCACAAAAATCTACAAACAACATATGCTGGAGAGGGTTTGGAGAAAAGGGAAACCTCCTACATTGTTGGTGGGAATGCAAACTGGTACAGCCACTATGGTGAACACTATGAAGGGTCCATAAAAAAACAGAAAATAGAGCTACCATATGATCCAGAAATCCCACTCCTGGGCATATATCTGGAGAAAAACATAATCTGAAATGATACATGCACCCAACTGTTCACTGCAGCACTATTTACAATAGCCAAGACATGGAAGCAACCTAAATGCCCATCAACAGAGGAATGGATAAAGAAGATATGGTGTGTGTGTATACACACACACACACACACACACACACACACACACACCCCGGAATATTACTCACACATAAAAAGAACAAAGTAATGCCATTTGCAGCAACATGGATGGACCCAGAGATTGTCATACTTAGTGAAATAAGTCAGAAAGATAAATATCACATGATATCACTTTTATGTGGAATCTTTTAAAAAAAGCTATAAACAAACTTACTACAGAACAGAAATAGAGGTAAGCAGAGTTACAGATGTAAAAAATAAACTTATGATTACTGAGGAGGGGAGGGATAAACTGGAAGATTGGGATTGACACATATACACTTCTATATAGAACACATAACTAATAAGGACCTACTGTATATAGCACAGGGAACTCAGTGAAGCTAAAAAAGAGTGGGTATATGTATGGGTGTGTGTGTGTGTGTGTGTGTATCTGTGCACATATATACATGTAAAACAGATTCATTTAATATATATATATAACAGATTCACCTTGCTATACACCTGAAACTAACACAGCATTGTAAATTATACCCCAATTAAAAAAAAAATCTAGAAAGCAAATCAAATCCATTTTAAAATTTGTTTCATTTTCTTTTTATTGAGGTATAATTGACATGGAATATTATATTAGTTTCAGTTGTATGACATAATGATTCGATATTTGTATATAGTGTGAAATGCTCAGGACAATAAGTCTGTTAGTATTTGGCACCGTATAGTTATAAAATGTTTTCTTGTGATGAGAACTTTTATGATTTATTGTCTTAGGAAATTTCAGACATGCAGTATGTATTATTAACTACCATACATACCATACATGACATCCCCCTGACTTATTTATTTTAAAACCTTTTATTTATTTTGTACCTTTGGACCTTCTTCATCCATTTCACCCACCCCCCTCCTGCCTCAAATCCATTTTTGAAACAAAGTAGCTTCTACTCTGCCCCAGCCTTGACATCCTTTGCCAAACAAATGCAGGCCCTTTAATGTCTCTGATCAGTATCTGCTCACGTTTAGACAACCTCCTCACAGGATCCTTGCACTGGTCTTGCACAAATACTTGAGAACAGGTGGGAAAAACGAGAAGGTGCTGCCCAGAGCAGTGGGACCCTACCCTCACAGCTTGCCTTCATACAGCAGGACAGAAAAGGCATTCACTTCCCTCCTCCATGTCATGATACCAACCGAAATTACCTTTAAATGAGGAAGAAAGTCATTATTTAATCAATAGGATTGCGTCAATTGAGGGAAATTTGTCTCCAGTGTAAACAAGCGGAACGTCTTTGCGCTCTGTGAAAACAAGGTTAAATTACTTGCAGATCCTGCGATGGAGAGAGATGTAGGAAGTGAACCTGAAGCCTGACACATTCAAGGTCTGGGAACCGAAAATAATAGGGATTGTTCCGATTTTTCCAGCAGAGTCGAGCACAGAGAATGGCACGCCTTTTTGTAGAATCAAGAATGCCTGTGCCCTGCAAAAGGCGGGCAGCTGATCCCTGTGGAGCTGGCCACTATCATGGACCTGCAGGGGGCTAGTTTGGGCAGAGGGTGGCCTTTAAAGGAGGAGTAATCAAGTTTCAGAAGTCCAGTGCTTCCTGTTCACAGCCCTTTATCTGCTCCATCAATTCCACCCAGCAGATCACAATGACAGTAGGTTATCACAACTGTAGCTGATGTGGGCTGAGTGTCCACTCCATGTCAAGCATGCTGAGTACTGTTCAACATTCACAGTAGCCTTAGAAGGTAGCCACTGTGGTCATGCCCGTTTCACAGATGAGGACGTGGGCAGCGACAGCTGGAGAATGGTGGGGCAGTTCTGCCTGGTTCTAAAGCCCATCAACTTAATGGCCTAGTCTCAGGACCCCAGCTGCTCATCCTGGTCCCCGCCCAGGGGTCAATACCAGCCAGACCTGCCCTTTGGACATCCCCACAGCCACAAGCGGAAAAGGACAGAGTATCTTCTCTTGTTTAGGGAAGGGCTTGGCTGGTCCCAGGAATCCTCAGCAGGGCAACCTTTGTGCCTGCTTCTCTCCATCCCTTCTCCATCCAGGTTGATTCCTTCAGCTGCCTGAGGAGCTTCTCCGTTCTGAATGTGATTTCTGTCGAGGCTAAAGGCAGTTGGTGGGGTCTAAGTCCTGACAGAACCCCTTGGTGGGAGTGTGACCTCCTTTTTCTTTTCACCTACTCTGGGAACTGTGCTAGCAGGCAAGTGAGTCACTGACCCTCTCCCTTTAGAACACAGGGAACCAAAACCAAAGACATTTTAGTTCTGGACTTC
The DNA here is from genome assembly GCF_001704415.2 of Capra hircus. Classification (NCBI taxonomy): domain Eukaryota; kingdom Metazoa; phylum Chordata; class Mammalia; order Artiodactyla; family Bovidae; genus Capra; species Capra hircus. The sequence continues at coordinate 24,191,112 of NC_030818.1, forward strand.
TTGAAAGTCAGATTCCATCAGTTTTATCTGGTCCATCAGTACATTCTGGCTAATATCCATTTCCCACTCTCTCCTCCTCCCATCCCCCACCCAGCCCTCAGCTCCAATTCTGAAGTGTCTAAACGTGTCATTCATAATGGACCTTCCTTCCATGACTCTCTCTCTTCCATATTCACCGGGAAAATACAATCTCCACCCTGAGTCCCTGGGTCACCCTAGCAGGGACCTGACACGGCCGAGACTCAGGGGCCCTCGGCCTCGTCGGGGAGAGGCTGTGATGGTCTGGCCGGGTTGCCTGATGCCACAGCCTGGCCCACAAAGCAACAGGCTGACCTGCTGAGAAGTTTCACATTTAAAGAAAGAAAAGTGAAATGAAACCGATTTGACCTGGGAAAAAACAGAAGACTTCTCAAGTTGCCAAAGTGACAAATGAGACAGCGAGGCAGGGCAAATGTGAACTCGGGGGGGGGGGGGGGGGGGGGGGCAGTCCGGCAGAAGGGGCCCGGATGGACTAGAACAGGCTGGGGGGTGATGGGAGGACCGGAGACAGGACGATTTATCCCGGCTGGGTGGGGAGAGCAGGCAGGATGCTCCGCGGAGCTAGACACAGTCCACCCTTTGTGCCCGTATTTATCTAACTCGTCAATTTTATAGCCACATTACCTTCCGAGTGGGCAGGAAAACAGATATTGGGGCCGTCAGGGGGCCCGGCTGTGGTTTGCACGGCGTAATGACAGATGCCAAAAACAAAGAGGAGGGGAGAGGGCACTTCAGAGACCACAAAAGAGCCTTTATAATTACGGGGCGGCCTCCCTCGGGAGCCCGCCCGCCTCCCCCTCCTGCGGAGGTGCCCGCTGGCTTCAGGGGTGCTGCCTGCCCGCCCGCGCCGGGCAGCTGCCTAGCACGCGTCTATTAATAACCGTGCATAGACTTGGGACCTCTTACGTCGCCGCCCTGCTTCTCCAGGCTAAATAGCGGCAGTCCCTTTAACCTTTCTTCATGGACCTGATTTTCCATCCCTTTAATCATCCCTGTCACTTTCTGCTGGATGGGCTCCACTCTCACCACATCCCTCCCCCAGGGTGGAGACTCCGAGCCAACTGGAAGAATGGGCCCCACGACCTAAAGAGCAGCTCCTTTCCGCAGCCCTCCCTCCTCCCAGGCTTGCCCGGCAGCCCCTGGTCCTGGGAAGCCTGCAGTCAGGGCAGCTCCCAGGCGCAGTTACTGTCATTCATGACCCAGTTGGAGCTCTTCCCTTCTCTCACTTGGATGATTCCCATGATCAAAAAGTCACTAAAATCCAGGCGTCTCCCCTGAGCTGGTTCTCATCGTTTTCTCTTCCCATGCCCTTCTATTTCACTGCCCCACCCCCACCTGGGCCTGAGATCCCCAGTCTATGGGACCATGAGAACAGGCCTCCAGCCAGCTTTCCTGCTGGCCGTCTTATCCAGGCAAAACCCTTAAAAGCCAGCTTTGGAAATAATTTTTTAAATCAAATGTCATTTTTATCACATCCTTCCCTTTCTTAAGAGCCCTGAGTAGCTCCCTGTTGCTATACAGTACAGCAAATGTAAACACTCGCCAGATTCTGGGTCCAGAGTGCACTTTGCCTGCCTCCTCCACTCTGCCTTTGTCCAGATCCTCCGTCAGAAAGCTGTCCCTAGTTAATCTCTTCATCAGCCCTCAACTTCACCAGCCACCCATCCTCACAGCAGTTTTGTTGGAAACTGTCTGGAGTGTGTATATGTATGTGTATAGGTTAGGGCTCTTTGCAGACAACAGAAACCAACTCTGGTTTAAGAAACAGAAAGGGATAGATTAAAAGAAGGGCTAAACCTCCCATATGAAACAAAGCAACTCTGAAGGTCTTTCTAGAATATTGCCATCAGAGGATCAGCTCTATCTTCTATCCTTATTCATCTCTGCTAAAGATTCAGTTTCCTAGAATCTGCTCAATCTTTGTGGCCAGGGAGCAGAGCTCTACGATCAGCTGCCCCACCAGAACTACACTGGGTGGGGGACTGGTTGCCAGATAGAGAAAGTAAAAACACAGGATGTCCAGCTAGATTTGAATTTCAGATAAACAGTGCATAATTGTTAGTATACAGCTACTCCATGCACTGTTACCTGGATTTGTGCTCTTATTCTTCCTTCCCAAAGTCCCACTCTGCCGTCCCATCTGGTGGCCATAACACGCTGTTGTACTTCACACCGAAAAGATTTCTTCAATTTATCATCAAGGCTGTGGTTTTTGCTTCTTTCTCCATAACTTTAATAATCTAGTTTAGATTGTTTCAGAACTACACAGTAACTGACACAAACAAAAAGGCTCATGTGTGTGCTTTGCAATCACTTTTTATTTGTTCTTTACCTCTGTTCAGGAAAAAACAACTGTCTTCGACTCCTCTCTTTTGCCAGATACTCCTAAAACAACCCTAATAATATTTAGTATGTATATAATTCTTTTCAACTTAGCATGCATTTTCACATTCACTATTTTATTTAGCATCATAAATGATCATAATTACTGAGTTAAGTGGTTAGTTGGCACTATACCATATAGTACCCCCATTTCACAGGTGAGAAATTAAACTCTGAAAATTAGATTATAAAAGCTAGTGTGGATTCAAAGTGGTGGACCCAGGACTTAGAACAATGTGTTCTTTCTGCTACATCATGAGTCAACAAACATTTTCTGTGAAAGACTAGAGAGTAAATATGTCAGGCTTTGTATACCATACAATCCCTGTTGAAAATGCTCAGCTCTGCCACTGTAAAACAAAAGCCACCCTAGTCAATAGCCAATAAACGGGATTTGCAGAAAAGGTCAAGAGGCCATATTTGGCCCACAGGCTGTAGTTGATGCCCCTCCTCTGTACCACACAATAAACTCTTTTCAGTTTTTATCAAAGTTTGCCTCTGATGGTAATACCATGGGTTTGACTTATATCAATGTTAGATCTTTCCACTACTCTTTCCTTCTTACCTCTTCTATGTCAGTATTGTTTGGACAATGACTGACGTGCCTTCCCACTCCCCGCCTCGGTCACTCCTTGTTTAGCTGCTAAACATGTCCAACTCTTTTGTGAACCCAAGGACTGTAGCCCACCAGGCTCCTCTGTCCATGGGATTTCCCAGGCAAGAACACTGGGGTGGGTAGTCCTTTCCTCCTCTAGAGTATCTTCCCAACCCAGGGGTCAAACCCCATCTCCTATACCGGCAGGCAGATTCTTTAGCCCTGAGCCGCCTGGGAAGCCCTTGGTTGCTCCTACATTGCGGCAGGGTCTCTCTCATACTGTGAACATGCCCAGACAAGCTGATGCTTCCTCCTCGGGATCCTTCTTTACTACCAGTGAGATCACTACTGCTGAGCTTTGTGAGGTGCCTACCTTTCTGCGACAGGGCATTCTCAGGATTAACCAGGTTAAATCATCCTTCCAGCTTCCCCTCAGTCTGGGTTTCATGTGCCTCCTCCCTTGAACCTTCCTCATGGCAACCTGGCCCCGGGGAAATTCACAGAATGGTAACTCCCACAGCAGACCTCCCAGTGCACCTTTCAGCTCTGGTTCATGGAAGATGGTTTAATTCCATCTTCTGCCTGCAGAGAAGAAGACTGATTCAAATACTTCTCCTAGGGAGGCGAGCACTCCCTCAAGCAAACCAGCTGGTTTGCTTTATATCCTTCACTGTTTTTAGATCCTGAGACAGTGAGAGTTGGGGACTGTGTATAAACAACAACCTCCTGGGCCAAGAGGCCAGTTGCTTAGATGACTGCAGTTTGCAAATCCTCAAGAGTAGTGATTTGCCACTGGAACCAGAATTCTCCATTATAGGAGCCAGTGGGACATAATTGACACCTCATGTAAGGGATTCCAGGTCTTTAAATAGGCTTCTAGATACATGTGTGTGTATATACACCCAAGCATAGAGTCAAAAGAGATTATAAAGATCAAGTTGTCCATGACATTTACAAATAAGGAAACCAAAGCCCAGAGAAATCAACTTAGGTTATCATGATCTCAAGTGGTGAAGGTCCATACTGTCTTTATAAATAGTATCCATAAAGATGATGAGGAACGTGATCAATGAAACTGATATTTAGAACTATAAAGCCTTTCTTTAATATCTATATATTTTATTTTAAATAGGAGGCAGGGAACATGCTTAACGTGGCATAGCTCAAAAGCCATGCATGAGATCACCTTTTTCAGAAATATTTACAGTTGGCTTTCTCAAGGTTTACATGTGTCCCAAAGGTGGAGGTCTTTGGGACCACCAACAACCCCCTTCATATGTCTTCACAGTCTCCAGAAGGGTCAAGAGAGGAAGCAAAGGGGAGAAGGTACAAGTAACACTTGGTCTCTGAATGCCCAGACTCTCCTGTTTACAAGTTGTGTGAGCTTGACCAAATAATGTTTTTTTGGCAGGGGAGGGAATGCCGTGTGGTGTGTGGGATCTTTCCTGACCAGGGATTGAACTCATGCCCCCTGCATTGGGAGCTCAGAGTCTTGACCACTGGACTCCTGGGAAGTCAATAATTTATTTTTTTAAGCCCAGTTTTCTCATCTATAAATGGAGTACAATAATAGTACTTATCTCATGGAGGTGAGGTAATAATTAAATGAGATAATATGTACAGAGCACTTAACATAAAGCTAACTTAGTAGCAACTACTCAATAAATACCAGTATTATTGCAATTGTTGTTGGCATTTTAGGCTTTTTGCCTCAAGTCTAACTGTAATTTTGGGTTGACCACTCTGCCTACCTTTCTGACTGTGAAATGGGGTAATGATTCAGCAGGAGAGATGGATAAATAGAAGTTAGTTATGACCTGGGGAAACAGTTCAGGCCCACATGACCTCCAGGCTAAGAGACAAGGGGCATATTCTGAGCTGGGTCTCCTCTGAGGGAGTGGCCTCTAGGCCAGGGCTCAGGATTTCTGAAAGAGGTGAGGGGCAGTCGCAATTCACAGAATTAGCGGAACAGGCCAAGAAATGTAGAAAATGCTCACACACAATTTTCTTTGTGGATACTCTTTCTGGTATTATGATTTTTAATCAAATTGTGTCACCTTTTGAGAGTCCTCCAGGCTGAGGGCAAGAGAAATCAGAGAATTCCTACAACAAAGAGATGAAAGGATCAGGATGGACCCTGGATAAGGGTCATGCTTTGGGGGTACCTCAATCAGACCAGGCTGTAGTATTTGCAACATCTTCAAACCATTAAAAAAAATTACAAAGGAAAAAGGCAGACTGTCTAGAACTTCATTTTCCTGATGATAGAAGAAATGTGCTAGACAAAACAACCCTTTCCCCTTCTCCCTCGGTTACTTGGCAGCCACAGAAAACACATGACAAAAAGTTCCAGAAGAACTTCATATTGAGTTTGAAAAGTACAATTCCCACAATGAGTGACTAAAGTAGCAATATTTTAGCCCTTTGCAGGAATCTGGTTATTATTACCATTAATGCCAAGGATCTTGTTCCTATTCTTTTTGATTTAAGGTAATTTTCTTTATAAAAGGCCTGCTTTGTTAAGCTCTACACAGTTACATTGGTTTGGGTGGAAAGAGGACGGGACCCGCTAGGAAAGTATCAGGTTGTATTGAAACTCTAGAGGACCTACGTATAGAGAATGCTTTTTGTTTCTCCTCTGAATCTGATGTAGTTCTTCAGTTTTCCAGTGCCCTAATTTAAGCATTGTCCACTCTGCCGATGCTATCTCTACTGGAACATGACAATTTCCAAGGACAGTCTCTGGGAGGCAGCACCTACCTTGTCAAGCTTGGTTATGACCCGATCAAAGAGACTCAGTCATGTATAGAAAGTGACCCCATGATTCAGGGGGCCCATCTTATAGGCAATGAGGAGAGACAGATACTGAAGAGAAAGACATCTAATCCAGGGTGTCTCAACTAGGGCCAGTTTTGCCCTCCAGGGGGCACTTGGCAATTTCTGGAGACATTTTTTATTATCACAGTTTGGGCAAGGATGAGCGTTCTATTGGCATCTAGTGGGTAGAGGTCAAGGGTGCTGCTAAACATCCTACAAAGCACAGGAAGCTCCCACAACAAAGCCTGATGCAGCCCCAATTGTCAATAGTGGCTTCCCAGGTGGCTCAGTGGTAAAGAATCTGCCTGCGAATGCAGGAGACGCTGGAGATGTAGGTTTGATCCCTGGGTTCTTGCCTGGAGAATCCCATGGACAGAGGAGCCTGGTAGGCTGCTGTCTATGGGGTTGCAAAGAGTTGGATGCAACTGAGCACAGAGGCAAATGTCAATAGTGCTGAGCTAGAGAAATCCTGAAACAGAGATACAGGAGCCCTCTGGGCTGGCCCCCCTCACCTCCCGTGGGCCGTAGCTTGCCCCCTTTCTCCTCACTCCCTAAACTGCAGGCACACAGAACTCTGACCACACTATATTCCCTCAGCATATTTGGATTCCTCTGCCTGCCAGGCTCTTCCCTCTCCTCTCATCTTATCCTCCAGACATCAGCTCAGTAGATGCCAAGCCTTTCCACCAAGACTAAGTCAAATCCTCCATTCCATGCTGTCTGTCCTTTATTCTTTCTTTTTTCCAAGGATTTCGAATGTATCTTTTTGGCTTTCTTGGAACTCCTTAAGCTCCCTGCCCCTTAGCTCTTTCAAGTGTGGCCTAACAGCACTAACTCTGGAGCCGGGTAGCAGGTGTTTGAATCCTCCGTCGAGCATTTTCTAGTTGTGTGACCTTGGGCAAGTTACCTGACTTCTCCATATCTCTTTTCTTACTTCGAGTGTGAAGATAACTGTAACTAGCTCATAGGAATGTTGTGAGGGTTAAATGAGAGGCACTTGTAAAGTGCTTAGAACAGCATCAGGACCATCATGTGTGCGTGCGTGCTCAATCCCTTCAGTTGTGTCCAACCCTGCGACCCTATGGACCATAGCCTGCCAGGCTCCTCTGTCCATGGGATTTTTCAGGCAAGAATACTAGAGTGGGTTGCCATGCCCTCCTTCAGCGGATCTTCCCCACCCAGGGAACAAACCTGTATCTCCAGCGCCTCTTGCACTGCAGGTGAATTCTTTGCTGCTGAGCCACAAGGGAAGCTCCAGGACCATCGCGAGCACCATGTAAATGCTTGCTATGATTATTACTTCAGGAATTAAAAACTGCCCTTCTGAGACATGGAACTACACAGGAAAGATATGCAGCATCTTCTTCCCAATAGCATGACCCTGCATCCCTGTCTTTTCTCCACCAGGGGAACCAGGGCTCAGATCATTTGAGATAAGGGAATCAAAGTCAACACTTTCTATTTATAGGTAAAGAAGTTGAGACTCAGAAAGGTTAGGGAATTTAGAAAAGTCACATGGTATGTTTCTTTCTACCAGATCAATCTTTCTCTCTCTCTCTCTCCCCTACCTTCCCCCATCTCCTCTCCTCCCATCCCCACTTTGAGGCGATAACTAGTAGGATTCCTGATCTCTACTAAATGAATATTCCATAGCAACTATCTCCATCTGACTGAGGTCCCAACTCCCCAGCCTTTCTACAAAAGACCTGGGAGTTATAAAATCCTTGCTTATCAGAACAAAGCACACGAAACAGAACACAGTAAGGTTACTAATCAGAGATTTAAGGTACTTACACAACAGCCTGGGAAAAAAAAAAAACTAGGCCTGAAAAAAAAGAGCAGACCAAGGGCAAATAATAACCTAAATAAATTAAGAAAACACTGAGGCAGTCCCCCTGAAGTTTTCTGCTATTACATCACGATCCCAAGACAGGGCTGTGGAATGTCTCTGCAGGGATACATGGGCAGAGCCATATCGCATTTGTTTTAGCTCCCTCGTATCCTATTTCACTCTTCAGCACCCTTCCAGCCTCTCATGGCTGTTCTTACTCTTTTTCCACCCCATACATGTTTTTGTAAGCCTATTCTTTGCCAACACTGTAGTGCTGTAGTTAGCCCAAAGAATCCCTGGGACCTCAGACCTCCTGGAGAGGACTGTGTTTAGACTATGGAGTGGCAACATCTCTGACCTCTTGGTCTGGCCACAGCTAGGAAGCCCATGCCTGTACAGGGTCCTACTCTTTAGAAAGACATGAATAAACTGCAATAGCATACGTACAATCAGGAAAAGATACTTCATCGTGTGAAGGAAACAGGGTAGAAAAAAACTGGGGGTGGAACGTAAGAGCTGTCTTCAACAACTTGAAGGGCTACTGGGTTTCCAGGTTGCAGCAACATTATAGAATGAGATAACATAAACGTCCAATTCTGCTACAAGCCCATAAAAATGTTGGTAAAATACAGCAAAAAAAATAAAAAAGGTTTTAAATAAATATAGCTTAACTCATAAAAATAAAGAAAGATTTCTAGATGCCAGGGGAAAAAAGAGGGAACTTCTGGTCAGAGTGGCAAACTTTGCTGATGCCCAATGGTCCAGGGAGGTATTGACACAAAGGTTTAGAGGCTGGGGTTTTAACACATGCAGAACAGCAAAAGATGGAGCGTTGGGTCCTGTACTAGAGACTCTAGAAGCATTAAGTGGATGATCGCTTCAATTTAAACCCCACTCACAGGCCCAAGAAAACCCCAGTGGCACGTGACTTGTTCCAGAGTTGTAGGTAAAAAAGCAAAGACTAGCTCCCCCCTCCAAAAAAAAACCTCAAATTACCTCTAAATACAAGAGTGTTCTCCAAATTTGCACTCCTAACCTGGTATATTTGTCAGGGTTCTTCAGAGTAACAGAAACAATACAACAAGTTTATAGAGAGAGAAATTTATTTCAAGGAATTGGCTCAGGCAGTTGTGGGGATTGGCAAGTTCGAAATCTGCAGTGGAAGAGAAAAAGATGGACTAAAAAAAACCTCAGCGCTATAACAGAAGACAGAAAAGAAGCAAAGAAGCCAAGAGATTAAAACCAAAACATTAAGATATCAATATATATCAGTAACAACTGTACTCCAATAATAAATATCATTGAAAAGGGTTCAAATTACCTGCTAAGTGATAGAAATACTAAAATCAAATAAGAAATGCAGCTCTTAAAATAAAATAACACAGAAAGTTTGAAAGTAATGAGACTGGAAAATTTGTCAATCATTATCCAAAAGGACAAGTGATGAAGCAACAAGGCAATCAGAAAAAGGTTACAAAATGAGGAAAAGAAGAGTTCTTTAAGAAAATACAACAATCCTAAACTTGGGTACCTCTAAAAATATAGCCTAAAAATAAGAAGAAAGGAAGGAAGGAGAGAAAGATAGAGGGAGGGGGGACAGAAAGAGGGAGACAAATTCACCATCAGTGAGAGATTTTATCTGAAAGCAGACTCAGAGAAATGAGTCAAATTACAGAAGAAAAGGGCATTGACTATGTCAATAGAAGAAAATTTTGGTTTTCAGAGCCGACTAAAATTGAAGTGGGCTGCCTTGGGAAAGAGAACTGCAAAACGATGGGGGTTTCGCAGAATCTGTATGACCCTCAATGCGGCTGTTACGGTCACATGCAAGCATCAGACGCTTGGTTCCTTAAGGGTAGGAACCACCCTTATGGAACACTCTCTGTTTTGTTCATTCCTACTTACCCAGTGCCTAGAGCAAAGCCTGGCACAGAACAGTCGTCATTAAGTGCCGATCAAATGAATGAATGAATGATCCAGATACGAAAATGGGTAAAATCACCTCCAGAGTGGCTTCCAACTCTAAGATTCTGTGATTCTTACATGCCCATTTCTCTGCTCTTTGCCCTTACTTCAGTCTAAGGTCCAGGAGTCTTGAGGCTGGCACTGACAAGCAAGGGCAGGGTCAGGACTGGATGGAAGAGTAACATAGAAGCCCAGAGGCTAGAAGCCAGTCCTGCAGAGACCTTCCAAGTATCTTCCTGCCACAGAAATTCCTCTTGGCCACAGTAATTGCCCTGGCCTTGGGCCTGAAGGGAGGTGGCAGCCAGCCAGCAAATGGCAAGGTCTTTCAGTCAGGACATCTTGTCTGTGGTGCTTTCAAGAGTGGAAAGAAGCAGGACTGTGAGGAGGTCACCAGGTCAGTTGGGTCCATAAACCAAGCTTCTCCCACATACCAGGTTCTGGGACAAATGAAAAGTAGAGGATGAGGTTCCTAGCTCCAGAGACTCCTTAGATCAAAAAGGAACATTGTCCCTGCACTTGGGACCCTTCAGTCTGATGGAGAGACATAGCCCTACCCTCATGAAGCCTCAGTTCAGTTCAATTGCTCAGCCATGTACAATTCTTTTTGACCCCATGGACTGCAGCACACCAGGCTTCCCTGTCCATCACCAACTCCTAGAGCCTACTCAAACTCATTTCCATTACATTGGTGATGCCATCCAACCATCTCATCTTCTGTCATCCCCTTCTCCTCCCACTTTAAATATTTCCCAGCATCAAGGTCTTTTCCAATGAGTCAGTTCTTCCCATGAGATGGCCAGAGTATTGGAGTTTCAGCTTCAGCATCAGTCCTTCCAATGAATATTCAGGACTGATTTCCTTTAGGATTGACAGGTTGGATCTCCTTGCAGTCGAAGGGACTCTCAAGAGTCTTCTCCAACACCACAGTTCAAAAGCATCAATTCTTCAGCGCTCAGCTTTCTTTATAGTCCAACTCTCACATCCATACATGACTACTGGAAAAACCATAGCTTTCACTAGGTGAACATTTGTTGGTAAAGTAACATCTCTACTTTTAACATGCTGTCTAGGTTGATCATAGCTTTTCTTCCAAGGAGCAAGTGTCTTTTAATTTCATGACTGCAGTCACCACCTGCAGTGATTTGGGAGCTCAAAAAAAAAATAGTCTGTCACTGTTTCCATTGTTTCCCCGTCTATTTGCCATGAAGTGATGGGATCAGATGTCATGATCTTAATTTTCTGAATGTTGAGCTTTAAACCAACTTTTTCACTCTCCTCTTTCATTTTCATCAAGAGGCTCTTTAGTTCTTTGCTTTCTGCCATAAGGATGGTGTCATCTGCATATCTGAGGTTATTGATATTTCTCTCAGCAATCTTGATTTCAGCTTGTGCTTCATCCAGCCTGGCATTTCACATGATGTACTCTGCATATAAGTTAAATAAGCAGGGTTGACAATATACAGCCTTGATGTACTCCTTTCCTGATTTGGAGCCAGTCTGTTGTTCCATGTCCAGTTCTAACTGTTGCTTCTTGACCTGCATACAGATTTCCCAGGAGGCAGGTCAGGTGGTCTGGTATTCCCATCTCTTTAAGAATTTTCCACAGTTTGTTGTGATCCACACAGTCCCTTATGGCTCAGCTGGTAAAGAATCTGCCTGCAATGCAGGAGACCTGGGTTCAATCTCTGGGTTGGGAAGATCCCCTGGAAAAGGGAAAAGCTACCCATTTCAGTATCCTGGCCTGGAGAATTCCATGGACTGTATAGCCCATGGGCCACAAAGAGTCGGACAAGACTGAGTGACTTTCACTTTCATACAAAGGCTTTGGCGTAGTCAATCAAGCAAAAGTAGGTGTAGTAGGTCATGGAGCCTGTTACAGACCGAATGTCTGTGTCCCGCCAAGCTTCATATGTAGCAATCCTCACTCCAAAGTGATGGTGTTAGGAGGTAATTAAATCATGAGGGTGGGGCCCTCATGAATGGGATTCATGCTCTTCTGAGATTCCAGAGAGCTCCCTCACCTTTCCACCCGGTGAGGACACTGCAAGAAGGCCGTCATGTATAAACCAGCAAGCAGGCTCTTGTCAGACATCACCAGAATCTGCTGGCATCTTGATCTAGGACTCCTCAGCCTCCAGGAACAGTGAGAAATAAATTTCTGTGATTTAGAAGAAACCTCATCTATGGTACTTTCTAATAGCAGCCCCAAAAGACTAAGAGTCTCTAGAATGAATGCTGCTACAGCCCCTCTCTTCAGGAAGAAAATCAAATCTAATGGAAGACACCAGCCCCTGCTCTCAGGGAGCCCTAAACAGAGCCTGCTGTATCTTCTGCCCTCCCACCCATGCAAGATCAGGAAGGAGGGAGGTGGCAGGCCCATTTCTGTGATGAATGGAGACAGTACTGTCACCAACAGGCTCTCGGGGGACATTCCCACAGCCCCGCCATGGGGGCCAGAGCTTTCCCTCCCCCGCTTCCTCCCCACCATGATGCCTGACCCGTTGGAACAATTTCTGAGCCTTGGGCCTGTTTCTAACCCAGGAATGTTGGCCCCTTGGTCACGTCCTGCATTCCCTCCCTCTTTTTGTTCTTTTTCCCACCCTGTCTCCCCCTCCCCCACCCCCATTTCCCAAGCTCACTCCTGGGAGACCAGACCCAACAGCTCACTGGTGATCTTGTTTTACATGAGACATTTCCAAAAAAGACCAGAAAGTCCTTTCCAGGAAAATGCCATTTTTAAAATTCAGCTCTAGACGCTGCGGCAACATTAGGAAAACAAAAGACTTGGCAGAAAGGTTTTCTGAATCAGGAATTTCTCTCTTTTTAAATACCTTTTGCAAATTGCCTCCAATGGGAACAACTCTGGGGATCCGATCTGGAGTACCCAGGCAACTTAAGACAGACACTGACCTCTGGTTTTTATATCACCCCAAACCTTTCTTACCTGGGAACACCCTGGGATCCCCACCTCAAAGAGAGAGTTCCTCCCAAGGGTCGCCAAAGGAAGCACCTGGAGGAGCAGGAAATGCTGCTGTTTCCTCCTTTCAGAGGAGACTGATCACCCCTCTCTTCCAACCATCACTTAGATGGGGGGCCAAGCTGGAGGTCTGGGCAACAAACTGCGCTGATTAGGAAGTTGGCTCCTCTTAACATCCAACTGAGAAGAAAATACAGTGTCTTCTGCACACATGATGGTGTTAGTCCTTTTGCATGTATCAGGTATAATCATATTGCTGCCATGCGTATATAACATGTATAACAGTAATGGCCATTATTTACTAAGCATTTACCATGTGTTCACCAAAAACCTATTCTTTAGGGTTACGGACTGATTTGTGCTCCCCCACCTCCAAAGTCATATGTTGAAATCCTAAACCCCCACACCTCAGAATATAACCATATTGCAGAAAAGATCTTTAAAGAGGTCATCATGTTAAAGTGAGGTTTTCAGCAGGGGCCCTAACCCACTTATGTCTGGTGTCCCTATAAAAAGAGCAAATGTGGACACAAATAGGCGCATTCACAGAGGAAAGACCGTGTGAAGATAGTGAGAAGGCAGCCATCTAACAAGGCCTCAGGAGAAACCAAACACCTTGCTGACACCTTGATCTTGGAACCTCCAGAACTAGGAGAAAATTAATTTCTGTTTTTTAAGTCACCCAGTCTGCGGTAGTTTGTTATGGCAAACTACCTGAGCAAACTAATACAACAACACATCAAATTAATACGATTATTATCACCCTCTTAGAGAAGGCAAGATGTTATGAAACTGGCCTGGTGCAAATAACAGAACTGAAATTTAACAGTCAACTGTCTGATCCCAGAATAGAAACTCTTCAGCCCTGTGTCCAACTGCTTCACTTCCAGACTCCACTATGTATATGCATATTTATTACTGCAGTGCGAGCCAGCCCACAACGTAATGGCTTAAAACAGAGATGTTTATTTTGATGAATCATCAGTAATCTGGACAGGAACCTGGTGGGGACAACTATCCCCTGCTCCACATGGTGTCAGCTGGCATGGCTCCAAGGCTAGACCAAACCGTCTGAGATCTAGCCACTCACTTGTTTGGTGACTGTTGCTGGCTGGCACTTATGACCTTAACTGGGGCTGTTGGTCCAGACACATCATGTGGCTTCTCTATATGGCTGAGCTTCCTCCTAACATGGTGACTCATTCCAGGGGCGAGCATCCTAAGAGACAGTTGGACAGAAGCTGCATCGCCTTCTCTCACCCAGCCTTGGAAGACACACAGCATCAGTTTCACCACATTCTCTTCATCAGAACCAGTTGCTAAAGGCAGCCCATATTCAAGGGAGGAAGAATTTGGTGCTACCTTTTGATGGGAGGAGTATCAGGGAACAAACTTGCATACCTGTTTTAAAAGCACTACAGTGCAGCTGCCATTAACAGGGCTGTCTGTATTTTAAGTCGGGTGTTTATTTACCAGCAGCATCACAATCATTGAAAGGGCACTGAGCTGGGGGTCCAAAGTCCAGAGCAAGAGGCTTTCAGCTATAAGGGGCCAGGATTCCAAAACCATGTATGGAAAGAGCAGGACCTGCTTCAGATTCAGCCACCCTCCTCTGTATGAGACTGAGGTCACTGAACTCCATGTGTGTGTTAATCGCTCAGTCGTGTCCCACTCTTTGCAACCCCATGGACTGTAGCCCACCAGGCTCCTCTGAGCATGGGAGTCTCCACACAAGAATACTGGAGTGGATTGCCACTTTTTCTTCCAGGGGATCTTCCCAACCCAGGGATCAAACCTGGGTCTCTGGCACTGCAGGCGGATTCTTTAGTGTCTGAGCCACTAGGGAAGCAGGCAATGAACTCCATGCCAACCTCTAAAACAAACGCTAATCTCCATCAAAAGAATCTTAGTACTGCTCTTCTGATGCTTAATGCGACTCTCAGTTATGATCATTTGAGTCCTGCCTTGTGCTGTGCCCGACTCACTGCCTGGGAAATGTAGCATGCCATATAATATTGAGCTCTTCCTTGGTGCCAGGCACTACCATTGGCACTTTATATTTCACTTAGTTATCTTATTAACCCTATGAAGAAGGTAATACTATACTTCCCATTTCACAGATGAAGAAACTGAAGCTTAAAGGAAGTAAAGAACTTGCCCCAAATTTAGTAAAAGGCAGAGTCAGAATTACAGGCTGGGTGCTGACCAGCTCCATTTTCTCCGGGGCCTGGTGTCAGGCTCCTGGACTCCTGCTCAGCATCCAGGATCTGCTTCCTGTTGACAGGCTTCCTGCATAGCCCAGCTGCCTGCCGCGACATCTGATGGCTTCCGGAGTGTCCCTCTCTGCTCTGTTCACCTTTCAGGGGCTTGGCATGTGTCCTTTTGGATTTTATCTGCCCTCATTGTGAGCTACTCACTGGACTCTTACCTAGAAATGGCCCCCACTCTGTGTTCACCCTCCTGATCTATGTCTCAGCCCATTCTGGTGACAGGACAGTGCCCTGGCATCATGCCTAGAGAGAAACACCAAACAAAAGAGCATCCCATGAATGAAAAGTAAAAAGGCGGAGGCCCCAGAGTCAGGCCAATCTAGATCCTAGTCCTGATTCCACCATTTATTGTATGCAAAAATAATGAGGCCCCCATTGCCTTACTGTGAGGATTCTCAATGCATTAATACATGTACAGGGCTTGGCATGGTGCCTAGCACATAGTAAATGCTTAATAAATATTAGTCATCTTCGCTGCTGTTATTATCAGTGATATTTGTAAAAGATTCACTAGAGAGCCTAGCATATGGTAGGCATTCAAAAAATGATAGCTGTTAATCTCACAGTTTAAGTCCTGGAAAAGCTACAGGAATTCAGCAAGGGCCAGATAACAAGGTAGCGAGGACAGAAAGCAGGCTGCCCGAGCAAGTGTGCAGATCTGCAGATCTCTGCTTAATCCCTGAGCTTGGGTATGGCTGGCCTTGATTAAGTGGAAACGCCTCCCTCCAGGACGCCCATCTTCATCTGCCTCAATTAGGAGACGACAAGAGCTTCCTGAGCCTGCAAGCCCCAGGGAAAAGGAATTTCAAGAAAGAAAATCAGAAACACCCTCCATCTGCACTCCTGCCTGGCAACCCTGCTATGGCAATGCGGGCCACTGGCCACCACGTTCTGCTCTGCTCATCCGGTTGCCCTGCTGACCTATGGTGTCACAGGCTCTATCTGAAGCTTCAGGTTCTCAGAAAGCTGGTGAATGCGGTTAGAATGTGTAACAGTCTCCCAGCCTTAAACCCACCCCAGGTTGAGCTGTTAACAAAAGCAGCAAACAGGTGGACAGTAAGCAGCCGTGAGGTTTGCAATAGATGAGCCATCTCACACACGCGCGCACACACACACACGCGCGCACACACACACACACGCGCACCTTTGAGCATTTGGGAGCTACAGTACTGGGGTATCCTCCTCCATCATGTTTTTCCTAGTGCTTCTTTCCTAGGCAGGATCCTCTAAGCTAGATCCATGGATGCTCACAGATCCTGAGCCAACGCTGACCAAGCTGGGAGGGGATGGGGAGTGTAGTATAAAGTTTGAACACACCCGATGGCTTCAAATAATGTCACCAGCTTGGTTACAGTTGTATGGCTCCTGTATTCCTCCTGATATACCGTCAAGCCAGATGACCCAGGAGGTGACAGGTGTTTCCCCCAGACCACTCTCATTTCCCTCTTCCAATCAGACATGTATCTGGTGCCCTCTGGAATGACCTGGAAGAGCTCCCATTACTGCTCGGGTTGCCTCTGAGTCTGAGCTCTCCCTTCCCTGCTCCAGGCTTTGCCCACTCTCGTGGACCAGACTCCTGCCTTGACTCTTAGTCCTTAATTTTGCTTAGAATTCAGCTCTCCTCCATATCAGTCAGCTATTGCTACGATAATACTATGTAATAAATGATCCTAAATTCTTACTGGTTTATAAAAACAATTGTTTTTCTCACTTACAGTCTGTGGACTGGTAGAGTGCTCTGATTCAGGCTGTGGCTCAGATACAGACCAATTCCACATGCCACTCATTGGGGGGCCACAGCTCCCTGAGGCTGGCTCATCTCATGATGGATGGAAGAAGCATAAGAAAAAGCTAGCTGAAATTTCCCATGACCCTTAAGGCTTTCACTCAAAACTGGACACTGTCAAATCTACCCATGTCCATTGTCCAAGGCAAGTAAACTGGCCAAGCCCAAAGGCAAATAAATGGGGATGCATGCTCCACTGATTCTAGCAGGGTACATGCAAAGTCATATGGCAAAGGGCATAGATAATTCTACTACAGGGAAGGTGCAAAGAATTGAGAATAACAACCCAGTCTCCAATATTTCTCGAACAAGAATGCTATAATGAGCTTACCTGAGTAAGTTTCTAACTCCCACTTGCCTGCCAGGCCTCCTCAGTGCTCACTCCAGCTCATGCTTAGGGGCTGGCTCTGTGTGGACAGAACTTCGCCATGGAGACCCCTGCCCACTTGACTGCCAGCCATCAGCTGTCACTTATATCTCCAGCTGTCATTCACCACCTACTTGATCCTCCTGAACACTGAGAGAAGCCTACAGCCTAACTAGCGCCTTAGAACCTTGTCTATCCTGGCCTCCGAAGAAGGATCTAGGACCAAGAATTGGCAACGAAGAAAGATCTAGGACCAAGAATTGGCAAGTTGGAAAACTCCTGGGGAACCAGTGCAGCTTCTCTCACTCCCCCTTGCTATATGATCTCTTCCTTTGCTCTCTCTGCACATCTGCACATTACCTTTTCTCTCTGGGAGTCAGCTTTCTCTGCTCCTCCACTGACATGGTGAAGTAGGGCCTGCTCCAGCCCTGGAGCTACCGAAGCTCCCACTTTCAGCAACATGACCCAGTTAGTGTCCCGCTGCCAAAAATCCCAGGGAGAGACCCCCATCAATCACGGCCAGGATCACATAGCACAAACGTGGCTACCCGCTCACTCTAGATGGAAGAAAAGAGTTGTGTGGGCTGCCAGACCCTGAAGCAACAAGCAAGACGCTAAACTGGAGTCCTCTGGGCTGACTCTGGTCAGAAGATGTGTTTAGCTTGGCCCACAGGGTTTGAAAATGCTTTGAATTACTTGACAAAATTTAGAAATGGAGAGTCCACATATGAATCCAGATTTTTTTTCTTAAAAAGTAGATCTTGACAGGAAGGGAATATGAGGGCCCCTTGTGGGGCCTGACACCTCAGTTCTGTTTCTTGATCCAAATGAGAGTTGTACCACCTGTTCCCTTTGTGAAAAATTCACCAAGCTGTACTTTTAAAATATATCCACTTTATAACTATGTGTATTATTCTTTTTTATTTTAAAAATGTAGATCTGTCCATACTGGAGCCACCTTCTAGCAAGGAACAAGTCAACTGGAGCTGAGTGGTTTTCCATTTTGTCATACTCTCTACCACTCCCCATCCTCCTCCCATCATTGAGGCAGACGGTCAGTAGTCATTTACCATCAA
The DNA here is from genome assembly GCF_001704415.2 of Capra hircus. Taxonomy (NCBI): domain Eukaryota; kingdom Metazoa; phylum Chordata; class Mammalia; order Artiodactyla; family Bovidae; genus Capra; species Capra hircus. The sequence continues at coordinate 24,209,217 of NC_030818.1, forward strand.
TTTGGACCCTATTTGTCTTCTAATAGCACCAAGAAGAAAGTAACTCTTTTATATCTAGAATTCCATCAAAAGATGGGAAATAGGAACTTCCCTGGTGGTCCAATAGTTAAGACTCCACACTTTCACTGCAGGGGGCACAGGTTCAATCCCTGTTGGGGAACTGAAATCCTGCAAGCTGCAAGGCCAAAAAATAGGGGGAAAAAGGGGAGGGGTTGCAAAAGAGCACCAGAGAGTGTTATGCGTTTACACAAAAATGGAAAAGACCTTTTCCTTTTTGCCAGAAGTTAAAAACATTCTTCCAAGTTTGACATGCAAATGAAATGTGTTAATAGCAAAAGAATCAAGCCAAAGAGGCTGTGACTAATTTATTTATTAATAATTTATTAATTATTGATTAGATATATTGATACTTAATGATCTAAAAATGAAGGACATTTCAATGCATTTTTTCAATGCAAATAAAACAAGTGATGCAACTGTGAAATGAAATTATGGAATAAAATACTGCAGTAAGAATACTGCTCAGGCTTTGAAACCTTTCATGAATGCTGAGTTTGTAAAAGGGTATCTACTGAGGACAGAGGAAATTCATGCCTTGAGTAAAAACAAGTATTTGCAAATGGAAGACTAAACAGAAATGCTGTTCTCAGCAAAATGACGACATGGCTGAGAACTTACAGGGCAGGTTGTGTGAAAAAGTTCAGTCATTTGTGGCATTTCCTAGGGAAGCTTATGAGAGCCCAGTTAAAATAATACCACCCAGTCAGCTATATTTATTTATGGTTCCAAAGAGACTCTGATGTGATTGGAGAACTTTGGGCATGGTGTCCATCACAGGCACAACTTCAGGAAATGGCTCAGCTTTGTGTGTTGAGAAGTCTTGAAAAATGTAAAGCAGACAGGTCAAATTTAGTAAGGCTGGCTATGAAACAGAGCTTCTGAGACGGTCAGCGTTAACAATGACCTTGTTATCAACCTTAAATCCAAGATGCCAAAGTTTGCACTATCATAAAACCTAAATAATACACGAAGAATTGCCTTAGACTAAGTTAAAATAGACCCTATCATGGGCTTACTGAATTGGATTCGCTCCCATGGATGAAAGTATAGAGATTTCAGTGCTTTGCTTAATGCACTGGACACACAATAGTAATAACATTTATCTGTTCTAATAATTAAGGGTCGTTGGTGTGTAATGTTGAAGTCTTATTTGCAAACCAGAGGAACTGAAAGATTATTAACTTGTTTATATCATCCAACAACTCTCTAGCAACTTTCTGATAAATATCCCAAGCCATCTAAGGCTTTCAGGTACTTCTCTGCAAGAATCTTTGCACAAGTATGCAAATAGGCTATTGAATTTGTTCATTCTTAGTGAAATTATGACTTTAAAAAACTCATTTGGCAAAGATTAATCTGGCCCACTTTTCTATGCTAAAATCAATTTTCAAAAATGAAAGAGATCACTTTAACTGCTCTCCCAAAATTGTGGGATTGAAGATAAGATTCCAAAAAAGGTTCTAATTTTATAAAAATAAGTACTATTATTCAACTCACCTTTCCTAATTAATAGTGTGCCATAAATGGAATCTTTTGAACAACAATTTAGTCCCTCAAATTAAATATTTCAACATTAGAATGCCAGAATTCTACAAATATCTCAAGAGCAGTTACCCTAAGTATAAAAGCCATCATACAAAGATTCTATCCATGTTCAGCCATGAACAGCTGTTTTCCATTATGAAACTAAATAAAACTATTGCTCTCAGTTAAAGGATTCAAGGCTGAATTCTATACAGCACATCACAACATGAAATGTAAGACCCAACACTGACATGTTGGGGCCAGAGAAAAAGTGTCACATTTCTGGTTATAAAGCAAAGAAGTAATGAGTTATGAAAGAAAAAAATTAATAATTGACTATCGCTGTTTTTTTTCAAATGTTATGTTTTCCAATTTTGAACTTAGTATATAATCTCCAACATCATACATGTTTGTACTACATTATTCGCTTCTGCCATGGCCAAGGAAAAATGAAAGAAGGTTTGATTACATTTCTGGCAGCCCACTTTACTCATTTTTGCTGTATTTCTGGATTCTATGGGAATCTGAATTTGCAACCTCTGGTTACACGATGTTTTTTTTTTTTTTTTTTTTCCCACCTATTCACCATTGGGCCAGTGAGCATATATTAGTTTTCAATGAAATATTTTGTTCTAATAAATTCTGGGACTAATATATTGAACTAGCAATATTAGGGTAGAATAAATCATTGAGAAACAATACACACTCACTTTCTCAGTGGTAAAAAGATAGAAAATCTAGAATAGATTTTTTTAAAAACCTCCACTTATCTCACCACATTGAGGTTGCCTCCAAAACCCAAAACCAAAATAAATGCATTTAGAGGAAGTATATATGTATTTAAAATGTATTTTTAATTAAAAATGCAATTTTGCCACACAAAGTTTTAAAAATTTTCCATATCACTTACTGTTCCACAAATCAAGATTTTTAAGAGCTTCATATTATTCTATATTTGTAAAACAACTCTCTTATTTGCTATTTTTGCATATTTAAGTTAGTTCTCATTTTTAAAGTGTTAGTCTTGATAATAGTCCTGGCTCCATCCTTTTTTTAACCATAGCCATATTTTACTCATAATATCTTATACTCAATATCTTTCCACTTATGGTTTCCAGTAAAGGCTGGAATTGGCTCAAGTTAGACTGTGATAATCCTCTGAGGGAGCTAAAAGAATACCTCAAACTTGTGGGCCCTTCTTGAGCCCAACAACTTCTGGCACTTCCATTGACTCTGAGCTATATTTTTCTGGACCCTTGTTTTTTATTATTATTATTGCTCAGAGGGTGACAGGTTTGTTCTGTGTGACACAGGGCCTCTGATTGGTTCATTCACCTGCATAGGCCTTCTTGAAGAGGGCCAGAGCTATCCTGCAAAGATAAAAGTCCAAACTATCTGAGTCAGGGATGCCTAAACATGGTTAGAGAGAACACCTCTCTGAGGTTAGGACCCACAGCCAACCGCCATCCAGCCAGCCCAGATACCATGGCTATTTTTACCTTGGGCTTGTGTCCCTTGACCACCCTGCCCCCAACCCCACTCTCACAGCTATTTGTGTTCATCACATATGTTCATAAATCTTAGACCTCTTACTATTAGAAGAGATATAGGAATAAATAGGATGCCTCCAGTCTGCTGGGGAAGGCAGTTCTGTCAATAAAGAAGCCCTGATTAATTAGAAAGTCATTCTTCACAAACTTGGGAATCCCCCAGTTTGACAAGGAGGTGACTCAACCATCAGGAAGCCTCTGGCTCGATGAAAGAAACCCAGTTTGCTGCTATGGTCCAAGGCTCCCAGAAAATGTGCTGAGAGCATCAAGTGGGCAGTGAAAATAAGCATCTAAAAATAAGCAAGAACTTGCAAAGTGGAGGAAAAGACCTTCAGACAACCTGCGTAAGCTGCAGGTCCAGGACTGCCGAGTAGAGAGTGAAGAAAAATGTATCTTGTTGCAGCTGGACAAAAGACATCAGGAGCTGACCAGAAAGAAAAAAAAAATCCATAGAGTACTTGTCTTTAAAAGAAATTATAAAGATCTAAATTGAACAGCATAAGAGAAAGTTTTTAAGTAAAAGAAGAATCAAGATATTCTGACTAAAGACACAAATGAGCACATGTCTTCACCTTCTCTCCTTTATGCTGCTGCTGCTGCTGCTGCTAAGTCACTTCAGTCGTGTCCGACTCTGTGCGACCCCATAGACCGCAGCCTACCAGGCTCCCCTGTCCCTGAGATTCTCCAGGCAAGAACACTGGAGTGGGTTGCCATTTCCTTCTCCAATGCATGAAAGTGAAAACTGAAAGTGAAGTCGCTCAGTTGTGTCTGACCCTCAGCAACCCCATGGACTGCAGCCCTCCAGGCTCCTCTGTCCATGGGGATTCTCCAGGCAAGAATACCAGAGTGGGTTGCCTTGCCCTCCTCCAGAGGATCTTCCCAACCCAGGGATCGAACCTAGGTCTCCTGCATTGCAGGTGACTTTACCATCTGAGCCACCAGGGAGGCCCATGAATACTGGAATGGTTAGCCTATCCCTTCTCCCGGAGGTCTTCCCAACACAGGAATTGAACCAGGGTCTCCTACATTGCAGGTGGATTCTTTTCCACTGAGCTACCAGGGAAGCCCCAAATTCTGTGTACAGAATACTAAATGACACCCTGATTCCCTCCCCTATCTCAATAGACAGAATAGCCTACAACCAGGCTCTGAATCCTAGGCTAGAAAGGAAAGAAAGAAAGAGGAGAGAGGGGTGGAGGGGAAGGGTCCAGAGGAGATGAGAAAGAGTTGAGAAGTGTGTTCTCTAGGGAAATTTCTAGGAACTGCAGGGCTTATTGGTGGTTCCCCAGTAGAGACAGCTTCAGCATTCTGGCATTTCAGAAGCCCACAACAAGATGGCCAGCTGCCACCCCCAGCTTTTGCTCTCACTCCAACCAAAGCTTCCAGTGACCACCCACAAACATAGAGCCCCCACGCATACACATCTTCGTCCTTCCTTCTCACATGTGAACAACAACAAAGGTTCCCCAGATACTGGGGAAAGCCTGCAACATGAAAGAGAGCCCTAGAGAGCTAGCTCCTCATCCATCACAGCCAGAAGTCAGAAGATAATGTCTGAAGCTGATAAATCAAGGCAGAATGGTATAAGCACGTTATTTAGATATGCTTTTTAGAACTAAAAACAGAAACAGATGAAAGTGAACATCTCTCAGTAGCAGAACAGAAGGTAGGGGAGTGGGGTGGGAAGGGCAGACAACTGTTGTTTTCCATCATAAGCTCTTTGGTACTATTTGATTTTTTTAACTTTTAAAATATTTTGAAGAAAAGATCACACTGTAAAGGCATTGCCATAAAAGGAATCATCAAGATAATTCATTGCTATGTCTTCTCAACATTTTGTTCCTTGTTAGTTTTTGTTCCTGATTGTTTTAAAAGGCAACCAATGCAAATGGAGATTCTCTAGCAGTTAGTTCCTCTGTGTCCATATTAAGTAGCATGTTACCTTGGGTTGCAGGGAATTGTTACAGAGAAGGAACCAGATTACATTATCCCTAAGTAATTTAATAGAGGGCGTCCTTTTTTGTTTTCCAATTAAACCAAGGAGAAATAAGAAATTAAGTCCTAAAGGATCAGGTCAGTCTCCCATCTCCCCCAATATCTCTTGAGCAGATGGTATGTGCCAGTCAGTGTTCTAGATGCTGAAGACACAGTAGTGCATCTTCAGGACAAACAAGGTCTTATCCAGAAACTAACATGCCAGTGGGAGATGGAGGACAAACTGTAGACAAAGAAACAAACAAATAAATGGGGACATTAGACGGTGTTACGAGCTACACAGAGGATTGCAATAGTGTGGTGAAAGAGGGCTTGATACCTTAGCGTAGCTGACTAGGGCTTTGAAAGAGATGACGTTTGAATGAAAAGAAGGAGCCAACCTATAAAGACGGGGGAGTAAGGTAGGGATGAGGGGAGCAATCCAAGTAGGAAAGCTCTAAGTGGGAGGGGAACCTTTAATATGACATATATGTGTGTTCTAAGGACAAAAAGAAGGCCAATTGCCAACCTTGATAGGTAAGAGGAGATGAGAAGAAATAATGGGATGAGGTAAGAAATGGAAAGACGAGATCATGTTGGGTTTTTAACCCATAGTACTGCAGATGGTGATTGCAGCCATGAAATTAAAAGACGCCTACTCCTTAGAAGAAAAGTTATGACCAACCTACATAGCATATTCAAAAGCAGAGACATTGCTTTGCCAACAAAGGTCCGTCTAGTCAACGCTATGGTTTTTCCAGTGGTCATGTATGGATGTGAGAGTTGGACTGTGAAGGCTGAGTGCCAAAGAATTGATGCTTTTGAACTGTGGTGTTGGAGAAGACTCTTAAGAGTCCCTTGGACTGCAAGGAGATCCAACCAGTCCATTCTAAAGGAAATTAGCCCTGGGTGTTCTTTGGAAGGACTGATGCTAAAGCTGAAACTCCAGTACTATGGCCACCTCATGCGAAGAGTTGACTCATTGGAAAAGACTCTGATGCTGGGAGGGATTGGGGGCAGGAGGAGAAGGGGACGACAGAGGATGAGATGGCTGGATGGCATCACTGAGTTGATGGACCTGAGTCTGAGTGAACTCCGGGAGATGGTAATGGACCGGGAGGCCTGGCGTGCTGCAATTCATGAGGTCGCAAAGAGTCGGACATGACTGAGTGACTGAACTGAAGGAATTTGGATTTTATTATATGTATTACTAGGAAGACTTTCAAGAAAGAGAGAGTTGATTTGATCTAGGTTTTCAAACTTTCCTGCCTGGGATGGTTGGAGGCTGGTTGTTTTTTGTCTTTAGTTATCAAGAAAATAAAGGTTACAGTGAACTCAAAGTTGGCATGACCTCTCTTTGGAAGACAAATTTTCATTCATTCAAAACTATTTATTGAGCATTTATTATCAGCCCAGCACTATGCCGGAAGTCAGAGATATAGAAATCTTGGTCAAAAGGAGACTCTCTGGGGGACTTCCTTGGTAGTTCAGTGGCTAAGACTCTGTGCTCCCAATTCAGGGGGCCCAGGTTCAATCCCTGATCAGGGAACTAGATCCCACAAGCAGCAACTAAGAGTTCGCATGTTACAACAAAAGATCCCACGTGCTGCAACTAAGATACAGTGCAGATAAATAAATAAATATTTTTTAACTCCTATTTTTAAAATAGGAGACTGTGTGGAATACTAACATGGAAAAACAGTATTGAATTCAGTTAGGATGAGATTTAAAATGAGAAACCACAAGACATTCTTTCTGTGAGAATATTGTCAGGCTATCTGGATTTTATAGGAACCAAGAAAGGACATCTTCCTTCTCCAATCTTAAAAGGAAGTGTGATAATCTTACAAAGATGGCCTGCCTTTATTCATGCCTTTTTATACCCCTCCTGCCCTGACTGTGGGCTAGTCTCGTGACTTGCTTTGGCTGATAGGACAATAGCAAGCATAACTTAAACAGAGGCTTGAAACACACCCTGTAAATCAGGACTTGTTTGCTTTCTTTTGCTCCTCTTAGAAAGCTTAAAAACCATTACCACGTGAACAAGCTCAGATCAGCCTGCTGGACTATAATAAACATGAGTTTCCAAGTGTTTTTTATTGCTTCAGATGACTCCAGCTAACCACCAAACATGAGTGTGAGGTCTTCCTAGGCTACCTATCCCCAGTTAAACTGAAAGTGAAAGTGTTAGTCACTCAGTCATGTCCAACTCTGTCCTTGGAATTCCCTAGGCAGGAATACTGGAGTGGGTTGCCATTTCCTTCTCCAGAGGATCTTCCTGACCCAGGGATTGAACCCAGGTCTCCCGCATTACAGGCAGATTCTTTACCAACGAAGCCACCAGGGAAGCCTGAATGAAGCCTAGTCCAGATCAGATAATTAATCCAGTCTACCCACAGAAGAGTGAGAAAGAATGCTGTCATTTTTAGGGCAGTATGCTTTAGGAGAACTTTGTTACTCAGCAAAAGCTAACTGATACAAGAACACAGAAAAATCAATGTACTTCTCAGAAAGGAAAACTTTAGGTACCATATTTCAGGCTAAGGACTCGGTTCTTCTTAACAGTGACCTCTGAATAGTGTCCATCTTTTTTTGCCTACCATCTCATATATCTATTGATTCTCCCTTTAGGCACTTACTTAGGGGAAAAACATGGTCCTGATCAAGATGACAGCAGATCCTATCAGAGGTTACACAAAGGGATCTGAACAGGCGACAATGACACCCAAGTTTCATGTGATGACAAAGTCAAGGTGGCAGCTCTGCAAATACAAGGCGGGATTAGCGAGAGTGGAACAAGGGAGACCCCAGGGCAGAAACACTCTAAGAAGCTTTGCTCTGAACTCTGCCCTATCCAAGAACTCTTCACCCAGCCAAGGGATCTAAAACTCAATGGAGAGTCCATGAGCTCAGTAAGAAAGAGTTTACAGCTTCCTTCCTCAAAAGGCTCCAAGATAAACAGAATAAACACCAGTTGGTCTCAGCTGGTCGCACGTTGGCCTGCCTGGAGGAGGGGGATGCCAGAGATAGCTTCTTGAGGTTGCTCCCAGCCATGCATTTCTAGGAAATAGACAATTATGAACAACATGGATTTTATTATCGTGACATCGCTAAGGTCTCTGCATAAAGCCTATATTTAAAAATATAAACATGTAAGTGAAAAAAAATGTCAGGGGAATAAATATTTGTCTTAAAAGAGACCATCTGTTTCAAATTTTTATTTAAAAAAAAAACCAACATGTGTTTTATTTTAAATTTGTATGTGTGTTGTTATCCTTGGGTTAAGTATTAGGTAAATAGACAGAAGCATTGAGAATCCATTTTCCAGCAAATTTTGGTTAGAAATCCTTGTACACGTGACACAGGAGATAATTTGGGGGCTAATTGGAGCTTTGTGGGCAGCCGACTCCTTGCAGCCCTCTCCCTGTGTCCCTGGGTGACGCGGTTGAAGGTTTCCCTGGCACTGGTGTTTGTTTTGGACAAGATGGCATTTTACACCTCAGCCAACACGATATATCACGGGCTGCTCCCCAGCCAGCCAGCTCCAAATTGCAGGTGTGACCAGCATGGCAGAACCACAAGTCCACTTTTGTTTGGGCCTGAGACACAGCCTCAAAGCTCCATTAAAAAAAAAAAAAATTACTTGTTTATATTAAAAGAAGTAAAGAGTACAAATGCAAGCCTCAGAGTATGAAATGGGTGCACCAAATATAAGGGCCAAAGAAATAATATTTGGAACATCTAAAGAATTCCTACATATCAATGAGAAAGATGTAAAATCCAATAGAAAATAGGCAAAACCTTGAATAAGAAATTCATTCACAGCAACATGGATAGACCTAGAAATTATCATACTAAGTGAAGTGAGTTAGACAGACAAAGACAAATATCATATGATATCACTTATATGAGGAATCTAAAAAAAAAAATGAACTTATTTACAAAACAGAAACAGACTCACAGACTTCGAAAACAAACTTAGGGTTACCCAAGGGAAAAGGTCGGGGGAGGGATAAATTAGGAGTTTGGAATTAATATATACACACTACACGTATAAAGTAGGAAATCCATAAGAACAAACTGTATAGCACAGAGAACTCTACTCAAAGCTCAGTCATTTTGAATGCAAACCCTGTTTGGTATCTGTAACCAGACTGGCTGGAGTAAGACTGGGGTGTCAAAAATAGCTTTGCAAAGATGATTGTTATCTGGTCTTAATGGATGAATAGGGGAGAGGCAAGGGAGGGGTCATTTCAGGAGGAGGGAATTGCAGAAGTGTTCTGATATATTTTGAGAAATGGCATCAGTTGGAGGCAGCTGCAAAGGAGGAACGACTGGAGATAAAGCTGGAGAGGTGCTGGGAATAGTGAACAACTTTTATTTTTCATCTGTTCATCCTCCCCGGCGTTCATTTCAGGTGATTCTGGTGGGGCTGTCAAGCTCTCCATTCAGAACACGTCACCCTCCTGGACCCAGCCATTGGCCCAAGAGTGGTCACATGACCCAGTTAAAGCCAAACAGAGTTTGTGCCATGCTTAGTTGCTCAGTCGTGTCCGACTCTTTGCGACCCCATGGACTGTAGCTGGCCAGGCACCTCTGTCCATGGGGGTTCTCCAAGCAAGAAAACTGGAATGGGTTGCATGTCCTCCTCCAGGGGATCTTCCTGACCCAGAGATTGAACCCAAGTCTTCTGCATTGCAGGCAGATTCTTTACCAGCTGAGCCACCAGGGAAGCCCAAGAATACTGGAGTAGGTGGCCTATCCCTTGCTCAGGGCATCTTCCCAACCCAGGAATTGAACCTGGGTCTCCTGCATTACAGACGGATTCTTTACCAGCTGAGCTAACAGGGAAGCCCAGAGAACCAAAAAAAGTTTGGTTTGGTTTAATATGGTCTGATTTGGTTTGGAAGGGCAGGGTTGGTAATAGGGTTCTGTGAAAAAGAGCTTTCTCCTTCCTCCTAAGATCATAGACTGAAAGGACCCAGTAAGGCATCCTCTTTCCCATATTCTAGAGAGTTCTTGTTTGTGAATTAAGATCAGTGCAGTGAAAAGCAGAGAGGAAAGAAAGATGGCTGACATTATTTGAGCTCATGGGTCCAACTACACCTAACCAGGGTTTTTCCATATTTACTATAACTGATCAGAGTTGGGTTTCCATCTCTTGCAACTAAGAAATTATTGACTCACAGTTAGAGTTGGAAGCCAAAATTAAATTCACAGCAAGAAGCGAACAGCCCAGCCTGATATGGGCAAGAGTCCAGTGGTTCCCTGGGCTAAAGAGCTAAAGAAAAGTGAAAGTGTTAGTCACTCTGACTTTTGCGACTCCATGGACTGTAGCTCACCAGACTCCTCTGTCCATGGGATTCTCCAGGCAAGAATACTGGAGTGGGTCACCATTCCCTTCTCCAGGGAATCTTCCTGACCCAGGGGCCAAACCCATATTTACTGAGGCTCTTACATGGCAAGTGGATTCTTTACCATCTGAGCCACCAGCTAACTGCCCACCAAAATACATGCTCCCAATCCATCCATAGCGTTGTTACTGGGAAATGGACCTCCTACTAAAGATTACATTTCCTGGCCCTCACTCCCTGGTTTGAATCTAGATATGGTATTCACACCAGTGGAATATGAGCAGAAATGATATGAATGATTTCCAGAACAAGACCTTAAAAGGAGGCCCTTCTTCTACACTCTATTTACTGTTCTGCCTGGATGGGGAGGGTGATGAGATGGAGGAGATGGCACCACAACATGGGAAGAGCCTGTATCCCTGAAACACCACACTGAGAAATGTCACCGCTGAAAAGGAGCACTGGGTCTGAGCAGCTAATGCTGGCAAGAAATGAACTTCTGAGTTTGTGCCATTATGCAGTTTGGACATCTCGTTGTTATATCAGCTGAGGTTACCCTAATTATTATATCCCCTTCAACATTCTGAAAGTTGCTTGCAACCCCAAAGTCGGCCACCTCTGGTTTTGCTCTCTAATGCCAGAATTACTCAGATCAATGACTCCTGTTGGTGAAATCCACCATTACACAATCTGTTAGTTGCACGAATTTATGGAGAACGTACTACATGCCAGGTGATGTACTAGCTGTTTAAGGTTACCATAGTAAATTAGATATGCTATAGTTCACTGTTCTCACCAATTATGAGATATACCATTACCATTTTATGTACCACTAAAAAATACATATTGCCTATGACATGCCATCAAAAGCCACCCTAACTTCAGCAATGTGAAAATGGAGGGGAGGGTGTTGAAAACTGATGAAATACAGTATTTCTAACCTTCAAGAAGCTGAAGATCTTATGAAAGCAGATAAGTAAATAAATATGTTCTGTACACACACATGCATTAGCAGCTAGGTAGACTGTTCAGCCAGTATCCAGAAAAGGAATTGACTTGGCCATAGAAATAGGCAAATCTTCACAAAGGTAATATTTGAGCTGAATCTCGAAGGAGGAAAAAAGGAAGAATTTGCCGGATTTGCCAGGAGAGAGTCTCCCCGGGACCAGCAGGTCCAGCGTGTCTTTTAGATGCTTTCTCCAAACACTCAGAGGGGATTTCATGAATTTCCAGGGACTAGCATGGCTTAGCAAAATCTCAAAATACTATAGCGGTAAGTTCCAATCAGGCAGCTTCATTTTCTGGATAAATGAAGGCTAATCTTTCAGGTGCCAAGGCACAATTTTAACTAGATTTTTTTAGTGCAAAACCTTCCAAACTATATCATAGTAAAAACCCTTGGCATTTAGAGGAGGTACCTCAGGGGGTCTTGGTGAATCTCCAAGTCCGTAAATACAGCTAAGTTTGGACAGACTTCTGGCTTGCTCAGGGATCACATTTAGATGGAAAACCATAGGTATCTTGTGTGCAGCCTGGAAATACACATCACCCTCCCCTTCCACTGACTCTACAGTTTTGCCTCTTGCTTGATGAGCAATTATATGTAACCAGTATATTGACCACGCATGACTTATGATGTAATCAAAGCACAATTTTATTTTCGTCTCTCATTATCCCTTTAAACCTGACTCCACATGGGCAGTCTTTCTCTACCATGAAATAAAAACTCCTTGTAGATCCATGACTTTTCAGTTCAGTCTTGGGTGGCAGACACTAGAAGCGACAGACATAGTCCTGATTCAGTACGCTGAATGCCTGTTTCTGTATAAAGATTTAACTTGATTGCAGAGCATGTCTTCCTTCCACCCCCCTGCTCCAGTTTGCTTTAGGCTGAAAGCCTTTGGTGGGAAGGGAGGGAGTGGTTAGTCTAGCTGTCCTGTGTGTCCTTCACCAACACACACACATACACACACACACACACACAATGAGGGCAGGGAGTCAGAGCTGCAGCAGCTCCCTCCAGAGAAATCTCTTTGCTCATCTCTTCTCCCTCTCCACTGCTTCAACCATTTTATATTCTCAAGGGAGATAAGGAAGTGTTGACAATTCTATTTCCTTTGTACATTCTGCAAGTGGTAATCTAACTCTGTAATTTCACATGTTATACCTTCAAGTCTCTGTCAAAGTTTTATTTTTAAGATGTTACAGAATATATCATCGCTATGGACTGACTGTGTCCCCACTGCCAGTTGAAGCCTTAATCCCCAATGCGATGGTATTTGGAGGTGGGGCCTTTGAGAGATAATTAGGATTAGATGAGGTCATGAGAGTGGGGCCGCCATGGTGGGATTCTTCTTATTCAAAGAAGAAGAGCTCTCTTAATCTCTCTCTCTGTCTCTCCCTCCACTATGTGAGGACACAGCAAGAAGGTAGCCACCTGCAAGGCAGGAAGAGAGTTCTCACCAGAACCCAGCCATGCTGGCATTCTGACCTCGGACTTCCATCTTCCAGAGGTGTGAGAAAATTGATTTATGTGGCTTAAGCCACCGAGCCAATGGTATTTTGTTATGACAGCCTGAGCTGACTGATACAATTGATAACCAGAGCACTTACTGGAAACAGTTCTACGGATAGCTCGCTCTAGCTTTCCCCTAGTTTCTGTGTTGGGCACTTAGTGGGCAGTCAAAAATATTTTTTAAATGAATAAATGAGTGCTTGTATAGCCAGAAAGATAGGATTACTCACTTTAAGTGACTAAGCCACGATAGAATGCAACATTTCATTCTGTGCGTGTGTAGTGTTAAACAACATACACGTAGGCAGAGAAAAGAGCAAAGTTCCCTTTCACCATTTTCCTCCCTAACTCATAACCTTCCCCAACTAAGAGAGCATGCTGCTGCTGCTGCTGCTGCTAAGTCGCTTGTCGTGTCCAACTTTGTGCGACCCCTTAGACTGCAGCCCATGAAGCTCCCTCCTCCCTGGGATTCTCCAGGCAAGAACAGTGGAGCCGGTTGCCATTTCTTTCTCCAATGCAGGAAAGTGAAAAGTGAGAGTGGAGTCGCTCATCGTGTCTGACTCCTAGCGACCCCATGGACTGCAGCCCACCAGGCTCCTCCGTCCATGGGATTCTCCAGGCAAGAGTGCTGGACTGGGTGCCACCGCCTTCTCCGAAGAGAGCATGTGCATGCTCGCACACGGTGTGACATCTCCCTTACAGACCTCGTGCCTCGGTCTGTGTTACCTGGTACGTGTCTGACACGCCGTGCTGTAACTTGCACTTCCTTTTTTAAACATTTTTTATTCACTTAATTATTTTTGTGCTGGGTCTTTGTCACTACACGCGAGCTTTCTCTAGTTGCAGTGACTGGGGCTTACTCTCTAGTTGCAGAGCACGGGCTTTCATTGCGATGGCCTCTCTTGCAGAGCACGCGTTCTCGGGCGCGCAGGCTTTAGCGGTTGTAGCCCACGAGCTTAGTTGCTCCGCGGCATGCGGAATCTTCCTGGACAAGGGATTGAACTCGTATCCCCTGCACTGGCAGGCGGGCTCTTAACCACGGGACCACCAGGGAAGTCCTGCACTTTCTCTTAAATCTAGCAGACTTCTCTATGCCAGTACATTCCTTATCCTTTTAAATGCTCTTTATATTTCACAGCAGACACCTCCCTATGCATGGGCATTTCGAGTGTTTCTAAATTTCCCCTCATATAACGTGGCAAAACATTTCTTTCCGCATGCCTCTTAGGGCACATGTGCAAGTGTTGACCTAGGTTAGATGATTTGTGCATTGAAAACTTTGCTGGCCTCTTCCACACTGCTGTCCTAAGGCTGAGGTTTACATTCCACTCCACTCAAAATTTTCCACATCCTGCCAATACGGAAACTTTGAACCTTCTCAAATTGGTATTAATTTGATAGGAAAACACCTCACTGATAACTAGGTCTCTGATAACTAGTCAATTTTGTGGTCTTTATTTTTGCTATAAATTGCTTATTCTCATTTCATGTCTATTTTTTTGTTAGGTCATTTGGTTTTTAATTGAATTTTATAGAAACTCTATTTTTGTGGTTTTTAACCCTCTGTCTCTTACATATGTTATAAATACTGTCTCCCAGAGTATCATTTGTCTTGATTTTGTTTACAGTATCTTTTTTGGTATGAAAGTGTTTATGTTTATGCAAATATAATAAATGTCTCCTTTGTGGCATCCTTTGTTACTCCTAAGGTTAATAAAATATTCATTTATATTTTCTTCAGATGTTTTAAAAGTTTTTGGTGTTGTTTTGCAGTGTAGTTTAGCTTTCTATTCCATCTAGAATAAATTTTTGATATAGGAGGAAAAAGGAGCCAATTTTTTTCCCTAAATTTTTGATGACCTCAATCTCATTTATTGAGTAATCTATCTTTTCTCTCATTTATTGGCAATGCAACATTTATCCTGTATTAAATTACTATCTATGTGTGTGAGTGATATTTCACTCTAACTTATCCAAAATGTCTCTTTTCTTAAACCTCTTCAGTTCTTTCACTAGCAATAAGAACTGGCTTGGGAGAGAAGCTATTTCTCAGGTACATATATATATACATAGGAGACTCTTTTCACTT
The DNA here is from genome assembly GCF_001704415.2 of Capra hircus. NCBI lineage: Eukaryota > Metazoa > Chordata > Mammalia > Artiodactyla > Bovidae > Capra > Capra hircus. The sequence goes on from NC_030818.1 coordinate 24,224,283, forward strand.
CCATGATGGAAAACAGAATGCAAATGCTTTTTAATAAGAGATTCTTTCCCTACCCCAGATGTACACTGTCGGCAGATCAAATGCATATTTCAGTAAATATCAAATTCTTATACTTTAGGGATCATGCAAGCATCAGAAATAGCTATTCCATCCCCTGGACTACTCGGTCACCATTATACTCAATCCCTAGAGCATATTAGCAGAGAAGGCAATGGCACCCCACTCCAGTACTCTTGCCTGGAAAATCCCATAGAGGGAGGAGCCTGGTGGGCTGCAGTCCATGGGGTCACTAAGAGTCAGACATGACTGAGTGACTTCACTTTCACTTTTCACTTTCATGCACTAGAAAAGGAAATGGCAACCTGCTCCAGTGTTCTTGCCTGGAGAATCCCAGGGACGCGGGAGCCTGGTGGGCTGCCGTCTATGGGGTCACACAGAGTCGGACACGACTGAAGCGACTTAGCAGCAGCAGCAGCAAAGCATATTAGATAATGTGCAACTGTTGTTGACCAGGAGTGGACCCTGGCCTGGACTGCTGCTTAGAGCTCTGCCTGGTGATGTCTACCTAGAACAGTTCTGGAAGAGGGGGTCTCTGTCAGTGGGATTCAATGTCTGCTGTGTAAAGTGTTCAGACAAGCACCCAGGAGGGGTATGTTCTGGAATCATTTCTTTCTAGCTTGTTTCCTCGTGACCCTTTGGGCATCCTAGATCCCAATCCCAATGTCCCCTGTCCCCTCACAGAGCCAAAAGACAGGCATTCTTGTACACAGAGATGACGTTTTACTATCTCAAATTAGAGGTGACCCAAAAATAAATTTACCATGCCAGCCAATTATTTCCATAAAGAAATCCCACAAATCAACAGTCCTAAAACTAAAAATGTTATCTCTCAGAGGCACTCCACATTTGAACCGATATATAAATAACGATCCCGATCCAGTACAAGTTACTTCATTTAGTTAGCTTGGCACTCAAGGAGAGTTTTTCTTGGATAGAGTCCTGACAGTAGCACTGCCCAAAGCCAGGCATTCTCTGGTGCTTTGCCAAGATTTTATTTGGCAGTGGCGAGGGTCTGGTTATACCGATCTTAAACATTCTTAGCCATGGGCACTGCATCAGCCATCTTGCTTGAAGTAGGCTTTGGAGCTCTGGGCTTGTTCATTCCCTGATGCTGTGGAATGGGCTCCAGGCAACTTTAGCAGAGAGTTCTGATCTTGCTGGTGGGCAGTGATGGGAGGGCTCAGCTTTCCAAAGGGATGCCAATCTCACCCAAGCTCAATCATCAGTCAAAATGTGGATAGGAACTCTCAGGGCATGAAGAACACTGCTCTTCAAGCCCAGCAAGGAAGGACAGTTTGAACCCTCTACCACTAAATATTTACTTAAAAGCCCTGTTGAGAAATAACACTATTCAGAGAGGATTGCATGAAGGATAAGCAGTCCATCCACCCTTCCAGATTTCCTAACACCAATCCCAAGATCTTGCCAGAGCGTCTGAAACACGGGTGCCTGCAGTGCATCACATTGGCCCCAGCAGAATTGCTTTTACTGAACTGTTTTTGGTGTGATGCCATCAGCATTTTTAAATGTAATTACAAGAAACAGTCCCATGAAAAGCATTTTTATGTTTCGGGTAAGAAGGCTGTTGAAGACATTGTTCCTTACATCACACAGTGTTTTCATTATTAAGTATCCTCAGGGGTAACTCTGAATTTAGTACTAAAAATATTAGTGCTTCTCCTGGGCAATTGGTTTCCTTATCCATGGCATGATTTTTCTAGAGGATACTGTGAGGAACACTAGAGCAAAAGGCAATTAATTGGTTTTCCATGAAAAAGGGGTTCCATAGTCAAAAAAAAAAAAGGTAAAAATCTACAGGGCAAATTTGGTTTTGCTTTTAAAGCAGGACTTCTAGTCACTAATATACTAACATGCATTACACATATATTGTTATGATATAACATTTATGTCCCTGGTGACCCAGAGGATCATAACTAGCCAGTGCTTGTGTTGGGTCCTAACATAGAGCTGATGTGGATATTTACTTGCTTAAATTGCCTTCTCTTCCCTACTCTGAGGCTTCTGATTGCACTGCCCAGCTGCCCTGCAGCCAGGTATGGAGACCTTAGAAGTACTAAAATGTGATGTGATAATTATTGTTGAGTCTCCTCCCTTGCTCCCTCTTGCCTCCACCCCCACCACCTGGCTTTGCCTCCACTTAGGTGCCCAGACAGAGTAACGTGTGTATCTTTAGCTGCTCCACTCTGACACATGGGCTGCTGTTTCTCTCCATTCTTGCAAACTGGTTTTGCTCCCATCTTGTAAAGTTCTGCTCCTGCCCCAGCCTCCAGTGCTCTGACTTCTCAGAGTGTCTCCATTTCTTTCTCTTTTGTCACCTGGCTATTCTTGGCAAATCTTGCAAGACTGAGGGAAAATGCTCACATTTGTAGACATTATGAGATACTCAAAGTTCCGCTTTCTTCTCATGCGAGGAATAAACTAATCAGAGGGCATAATTTCCTTTTGGAATATTTATCTTAAAAAAAAAAAAAAAACTGTGTTCATTGGTTATTGGAGCTCCAAGATTGACATTTTGCAAACGTGGTTGGTAAAATGGAAACAAGGTTGTTTTTTCCATCATCACCACCACCACCACCCCACCATCTTCTGGGTCCAAGGCTAAGGGAATGCCTTAAAATTCTAGAAAACTGCATTCTGTATTTATGGCAGAAACTATTGCATATCAATTCCCCTCTTCATTAGCAATAGATGCCTCAATTTTTAGCTGGCACCCAGAATAAACACTACATTTCCTAGCCCCCTTTGCAACTAGAAGTAAACATGTGACTAAATGCCTATCAATGAGACATAAATGAAACTGGCATTTGTAACTTCTGGGAAGAGTCCTTGAAGGTTTGCCTTCCTTAATCTATCTCTTTCTGCTAGTGGGAGTGTGATGTGATGCCTGGAGCTCTTGTAGCTATCTTAAGTTATGAGGCAGCACACCAAGAATGATAGAGCAGCAAAATGCAAGAAGTCTAAGTCCCTGATAACTGTAATAGATCCACCATACACTCCTACACTTCCTAACTCTGGATCCTCTTATGTGAATGAGAAATATTCATCTAGTTTAATTAGGGAGGTGTTGCTTGTGACTCAAAGCCATATTTTGTCCTAATTAAAACACTTGTTACCTACAGTTTTTCTGAAAGAGCCTGAGTCTCATAGTCTAAGCCTAGATGTCATAGTCTAAGGTTGAAGGGCCCCTCAAGAAGGAACTTTCAAATTGTCAAAAACAGAGACTGCAGAACACAGAGTGAGAAGTAAAGCCAATGGATCCACAGGGGTAATTGACAAGAGATGTACGTGCTGGAGGACTCTGCTCCTCCAAGCAGTTTTGAATCAATGTCATGAGGATTACCTGAGAGTTTGTTATGCACAACCCCAGGCCTGCCCCAGACACACTGAATCAGAAGATTCATTTTAGCAAGTCCCCAAAGTGATTCATATGCACTTTGAAAAGTGAGAAGCATGGCCTTACAGACAGCTTTAATATCACACAGAGACAGAAATCAAAGCCACAGTTCCAGTTTGTCACAGGAGCTAGAACCAGGACGAAATTATTTTGGAAGGTACAATGCCATCAGAAAAACTGCTACTCAGCAGAGAAACTGGCTGGCCACCCCAGGGTGTAGGTAAGAAAAAAAAGTTAATGAAAGAAATTGGAGCGTTTAGCCTGTGTGTGCTAGTATAAAACTCAAATTCTCACCCTTACCAGGGGAAAAAAAAAGCCCAAAGCCAATAAAATGAAGTAAAACTGATCTGAGAAAAGAATCCTATAATGAAGAAACTATACCAGAGGGATATCTCCAAATACTAGAGAATATATAAGACTTAGTGGAAGAAAATCCTGCTGAAGATGAGACAAAACTTACAAAGCACACAAGGAAATGCAAAACCACGAATGTCAGCAAAAATTACAAGTGAGAGAAATCATTCCCAAGGAATTACCAACTACACCTTCAAAAAAGGAATTTTAAATAACTTTGTCTAAAATGTTTTAAAATTAGAAGAATATAACCTATACAGCAAGTGCAGACATTATGAAAAAAGAATTGCTTTGAAAAAGAATTGAAATGGGACTTCCTTGGAGGTCCAGTGGTTAAGACTCCACGCTTCCAATGCAAGGCATGGGCTTGATCCCTCGTTGGGGAACTAAGATCTCATATATTATGCAGCCAAAAAAAAGGGGACTAAAATAAAGTTCAAAAATGAAAAACATAATCTTTCAAATTGAAACACACAACAACTCCCATAGGCTGGTTCAACGGCCCATTGACAGAGCTGTGGAGGAAACTGGTGACTTGAAAAACAGATCCACAAAAAAATCATCGAAAACACACCATAAAGAAAAGGACATTTTGTTAAATATGTGAAAGAAAGAGTATATGAGAAAGAAATTAAGAGCCATGGAGAATATGTTTTAATAGTTTTGTGTCTATCTGTCAGTAAGTGCTACAGAAAGTGAGACAACAGGGAAGAGGGTGAGAGGTAATATTTACAGAGATGATGGCTAAGGGATTTCCAGACTTGGGAGAAAAAAAAAAAAGGTTCTAAGCCTTGGGTTGGAAACATGTAGAATAAGTAAAAGTAAATACATATTTAGCCACATGATTGTGAAACCACAGAACATCAAGGGAAAAGTTAATATTTTCAAAGATACTAGAGAATACAGGAAGATTATCTTCAAAGACATGTCTACCAGATTGATATCACCCCGCTTATTGGCAACAATAGCTGCCAGAAGAGGAGGGAATAATATCTTAAAAGTGCTAAGCAGGGAGAGAAAGTCCACCTGCAATTCTGTATTCAGTTGACTCACATCTGAGATGGAGGACAAAGGAAAGATATTTTCAGAAAAAGACTGAGTTAACTAAACACAGATCTTCTTTGAATAACTACTAAAAGGTTACTTCAGAAAAAGGAAGAGAGATGGGATTACAAGAAATGGTTGCGGGCATATATACATATATGCTAAGTCATTTCAGTTGTGTCCAACTCTTTACAACCCTATGGACTGTAGCCCACCAGGCTCCTCTGACCATGGGATTTTCCAGACAAGAATACTGGAGTGGGTTGCCATTTCCTCCTCCAGGGATATGGGTGTGTGCGTGCGTGTGTGTGTGTATGTGTGTGTGTATGTTTAAACAAATTGCCCAACATCTGTTGGATCATAGAAAAAGCAAGAGAGTTCCAGAAAAAAACAGCTACCTCTGCTTCATGGACTACACTAAACCCTTTGACTGTGTGGATCACAAGTGAACTGTGAAATTCTTAAAGAGATGGGAAAACCATACCATCTTACCTGTCTCCTGAGAGACCTGTATGCAAGTCACAAACAACAGTTAGAACTGGACATAGAACAGACTGGTTCAAAATTGGGAAAGAAGTACGTCAGGCTGTATATTGTCACCCTGCTTATTTAACTTAAATGCAGAGTACATCATGTGAAATGCTGGGCTGGATGAATCACAAGCTGGAATCAAGATTGCCAGGAGAAATATCAAAACCCTCAGACATGCAGATGTTACCACTCTACTGGCAGAAAGTGAAGAGAAACAGTCTCTTGATGAAGGTGAAAGAGGAGAGTGAAAAGGCAGGTTTAAAGCTCAACATTCAAAAAACTAAGATCATGGCATCTGATCCCATCACTTCATGGCAAATAGATGGGGAAACAATAGAAACAGTGACAGACTTTATTTTCTTGGGCTCGAAAATCACTATGGATGGTTATTGCAGCCATGAAATTAAAAAACACTTGCTCCTTGGGAGAAAGCCATGACAAGCCTAGGCAGGGTATTAAAAAGCAGAGAATCACTTCTCCAACAAAGATCCATAGAGTCAAAGTTATGGTTTTTCCAGTAGTCATGTAGGGATGTGAGAACTGGACCATAAAGAAAGCTGAGCACTGAAGACCTGACGTTTTTGAACTGTGGTGCTGGAGAAGATTCTTGAGAGCTCCTTGGACAGCAAGGAGGTGGAACTAGTGAATCTTAGAGAAAATCAACTCTGAATATTCATTGGAAGGACTGATGCTGAAGCCAAAGCTCCAATACGTGGGCCACCTGATGCAAAGAGCTGACTCATTGGAAAAGACCCTGACGCTGGGAAAGATTGAAGGCAGGAGGAGAAGGGGACAACAGACGATAGGATGGTTGGATGGCATCACCGACTCAATGGCCATGAGTTTGAGCAAACTCTGGGAGAGAGTGAAGGACAGGGAAGCCTGGTGTGCTGCAGTCATGGGTCACAAAGAGCTGGACACGATTTAGAGACTGAGCAGCTACAAAAACAAACATGGTGGTGACTCTAGACAGGTACAGATTTTAAAAATAAGAATACTGACCAATAGCAAAAACATGGCAGAGCCAAATGCTAGTCCATGGTAGCATGGAAGATGAGAGTATCTAAAGCATTCTGAGTTTTGTGTCTTTTCTAGGTAGAGAATAAAGATACAATCAATTTAAAATTTGTCCCAAAAACATGAAGTATAGATGCTAGGGGGGAAAAAACAATCAACCCAATCAAAAAATGGGCCAAAGATCTAAATAGATATTTCTCCAAATAAGACATACAGATGACCAAAAAGCACATGAAAAGATGCTTAAGATAGCTAATTATTAGAAAAATGCAAATCAAAACTACAATGAGGTATCACTTCACACTGGTCAAAATGGTCATCTTCAAAAAGTTTATGAACAACGAATGCTGAAGAGGGCGTGGAGAAAAGGGAATGGCAAGCAAGGGTCTGTTCCACTGCCCATGCTGGACTGAAAGATAGTCCCCAGTGGGAAGCATGCAGATGCTGCATGGAGCCAGGGGTTGGGGGCTTGCAGGGCAGGGCTGCTCCTGTAGGACTCGCAGGCACTGCTTCTATACCCAACTTTTCACAACAACTTGTGCTCACCCCGCATGAAGCCATCCAGCCCCAGAGCCTTACCTCAGGCGCAAGCAGATGCTACTCGGGAACCCCAGGGGCACTTTCAGGTGTAACAAACTCAATAAGAGGCGAGAATGTGTTGGTGTGAATGGAAAATGGGGTCAGAGCAAGCGACCCACATTATGTGCCACACACACCTTTATATAAATTATTTCATTTAGTCAGAACCTCATAAACAGCTCTTTAAGATGAGCATTATTGTTTTCATAAAAATTACTATTTTGCCTGTTGCCTCTCGCCCTGAAAATTGTGGAGTTGGATCTGAAAAATTAAAAGCAGTATGTCTTTAAGAGGGAAAAGAAGAGACCTTCCTCTCCCATCTTTTCTTGCTAAGGCCCCAAAAACTGCTCTTAAACCTTGCTCATCTTCCCTCTGTCCCTCAAATCCTCCAGTCCTCTACCCTTGACCCCAAGAGACTTCCTGCCATCCACACCCATCCGGCTCACCAGCTTAAGTCTTCACAGTGGGGTTGCATAACTCTATCCTGGCTGGGCCACTGGCCCTTCACCAGCTGGACTCGCGTACAGCCGCTGAGCAGCCAGTGCCAATTAAACTGTACTCAGGCTAGGAATAGTACAGGAGAGGGGAGGGGCCCTGTTTTACAGTGTAAAAGCAAGTATCAAGAGGACAAAGAGATGGGAACTAACATTTGTGACATGCCTGCTCTGCGCACTGCACTGACTGCTTTACACATATTTTCTCATTAAGCTTCCCAACAAGCCTACAAATTACTATTAACCCTGCTTTAGATGTGGAAGGAGAAGCTCATAGGGTACAAGTAACTTTCCTGAATTTGCAAGTCCTTTCTCTTATGGAAAGAGATCAAGAGATACAGACTCCAGGATTCTGAACCCATGACTCAGCCTCCTATAGCCACCCCCAGGAAGTTCTCCAAGGATTATAGATGCCCCAGGACAATGATGATGAGAGATATAAGGACAATGTAATAGAAACATTTATTGAATACTAAAGACATACAAGACACTTTATATACATTATATCATATTAACATGTATAATAACTCTAAGAGAATCATACATTAATGACCCTCATTTCACAGTCAAAAAAAAAAAAAAAAAACTGAAGGCTTATAAAGGTCACACGATTCCCCACATTGAAGTCTATAAGATAATGGAGGTAGGATTTCAATCTGAGTAATCTGACTTGAGAAACCAAATGTGACCACTGGATTAGTCATGGTTAGGTCCTATGTGACAGAAAACTCCAATATAACAGTGACTTAAACAAGACAACTATTTCTTTCTGAATTAAAAGAATGCTAGAAGCTGACAATGCAAGACTATTCGGCATTTCCTCAATCCTATGGATCCAGTTTATTACTCTGCCATGCTATAGTACATCCCTCATTCTCATGTTCTAAAGTGGCTGCTAGAGTTCCAGCCATCACATCGGCATTAGTAGCACAAATCAAATATGACCTGTCTTTTAAGGATGTTTCCTAAAAACCAACCATGCTAAGCATAGGAAAATTTCAGTTCAGTTCAGTTCATTTCAGTCGCTCAGTCATGTCTGACTCTTTACGACCCCATGAATCGCAGCAAGCCAGGCCTCCCTGTCCATCACCAACTCCCAGAGTTCACTCAAACTCAGGTCCATCAAGTCAGTGATGCCATCCAGCCATCTCATCCTCTGTCGTCCCCTTCTCCTCCTGCCCCCAATCCCTCCCAGCATCAGAGTCTTTTCCAATGAGTCAACTCTTCGCATGAGGTGACCAAAGTATTGGAGCTTCAGCTTTAGCCTCAGTCCTTCCAAGGAACACCCAGGACTGATCTCCTTTAGAATGGACTGGTTGGATCTCCTTGCAGTCCAAGGGACTCTCAAGAGTCTTCTCCAACACCACAGTTCAAAAGCATCAATTCTTCAGCGCTCAGCTTTCTTCACAGTCCAACTCTCACATCCATACATGATCACTGGAAAAACCATAGCGTTGACTAGACGGATCTTTGTTGGTAAAGTAATGTCTCTGCTTTTGAATATGCTATCTAGGTTGGTCATAACTTTCCTTCCAAGGAGTAAGCGTCTTTTTAATTTCATGGCTGCAGTCACAATTTGCAGTAATTTTGGACCCCCCAAAAATAAAGTCTGACGCTGTTTCCACTGTTTCCCCATCTATTTCCCATGAAGTGATAGGACCGGATGCCATGATCTTTGTTTTCTGAATATTGAGCTTTAAGCCAACTTTTTCTCTCTCCTCTTTCACTTTCATCAATAGGCTTTTTAGTTCCTCTTCACTTTCTGCCATAAGGGTGGTGTCATCTACATATCTGAGGTTATTGATATTTCTCCCGGCAATCTTGACTCCAGCTTGTGCTTCTTCCAGCCCAGCGTTTCTCATGATGTACGCTGCATGGAAGTTAAATAGGCAGGGTGACAATATATAGCCTTGACGTACTCCTTTTCCTATTTGGAATCAGTCTGTTGTTCCATGTCCAGTTCTGACTGTTGCTTCCTGACCTACATACAGGTTTCTCAAGAGGCAGATCAGGTGGTCTGGTATTCCCATTTCTTTCAGAATTTTCCAGTTTCTTGTGATCCACACAGTCAAAGGCTTTGACATAGTCAATAAAGCAGAAATAGATGGTTTTCTGGAACTCTCTTGCTTTTTCCATGATCCAACAGATGTTGGCAATTTGATCTCCGGTTTCTAAAACCAGCTTGAACATCTGGAAGTTCATGGTTCATGTATTGCTGAAACCTGGCTTGGAGAATTTTGAGCATTACTTTACTAGCGTGAGATGACTGCAATTGTGCGGTAGTTTGAACAATCTTTGGCCTTGCCTTTCTTTGGGACTGGAATGAAAACTGACCTTTTCCAGTCTTGTGGCCACTGCTGAGTTTTCCAAATTTGCTGGCATATTGAGTACAGCACTTTCACAGCATCATCTTTCAGGATTTGAAACAGCTCAACTGGAATTTCATCACCTCCACTAGCTTTGTTTGTAGTGATGATTTCTAAGGCCCCCTTGACTTCACATTCCAGGATGTCTGGCTCTAGATGAGTGATCACACCATCGTGATTATCTGGGTCATGAAGATCTTTTTTGTACAATTCTTCTGTGTATTCTTGCCACCTCTTCTTAATATCTTCTGCTTCTGTTAGGTCCAGACCATTTCTGTCCTTTATCGAGCCCATCTTTGCATGAAATGTTCCCTTGGTATCTCTAATTTTCTTGAAGAGATCTCTAGTCTTTCCCATTCTGTTCTTTTCCTCTATTTCTTTGCATTGATCACTGAGGAAGGCTTTCTTATCTCTCCTTGCTATTCTTTGGAACTCTGCATTCAGATGCTTATATCTTTCCTTTTCTCCCTTGCTTTTCACTTCTCTTCTTTTCACAGCTATTTGCAAGGCCTCCCCAGACAGCCATTTTGCTTTTTTGCATTTCTTTTCCATGGGAATGGTCTTGATCCCTGTCTCCTGTGCAGTATCACGAACCTCCGTCCATAGTTCATCAGGCACTCTGTCTATCAGATCTAGTCCCTTAAATCTATTTCTCACTTCCACTGTATAATCATAAGGGATTTGATTTAGGTCATACCTGAATGGTCTAGTGGTTTTCCCTACTTTCTTCAATTTCAGTCTGAATTTGGCAATAAGGAGTTCATGATCTGAGCCACAGTCAGCTCCCGGTCTTGTTTTTGCTGCCTGTACAGAGCTTCTCCATCTTTGGCTGCAGAGAATATAATGAATCTGATTTCGCTGTTGGCCATCTGGTGATGCCTGTGTGCGGCGACTTCTCTTGTGTTGTTGGAAGGGGGTGTTTGCTGTGACCAGTGCGTTCTCTTGGCAAAACTCTATTAGTCTTTGCCCTGCTTCATTCCGCATTCCAAGGCCAAATTTGCCTGTTATTCCAGGTGTTTCTTGACTTCCTACTTTTGCATTCCAGTCCCCTATAATGAAAAGGATATCTTTTTTGGGTGTTAGTTCTAAAAGGTCTTGTAGGTCTTCATAGAACCATTCAACTTCAGCTTCTTCAGTGTTATTGTTTGGGGCATAGACTTGGATTACTGTGATATTGAATGGTTTACCTTGGAAATGAATAGAGATCATTCTGTTGTTTTTGAGATTGCATCCAAGTACTGCATTTCGGACTCTTTTGTTGACCATGATGGCAACTCCATTTCTTCTGAGGGATTCCTGCCCACAGTAGTAGATACAATGGTCATCTGAGTTAAATTCACCCATTCCAGTCCATTTTAGTTCACTGATTCCTAGAATGTTGATGGTCACTCTTGCCGTCTCCTGTTTGACCACTTCCAATTTGCCTTGATTCATGGACCTGACATTCCAGGTTCCTATGCAATATTGCTCTTTACAGCGTCGGATCTTGCTTCTATCAACAGGTACAACCACAACTGGGTATTGCTTTTGCTTTGGCTCCATCCCTTCATTCTTTCTGGAGTTATTTCTCCACTGATCTCTAGCAGCATATTGGGCACCTACCAACCTGGAGAGTTCTCCTTTCAGTATCCCATCATTTTGCCTTTTCATACTGTTCATGGGGTTCTCAAAGTAAGAATACTGAAGTGGTTTGCCATTCCCGTCTCCAGTGGACCACATTCTGTCAGACCTCTCCACCATCATCACATCCAAGGATACCCCACCCAAGGTAAGAGAAACCCAAGTAAGACGGTAGGTGTTGTGAGAGGGCATCAGAGGGCAGACACACTGAAACCATAATCATAGAAAACTAGTCAATCTGATCACATGGACCACAGCCTTGTCTAACTCAATGAAACTAAGCCTTGCCTTGGGGGGCCACCCAAGACGGGCGGCCCATGTTGGAGAGGTCCGACACAATGTGGTCCACTGGTGAAGGAAAACTTTATTCTGGACCAAAGGCCCGGCACTCACCTTGGTGAGTTAGGCTGGACAAAGTATGAGTCCAGTACAGGCAAGCTTAATGCCTAGATTAGGATATAACAGGCCAGAGGCCTCGCGATGGCCCTTTCCACAAGGCCTATCTTGCCACAGCTGCTACACAGGAAAGAGTGAGAGGATATGCCCCTGTCTCAGAGGCCAATAAACATTCTCAGTTGTGTCCTGCCCTTGGGGAAAGAGTGAAGAACAGTGTTTAAATGTGATTTTTGGCAAATTTCGTTGACTTTTGGATTTGAGCGAGGGTTTACCAACTCGAAATCCCATTTTGTTTGCAATGTACCACAACCCTCCTTTTTTTTTAACCAACACTGTCCTCCAGTAGTTATTCAAATAAACAAATAGGGCCCATAAGGCTTAGTGGCACAGAAGAATAAGAACAAGAACAAGAAGAAACTGATTAATAAACCAGCTCTTCCTGTAATATTTACACAAAATTAAATTGATCCAGGTAAAAATAATATCAGTAAAAATTAAAATGAAATAAATTAGAAATGCTTTAATGATGTCATGCACAGAAAATCAATTACAAGAGGAGAAAATATATCACCAGTTCCTCCAGAGGAAGCAAAACTTGTCCTAGCACTTAATTCCTCACATGGACACCCCATGTTCACCCCCAGGGCTTAGACCATTCAAAGCAACTGACTTCTCTGTGAATCTGATTGCATCCATGAACACACTTCCCAGGGAAAAAAAAAAAGCATATACACCCCTGCAATCATATTTTTCATTCAATTTCTGGCAATCCTCAGGCTCCAGAAGCTTAGCCACGAATTTCAGTTTAGGAACCCCAATCTAGGTTACAGGCATGGCAGGGACATTTGCCTCAAACCCTGTCCAGGTAAGATGGAGGGTGGGGGGCAGGGAGGGATAATTTCCTACTGCCTGATAGGGAACCACACTGGGGGATCCCCAACAAGTGGCTGGGTTGAAATATGGCACCATGTGCCTACAAGCCTTACCATTCGGAATTCAAAACTTAGAAACTCTTCCAATTGTTTCTTTCTGAACTTCTCTCCCTTCCCCCACCTTTTTAAATTAAAGACTGTTTTAATATATTAACTAGAGCTCAGGGGTGGTGATGGAGGATTTTGTCTTGATTTAGATCTGGATAGCAGCAAGGGCATTCCTGCAGGCTTAGAGTTGGGGAGTGTAGGACTAAGAAAGCTAGGCCAGTAGTATTGGGCTGGGGGCAGGGCAACAAATACTCAGAAGCAAGCCCCTCTAATCCCTGCTCTTCCTGGATACATGAACCTCTGGTGTAGAGAATGAGGAAACACTTTGACATCAGACAGACACACATTTACATGTCACTGTTTCACAATGTCACTTACCTCCTGTATGGCTCGGGCAAGTCTTTACATCTAGGCCGCATGTTCAGTGTCTGGCATGTTGTAGATGGCAGGAAAGGAAAGTTTGCCTGAGAGAACTGGCTTTTAGGGGTGTGGCTTAGTCCGCTCAGTAACATGGGGCTTCCCGTGTAGCTCGGTGGTAAAGAGTCTGCTGCCAGTGCAAGAGACGTAGGAGACACAGGTTTGACCCCTGGGTTGGAGAGACCTTCTGGAAAAGGAAGTGGCAACCCACTCCAATACTCTTGCCACGTCTTGCCATAAAAAGAAAATACTACAGACTACACGGCTTGGAAATATTTACTTCTCACCATTCTGAAGGCCAGAATTCCAAAATCAAAGCTCTGGCAGATTTGGTGTCTGGTGAGAGTCCACTTCCTGGTGCATAGATGGCCATCTTCTTGCTCTGTCCTCACATGGTAGAAGGGGAGGAGGCTCTCCGGGGCACTAATCTCATTCATTAGGACTCAACCCCATGACCTAATTATCCCTTAAAGCCCCATCTCCTAATACCATCACGCTGGAGGTTAGGTTTCAATATACACATTTGAGGGGAGGGGGACAAAATATTTGGTGTATATCATAGTAGAAAGCCCTCAGAGTCCCAGAGCAATAAAGAGACGGAATGCCCATCCCTGGGATCCTGGGGAATGTGCTCTGAGATTCATTCAGGATGCCAGGGCCTGACTAGAAATCTTGCTCACAAAGATCCAGAACCCAGCAGCACAGCCCAGAGCCATTCCCTGAGGAGAGAGTAGAGGCTGAAACGAGCCCACACTGTTGTGGAAAAAGATAAAAATATTTTTAAATAACAGTAAAAGCATGGAGCAGAGAAGACCAAAGACAAGGCATAGTGCTTGGGGGAGAAAGGAGTGATGCTGCTATTGGCATTTTGACCAGAACAGTTAATGAGTCCCTTCTCTGCTGCCAGGAATCAAACTGAGTCCTGCCCTGGGGTGCTGAAGACCCTTCCCACCTCCCTTTCCTATTCCCCATCTGACCATCCAGGAGCAGGCTTGGCCAAGTCTCCATCTCCAACAAGATTAACAACTACCACCCAAGGTGAAATAGACCAGCCCAGACTTTTCCCCAAATGAGATTATTTTCAGAAAAGAAATCTGCCAAGAGACAAGAGTTACCAAGAGTGGGGAGGGGGAAACAGCATATTGGGGCCATGTGGGAAAAGTTGGTTTCTAGCATTGCCCACACACCAAGATAGCATAGAAATCAGATGCAGGAGGAAGGGGCACCCTTCCTTCATGTCCCCCACCTCAGGGAGTTTATTCAGAGAGCGTATCTGTGTTATCCAGAACCCAAAGTCTCTCGACTGGTCAGTGCTGGTCTACCTGTGAGGACCCATCCAGAGACAAGGTTCTCCTTGGTCCCACCCCCACCTCCTTCGGGCATCCTTCTCCCAGGACATCAAATTAGCCTGAACATCCAACCCAAAACGCAAGGAGACGAAACCCAAGTGAGGACTCCGACAGCCTCTCCAGGATGATTCCATCCCCCACCTCCCCCAGCCCTCACCTCAGGCTTGCCCTCTCCTTGGCAGAGCTCAAGGCAGGCTTATTTCCCCCAAGGTTGTCACAGACCAATTTTCTAAACTGCATGAAAACAGAAAACAAACAGAAAACCAAATCCACCAAAGCTTGAGTCTCAAGAACAGCTTGGCAGGCAGGAGCAACGTGCTAACAATTTCATGCTGTTTTAAGAGTTTCTAACTAAGCAATATGTACCAACAACCAGATGTGCCCTGATACCGGCAGAGGAGAACATGGGCTTCTAGAGACAGACAAGGATTTTTGTAAAACAGGAAAACACTCATCAGGAAATTTCCAAGCTTCCAAGCATGCTGGGCCAGGGGTTGGGGTGGGGAGGTTGTCTCGTTCTGCCTGCCCCACAAACTTATCTCACACAACTCTTTCTTCATTTCTGCCACTGAATTTTGCTCACTTTACTGTGCTGGGTACTCAGGATACCAAGCAAAAGCTCATAGCCTGAGCCAGACAAAAGCAAGGAAACAAACAATAATATGATATGTTACTGTTCTAAAAATGGAGGAAAGCAGTCCAGGAAGAAAGGTCTGACTCAGTCCATGTGGGAATCAGAGTGCTTCTCAGAGAAGATTTGAGTCAATGTATTTCAACATTGGGCTTTCCCGGTGGCTCAGACGGCAAAGAATCTGCCTGCAATGCAGGAGACCCAGGTTTGTTCCCTGGGATGGGAAGACCCCTTGGAGAAGGGAATGGCTACCCCACTCCAGTATTCTTGCCTGGAGAATTCCATGGACAGAGAAGCGTGGCGAGCTGCAGCCCATGGGATTACAAAGAGTTAGACATGACCAGTGACTAAGATTTATTTCAGCATTAATCTATGGAGCACCACACATCCTGAGGGTGCAGATAAGGAAAAAGTCAGATGTACTTCCTATCCCTGAGGTATTTCCCACAATTAGGGGAAGCAGCAGTCATCCCAGAACTGAACGAAAGCATGTTGGCTGAGCCTGCAGCAGGTGATTCTAGAGTACTCGGTCCCCAGCACTTGCAGGATGCTGGCGCCAGAACGGCAGAGATGCAAACCAGCCACATGCGGCACAGCCTTTACAGGAAGCCAGTGCCACCTATTGTTTAGGGGTCTGCGGCTTATGAATGGGCTTTAGTTTCCCAGTGAGATGAGGTCATCTTCGAATCTGTCACCAAGGCCCCATTCAGCTCTGAAAGGAACAAGGTGCAGCAGAGGCCAGGGCCTTGGTCTCCAAACTGCCCCAAGATGACGGTGTCCGTGAAATGGGGTGGGGACTGACCCGGGAAAGACAGACGTCCATCACGCTACCTTCAACCTCTGTCCCATTAGCTTATTACCACCTGCTTGTTTGCCACATACAACAATTAATACTGCTCTTAGTCCTGAAATTACTGTAAAATAGTTGTTTTGGATAAACATAAACATGTAAGTTATAACATGACTTTTACAATACTCTATTTCGTAACTTCATTTTTACTTAAAAAAAAAATCTTCCTTTTTCTCAAAAAGTAACTGCTGGGTGGAGGAGAATAAACTAAAAGACTGAGATTGACATATATACACTACTGTAATGTAAAATAGATACCTTATAAGGACCTACCGTACAGCACACGGAACTCTACTCAATATTGTATAATGGCCCGAATCCTGAAAGATGACGCTGTGAAAGTGCTGCACTCAATGTGTCAGCAAATTTGGAAAACTCAGCAGTGGCCACAGGACTGGAAAAGGTCAATTTTCATTCCAGTCCCAAAGAAAGGCAACGCCAAAGAATGCTCAAACTACCGCACAATTGCACTCATCTCACACGCTAGTAAAGTAATGCTTAAATTCCCCAAGCCAGGTTTCAGCAATATGTGAACCATGAACTTCCAGATGTTCAAGCTGGTTTTAGAAACCAGAGATCAAACTGGATCATCGAAAAAGCAAGAGAATTCCAGAAAAACATCTATTTCTGCTTTATTGACTATACCAAAGCCTTTGACTGTGTGGATCACAATAAACTGTGGAAAATTCTGAAAGAGATGGGAATACCAGACCACCTGACCTGCCTCTTGAGAAACCTGTATGTAGGTCAGGAAGCAACAGTTAGAACTGGACATGGAACAACAGACTGGTTCCAAATCAGGAAAGGAGTACATCAAGGCTATATATTGTCACCTTGCTTTATTTAACTTCTATGCAGAGTACATCATGAGAAATGCTGGGCTGGAAGAAGCACAAGCTGGAGTCAAGATTGCCGGGAGAAATATCAATAACCTCAGATATGCAGATGACACCACCCTTATGGCAGAAAGTGAAGAGGAACTAAAAAGCCTGTTAATGAAAGTGAAAGAGGAGAGTGAAAAAGTTGGCTTAAAGTTCAACATTCAGAAAACTAAGATCATGGCATCCGGTCCCATCACTTCATGACAAATAGATGGGGAAACAGTGGCTGACTTTATTTTTCTGGACTCCAAGATTGCTGCAGATGGTGATTGCAGCCATGAAATTGAAAGACTCCTTGGAAGGAAAGTTATGACCAGCCTAGACAGCATATTATAAAGCAGAGACATCATTTTACCAACAAAGGTCCGTCTAGTCAAGGCTATGGTTTTTCCAGTGGTCACGTATGGATGTGAGATTTGGACTGCAAAGAAAGTTGAGCACTGAAGAATTGATGCTTTTGAACTGTGGCGTTGGAGAAGACTCTTAAGAGTCCCTTGGACTGCAAGGAGATCCAACCAGTACATCCTAAAGGAGATCAGTCCTGGGTGTTCATTGGAAGGACTGTTGTTGAAGCTGAAGCTCCAATATTTTGGCCACCTGATGTGAAGAACTGACTCATGTGAAAAGACCGTGATGCTGGGAAGGATTGAGGGCAGGAGGAGAAGGGGATGACAGAGGATGAGATGGCATCACGGAGTCAGTGATGGGTTTGGGTGGACTCTGGGAGTTGGTTATGGACAGGGAGGCCTGGAGTGTTGTGGTAATGGCGTTGCAAAGAGTTGGACACGACTGAGTGACTGGAGTGAACTGAACTATATGGGAAAAGAATCTGAAAGAGTAGAGATACACGTGTGTGTATATTATATAAAAAAATCTGTCTGCAATGTAGGAGACCTAGGTTCAATCCCTGGGTCAGGAAGATCCCCTGGAGAAGGGAATAGCTACCACTCCAATATTCTTGCCTGGAAAATCCCAAGGACAGAGGAGCCTGGTGGACTATAGTCTATGGGGTCGCAAAGGGTTAGACACAACTGAGTGACTAACACTTTCACGTTTTTTTTTTCACATATGTATACATATATAACTGATTTACTTTGCTGTATACCTGAAACTAACACAACATTCCAAATCAACTATACTCCAATAAAAAATTATTTTAAAAAAGATTGCCAACTTTTGCATACTTTGAGGGGAAAAAAAATCAGTATTTAATTGTGACCTTTGATTTCTTTTCTTTTTTTAAAAATACATGCAACTTTGAAAGAAAAAAAGTAGCTGCTAGCCTGGGCCTTCCCTGACCTGAGAGGTCACTCCAGGTCAGAAGTCCTCCTGTGCCCCAGGGAGTCCTTGCTCCCTGCAAAGTCCATTAGCTCAGGCTTAATGCCGTCTTAAAGCCTGTGGCCCTCTTTATTAGGGTTGTGTTTGTCACCTGGTAACTTGTTTATTGCCCCAGCTCTGGGGTGGGAAGGGGAGGGTGGGCGTGAAGGCTACAAGTAGGTGGGAATTGCTCACCTCAGGCCAGAGCCTCCCCTTGGTCATTATTTTCCCAGAATGACCTCTGGGGGTGGGGAGTACCAGGCCCTCCTTGAGCTAACACATGACAAGCCAGCACAAAAGAACTGCAAACAGGCCCCTAATTAATGGGTTTGCTTAGAGCTGTTCTTCTGTTTAGGAACTTCATCCCAATAATTGCAGGCGCCATAATCATTAATCAGTCACTACTACTTTTCTGGGTGCTGACCACGGGCCCAGCTCCGTTCCAACCACCGTGAGGACAGAAGAACAGGAAACAGGAGCTCAGACCTATGCCAAGGGCTTCATCGCAGAAGCCCATGAATCCTCATGACAATCCGGAGAGGAGGGTATTATTATTCCTCTTTTCAGATAAGGAAACCAAGTCTCAATAAAACCAACTAGCTCAAGGTGCTCAGCTCATCAGCAAGAAAATCGGAATTTTCACTTGAGTCTGATCGATTCCAAAGCGGGGGCTCTGGGAAGCAACAGACTAACTGTTCAAAACTGGTTCAGACCACACTGGCTGGGTTGTGTCAGGCACATCCTGTAGACCCTAGGAGCCCAGGGAAGGGAGCACACAGGGAAGGGATCCTGAGAGAAGACAACTGTCTAAAGGACTGGCAGCGTGGGCTGGGCCCTGAAGGGTGGAGAGAATCATACGTGTTTAATAAGTTGTACTCGGGCACTTTCTCCAACCACTAAGTCCAGGATTGGAAAGGATTGTGGAATCTGTGCCTCACTTGGGGCCAATAAATGATTAGTCAAATGTCTGAGGAGGACGTGTAGACACACTCACACACAGGCACACACACGCAGACCCACCTCAGCAGCTCCAAACAGTGCCTGGAACGGGCGCAAGAAAAGAGGACCTCAGCAGGCAGTGAGACGCTGGCAACAGGCTCTGGCAGGGATTAGGGCGAGGGCCAAACGCAGAGAAGACGTGGAGCCAGGGAGTCCTGTGACCACACTGGCCCGCGAGGCTGGCAGCTCCTGGAATGTCTCAATTTAGACCTTATCCCAGAACATGAGAAACACCAGGGGCAGAGGAGAGGGGCCAGGAGAGGATGAAGAGCTGGGCCTGACTGAGGACTGGGCTCTTTCTCCTCTTAATCAGCCACCTCCCCACCTTGGAGCTCCTCCAACCTTAACCCTCAAAACACACAAGGGCCAGGTGTTCAGACCCCCCAGCTCCATGGGAAGAAATACAGATCACAATCCCATACAGATTCACCCACCAGTCTCTCTAGGGCCCTGGCTCTTTCCTTACTGATGTCTCTACCAGGCAGAAACTCAGGACCCGCAAGCCAAGCCTGAGTCTGCTCAAAGGCAGAAAAATGAAAGCCAGCCAGGATCTGGCCAGCCAGGCCCGCCCCAGCCCATCCTCTGAATGGGGTATGTGTACCAGCCCTGGAGGAATTCTGTGCAGGCAAGCTGTTCTTTTCTAGAGCTGGGGTAAGAGTGGAGCCTGAGCCCTGAGGTCATCCAAGCCCATCTTCCGTGGCTCCAGGACCTGACACACCATCCATGACATGCATGACATCACCCACAGGCTGTGTTTCTGAATTAGATTCCAGAATGAGCTGCTGCCCCATAGGAGCAGGCCAATTCTTCCCCCAGTGGCCAGAGCTTCTTAATCTCCAAGAAAAGTACACTCTAGTCCTGAAGAACAGGCTTGGAGCCAGTAGCCACCAGCCAAGATTTGATAAACCAAACTCTAAATAGGCAGCAAGGCGGAGGCTCAGCTCCGTCTACCAGTCAGCACAGTTCACCTGGAAACCCACCTCTCACTCAGCTGCCCGGCCCTCCACAACTGAACTAGGACCAACTCTGAGTAGGGTCCCCACAAGTGTGAGCTGAGGGGGCCGGTCCCATTCTGAAGCAACTCCCTCCCACCCCTGGCTGCTCTCCCAATCTTCCACAGAGCCCCTGGCTGTTCCTGACCTCAACTAATGGGTCAAGGAGGCCAAAAGCCCATTTATCATTTTAATTTGCCACCAGCTACTGAGCTTTCTCTGGAGAATCTTCCCCATACTATGTCCTAGGTGTCTGTGGAAACAGATGTGCTGGAAACCTCAGCTCTCCACGCTGCAGGCAAGGAAGCAAGAGAGAACAGGAAACAGAGAGGGAAACACTGAGAAGAGCCTGGATCTTCTGATTCTCCCAGCAGAAACACAAAGCACAGTTTATAGGAAGGTGATGATAGACTGTGATGATCTGTTATTCTGAGAAGACAGTGGTGTCAGGAGGGAGATGGGAAGACCTTCCAACAGCAGACATCGTAAGCGAGCGTTCCTCCTAGGGCCCATGCCGGTGCTCCAGCCTCAGTCATGCCTGTGGGGTCGGACCAGCCCCTGAGCCTTACAGTTGGAGTGCTCACCTTGGAGCAGCAAGGCAAATGGCCACAGAACTGGGCTCAGCCGGTTTTCCAGCCTGCACAAGCCCTTGTGGGCTTTTCTCAAGGCCAATTGAGAGACTCTGCTTCAGAGGGGAGACCAGCACCATCTCAGGTCTTTAATGGGACCGGCTGGAGGGATGAGCCAAGGTTACATCCTGATGACCCTGCATCTTGCTGAACATCCCTGGCTAACTAACCAGCTCTCTCCCTCCATCCCTCTCTCCCTCCCACCTCCATCTACCCTCTTCCTTTTCCTCTTCCCATCCTCCATCACTCTCTCATCCTGCACAGATTGTGTGTCTCTTCCTGGCAGCTGGCTCTGTCCCACTCTCTGCCCCCCTCCCCACTCTCTCAAGCCCCTACATACTCTGAAGCCAGCAGGGGATGAGCTGTTCAGAGCTGACTGGAACAGGAAACAGCACTTTTGACTCTGAACATATCGCAGTGGAACAGACTCTGCTGAAAGCCAGACTCGCTGGGCTCAGACATCAAACAGCAGCTTCAGGGACACACTCTGGCTGTGACTGTAAATCACATTATTTCCTACATGTGTCTGAGTCACCATCCACTCAACACTGTCACTTCCCGCCCAGCAAGGCCTTTCAGCTCCCTTTCTCTTGAGCATATGCAGCCTAAATTGGGCAGGTGACAAGATGGGGAGCGGGGAAGAGGGTACCTTGGAGGAACTCCCAGGAACCACCTCAATACGAAAGACTGTAGATAAGACCAGAGAAAAGCGAAGTTGAAGGTTAGTGTCCATAGGAACAGCCACATCCCCCACGTCCTCCTCCCAGGCTGGTCTGGGAGCACTGAGCAAGCCCTATGAAACACAGGATGGTGGACTTCCTAGGACAGCGTTCAAACGACAGAGGTACACACAGACCTCACCTCAGATGGCAAGAGCCCACTCAAGGCCTCGGGAAAGGCTTACTCACAGCACAGGTTTTCCAACACTGAGAATTTAAGGTTGTCTGCAGAGTAGGGTTGTCAGGTAAAATATAAGATACGCGGTTAAAACTGAATTTTGGATAAACAAATAAGTTTCTAATTTCAGTTCAGTTCAGTTGCTCAGTCATGTCTGACTCTTTGCAACCCCATGCACTGCAGCACACCAGGCTTCCCTGTCCATCACCAACTCCTGGAGCTTACTGAAACTCATGTCCATTGAGTCGGTGATGCCATCCAACAATCTCATCCTCTGTCATCCCCTTCTCCTCCTGCCTTCAATCTTTCCCAGCATTAGGGTCTTTTCAAATGAGTCAGTTCTTCACATCAGGTGGCCAAAGTATTGGAGGTTCAGCTTCAGCATCAGTCCTTCCAATGAATATTCAGGACTAATTCCCTTTAGGATTGACAGGTTGGATCTCCTTGCAGTCCAAGGGACTTTCAAGATTCTCCAACACCACAGTTTAAAAGCATCAATTCTTTGGTGCTCAGCTTTCTTTCTAGTCCAACTCTCACATCCATATATGACCACTGGAAAAACCATAGCTTTCACTAGTTGGACCTTTGTTGGTAAAGTAATGTCTCTGCTTTTTAATACGCTGTCTAGTCTGGTCATAACTTTCCTTCCAAAGAGTGAGTGTCTTTTAATTTCATGGCTGCAGTCACCATCTGCAGTGATTTTGGAGCCCCCCACCCCAAAATAAAGTCTCTCACTGTTTCAATTGTTACCCCATCTATTTGCCATGAAGTGATGGGACCAGATGCCATGATCTTAGTTTTCTGAATGTTGAGCTTTAAGCCAATTTTTTCACCGTCCTCTTTCACTTTCATCAAGAGGATCTTTAGTTCTTCACTTTCTGCCAGAAGGGGTGGTGTCGTCTGCATATCTGAGGTTATTGATATTTCTCCTGGCAATCTTGATTCCAGCTTGTGCTTCATCCAGCCTGGCATTTCACATGATGTACTCTGCATATAAGTTAAATAAGCAGGGTGACAATATACAGCCTTGACATACTCCTTCTCTTATTTGGAACCAGTCTGTTGTTCCATGTCCAGTTCTAACTGTTGCTTCCTGACCTACATATAGGTTTCTTCAGAGGCAGGTCAGGTGGTCTGGTATTCCCATCTCTTTCAGAATTTTCCACAGTTTATTGTGATCCACACAGTCAAA
The DNA here is from genome assembly GCF_001704415.2 of Capra hircus. Lineage (NCBI taxonomy): Eukaryota > Metazoa > Chordata > Mammalia > Artiodactyla > Bovidae > Capra > Capra hircus. The sequence goes on from NC_030818.1 coordinate 24,247,293, forward strand.
ATATTGCATGAGACATATTAAAAAGTAATTCATTGTGTATCTGAAATTCAAATTTAACTGGGTACCTGTGCTTTTATTTCCTCAATTCAGCAATCCTACTATAGAACTACCTGACCCCACTGCCATATTGGAAATGGTGAGAGTACAATTCAATAAAAGGGACAAGAAACCCCAATCCACTCACTTCTTTCTCCCTCCAGGTTCTTCTCCATCCCTCATCTCTACCCTTCTCACCCTAGTTCTCACCTTGACCTCTCTGGCCTCCCCCTCACCTGATCCTTAACTTTTCCCAGATCCTATGGCCCTATGGCCCAGGTGTAAACCAGTGTTTTGGTCCCTTAATTCAGCTGAACTGAGGTCAAATTTTTCAAAAGGAACTTTATAGAAATATTTGAATTCATTTATAAAAGTATCAATTCAGTTCAGTTCAGTCACTCAGTCGTGTCCGACTCTTTGCGACCCCATGAATTGCAGCACGCCAGGCCTCCCTGTCCCTGTAGTTGTCATATGTGAGAAGATCCAATATCAAAAACAGTCCTGAGACCAGATAAGCCTAGACATGGTCTGATCATTCTTTTCCATCAGTAGTTCTTGGATTCATTGACTTGTAGCAAGGTTGTCCACTCACTGAAGCTGGACCAACATTCTGGAACAGAGGCTCTCACTGACTATATATTAAAATCACCTAGGAAGCTTTTTGTAGCCTATTCCAGACCAATTAAATCAGAATTTCTGAGTAGGACTCAAGTATCTGGAGATGTAAAAGCTCCCCAGACAATTCTGATATGTAGCCAGGGTTGCTAACTCATATACATCGGAGCCACCTGAAAACCCATAAAAAGCTACTGATGTTTGCATCCCACCCTCAAAAATTCTGATTTAATTGGCACGAGGTGCAGCCTGAGCACTGGGATTTTTAAACACTCCCTAGGAGATTTTAATGTGCAGCCAAGCTGGAGAACCACAGTTCTTTGTGCTTTAATAGACTTCAGATCTTCCAAGGACCTCACTAAAATGCAGATGCTGACTCAGTAAGTCTGGGATGGAGCCTGGGATGCTGCAAGTCTTACAAGTCTCAGGTGATACCAAGGCTGCTGGTCCTCAGGCCACTCTTGGATTAGCCAGGTCCTAGACTAGTGGGTCTCGAGCCTAGAGGCATATTGTAATCACCTTGGAGCTTTGACAACTTCCTTAGCCCGGATCCCACCCCAGAGAGCCTGATCTAATGGGTCTGCAGCAAGGCCTGGCCATCCACGTTGTAAAAGCCTCCCAGGTGATTCCATGTGCAGCCAAGGTTGAGAACTTTGGCTGGAGACCAGCATCTAGGCATCGTTTTACAAGCGGCCCTGTGACCCCAGCAAGGAATACCACTCTCCACCAGCCATTTCTGACTCACCTCTGGTCCCTGTCCCAGGGAAGATACTTTTTTTTTCTTGCCTCAGAAGGCCATGCTCTCTTGTTAAAATTCCCTTTCTCCCATTGCGGACTGAATAAAGCCTCTAATTTCCAGCTCAGTTGCAAAAGAGAAACGATTGACACAATGCCCTGAAACCAATGACTGGTGGGAACCTGCGCACCCAGCCTTGCTCTGTTACCAATTGCTCCTTTTGCTCAAGTGGCCTTCTCTAAGGATGCCTCATGAGTGCGCTTCACCCTCACCATCACACCCAAAGAGGAGAAACTGTGCTTTAACAGGATGCAGTCAATCCAAGGTGCTGAGCAGTTTTCATTACTTGGTAGTTCCCAAGCCAGCTTAACACACAACCTCTCTGCTTTCTTCCCTCATCTTTTTGAAATGAAGTTGTGGCGACCTGTGGGATAAGAAGTGGACTACAGAGAACCAAAATAGACAACATAGAATTGAGGAAATGATGACTCCCTTTTCTACATGAAATTATTCATAAGTGATTTTTTTTTCCCCTAGGGGACGACCAACAATATCATCTGGAATCCATCTTCATTAGCAACTTCCATTTTCTGACAGAGCCTGTGTCTTTGGTTGGGAGTTGGGTGCTGCTGGGAGAAACATTTAAGTCCATGTCTTGAGTGTATGGTGTTTGTGTAAATTCTGAACTCTAATGTGTAGAATTTGCAGGTCGCTGAAGTGTCCCAGTCTACTGAAATGGGTCTGGAATCAATAAGGTACACATCAAACTCAATTGTGTTTAATTTTCATTGCTACCTAGAGGAAAGCCTCGCACAGCCCTACTCGAATGAAATTAAACATGAAAGGCCATCTGAAGTGTAGAAGCAATACTTAACATGACCTGTAAATAGGGTAAAACATGGCAGCCTGGCCCATCACACCATCACGGTTCATTTTTCTTTCCATAGTGGAGGTGACGGGCGCCACAAGAAAATCAGAAGAGACAGGGGCCCATTGCAGATCTAAAGGAGAACAAAGTGTTTTCAGTTACACACCAGCAGGACTTCCCTCTTTGCACACCCCTGGAGTCTCTTCCAAGTGGAAAAAGCAGAGAAGGCAGGCAAGCAAAACAAGGCCCTTCTGAACTTGGCCAGCCCCCAGCCCCCACGCCGCCCCAGCTAAGTTCCCGGGGCCAGTGAGATAATGTAAGGCTCAGCCCTTGCAGCTGACATGGGTGGGGGGCAGACACCCACTCTGGGCACTTCCAGCCGACACTGACCTTTCAGTCATGGAAACATTCCCCAGACCGGCACTAATCGAGGGCACATCTGGTGTTTGGACCGCATCCAGATGGGGGTTGTGTTCGCAGAGTCAGCATGATAACCCGCTGGGGAGGCAGGGCAGGGGAGAGCGCAGCGCTGCTGAGAGCAGTCAGCATCTCTGGCTGTGCATGAGAGACGTGGTCATGCTGGGGCCAGTGGGTCAGAGACTGGAGACCACCTAATCCCTGTCTACCACCTCTCCCTGCCGCCACCAACAGAGGAGAAAACTAGAGAGATACAGAGAGCCCCGGTGGCGAGCCGAGAGGACCACAACTGGCCAGAGGCAGTCTCAAACCCCAGTGTTCCTGCTCCCTCTAATATACACTTCCCAGGTTTCCACACTCTCTCAAAGTGTAGTGTAGTACATATTATCTCAAGATAATATGCAGGATAAGGTGACGAAAAGAATCCAGCTGTTTCTTCTCTGCTGATCTCCTGCAGCTTGCAGGTGCAAAGGACAATTTTCCAATGCAGAGACAAATTCCCTCGGTCTCCATCCCCTGTGCCCATCCTTCTACCCCAGTTCTTCCACTGGAACTTCTTTTTTTGGCTTCAAAAGGAGAAACTGCCTTTCCAGACTTTTCTTCAGAAATGAACAGGATACCTTATATCTAATCCCCAGGACAAGAGACCACAGTTGGGTACGAGACCTCATAGTACTGAAGATCTATACAGGTCAGCAATGACCAAAGATGTTGGCTAGCTCTTGTCATCTGTGTTACAAAGCTGACACCTGTTGCAGCCATGAACACCACTGCTAAAGAGGTAATTAAGCAAACCAAAGCCAGGATAAAAGGGATTATTTCCCCTCCCACCCACACAGAGGGCTATAGCCAGCCGTCAGAAGGAAGTTCTTTCCATGACCCTTGGAGTACATTCCCTACTCCTAGGCACTCGGAGTTTCCAGTCTTCCCCAGTGATCCTCTCCTGTATACACCTCCAGGCACAGATAATTACAGAAATCAGGAATCTCATCCACCCATTCAAATCACAAAGAAATTAACAGAATCTTCAAATCTGTTTATTCTCCCTTTATGTATTAAAAGCACTAAGAGAAACAAGGAAATGATGCAGGTAAAAATTAGACCCATATCAGTGATCAGCTTCCCAAAGTAAGTTTCAGCTCCTCCGTTAACTAATCAGCTTGCATAGCTCACCATGCATGCAAGCTAAGTCGCTTCAGTCATGTTCAACTCTTTGTGACTCTGTGGACTGTAGCCCGACAGTCTCCTCTGTCCATGGGATTCTCCAGGCACGAACACTGGAGTGGGTTGCCATGCCCTCCTCCAGGAGATCTTCCCGACCCAGGGTTTGAACCTGCATCTCTGTGTCTCCTGCATTGGTGGGTGGGTTCTTTACCACTAGCGCCACCTGGGAAACCCATGTACCAGCACTATTCTTTTCCTTCCACACCAGCCATACAAAGACAAACTATCATCCACCACACAGGCAATTCTGTCCTCTTCTGGGATGATCAGAAAGGAGAAATATCTTCACTCCAACTTCCCCACCAACCTGAGGATCACTTTCCCACCCCCAGACCCCTCACTTCAGTTGTCACGTCTGAGAAACAGGCTTTATCCACCCTTGATGGGCAGGACTGTGGTCATGAGACAGATGGATGATCCTCCTCCTCCCTTTAGAGGACAGCTTATGAGTTTCATCCTCCTCAGAAGGATTGTGTAACACAAGCTGTCCAGATCTCTGAGAGGGAGCCCACAGACACTCCACCTAAGCCAGTCGAGGTCCCTGCTGGTGCCAGCCCTTCCCACCCCCATCCCGCCCCCAGTGATTTGGTACAAAGCCACTTCATGCTCCATGCCAAACCAATAATTCACAACACTCATCAAAATCTGCCTCCATCAACTGACTCAGCATTCCTGTTTTCCCGAGCAGGGCCAAGCTCCCTAACACCCTGACATCCTAGCTTTCACTTCACTGTTTACATCACATGAGAGCTTTGGGCTTTAGAAAACCCAATTCCCTCTGGATCAAGTATGGAGATGATTCATCCTCTCCGAAAAGACTACCCACCCCTTAATATCGGTGCCAAAAAGCTTCTGAGATGGGGCTCAGAGAGGACAGAGCTGGGGGGGTCCTGTTGCTATGGAAACCAGTGAACCAGTTTCCAAAGGAGACAGACTAGTTTGGGGGGAAGCACTACTTTGCCAGAGTTCCTGTAGAAACGGAGGAGGCCTCTGGCCTGGAGCGGCTGTGGCCATGGCCTGGGATCAAGGTGGAGCCTTGGGCCACATGGACACTTCCCTGTGCCCCATATCCAAACCCTTCTCACACTGAGAGATCCCACCCACCACAGACATCCCGTCTGGCCTCCTGGGTGGTTTCTTCAGCACAGCTCCCCCAGCCATGTGAAAGGTTTGCTCTGTGTCTGCAGACAAAAAGCGTTTTGACTCAACTCTGTGTTTTAGGAAGTTAAATTCCATTAACTTTTGGCGGGATGGGGGTGGGGTGCTGAGCAGGATGACAACTAACAACTTGTCTGAACTTTTCCCATTTCTCCTCAGTGCCTCGGTAAGGCTCACAATGAGGTCATCAGTGATAAGGAGGCAGACCACCCAGCTGGATGGTCCCTCAGCCCGGAGAGGACACTCCATAGGAATAAGCTGACAGGACTCAGAGGCTGCTTCACACACCAGAAGCAGCACAGGGTGAGGGCTTCAGGGAGGAGAGTCAAAGTCCCAGAGACAGAATGTCAGGAGAGAGACTGATACAGGAGTCATCAGATGCTCAACATTCAAGGGAGGGGGTGGCAAAGAGACAATCCCCATCAAGGAAGATGTATAACAGAGAAACTGAGTTCCAAAAATAAGAGGCTTCAACTCTTGGAAAGTCCTGGGAGCTGACATAATAAAACTAATAATAACCTTCGAGGGCTTTCTATATGCACAGCATTCAAGGCTATATATTCTCTCACATGTGTTACAGAATATAATACTCATAATGACCCTGTGAGACTAGAAACCATCATGTGCCCATTTTACAGATGGGAAAACTAAGACTTTGAGAGACAAACAAGGTCACATAGGTCATAAGTAAATGAACTGGGAATCAAACCAAAACCAGACTGACCAGAATGCACACTCTTGACCATGAGACAACAGGTCCTAGAAATAGTGAACCGTTAATTTCCACTAACCAGTTAGAAATTAGTATGTGAATGATGTTGGGAGAAGTTTTAAGATCCCAGAAAACAATCATTGGCTTCATCCTGATTAGGATATTAGTTATTCACTCCATGCAGCACCATTTTCAGGGAAAGTGTATTACAACATTTACCATAAGTATTTGTATCCTATGGTCAGATAGCCCTCTGCCTTTCCAATGCTCCTTCCAACAAAAAAAATACAACAGATAATAATGGGCTGAGTTAAAACTCCTGAACAGAAGCCCTTGATGTCCTGTCTGTTGATGGGATCCCAATTCATGATTTCCCCATTTTCTATGAGTCCTGAGGGATATGGCAGAGAAGGCAATGGCACCCCACTCCAGTACTCTTGCCTGGAAAATCCCATGGACGGAGGAGCCTGGTAGGCTGCCGTCCATGGGGTTGCAAAGAGCCGGACACGACTGAAGCAACTTAGCAGCAGCAGGGGGAGATGGTGGGCTCTTGAGATATGAGATGCAAAATCAAAGCAGGATGAGGCTCCAACCACCTCGCTCTTGCCCTGGAACTTCCTCTATCTTCAGACACACTGCTCTCCCCAGATCATCCACCCGAATTAGGTCAAAAGCCTGAGGAAACCGTCAAGAGATAAGGCGGGAACAGGGATCAGATTTTCTCTTTCACTGAATATTTTCTGATGACTTTAGGTCTGGTCTAGTCAAGCCGAATCCATCACTCTTAGGGGGTGGTGGGTGAGGAGAGGTGCAGATGTAGGAGTTTGCCTAGGATGTTTAAAACCTCAGCGCAAAAAGAAAGGCATGAGAAGCTAACCTGAAGGAGATACAGTTACATATAGTAAGGGGATCTAGAGAGCCTCCTGCTGCTGCTGCTAAGTCGCGTCAGTCGTGTCCGACTCTGTGCGACCCCATAGACGGCAGCCCACCAGGCTCCCCCGTCCCTGGGATTCTCCAGGCAAGAACACTGGAGTGGGTTGCCATTTCCTTCTCCAGTGCATGAAGGTGAAAGCGAAAGTGAAGTCACGACCCCATGGATTAGAGCCTTCCAGGCTCCTCCGTCCATGGGATTTTCCAGGCAAGAGTACTAGAGTGGGGTGCCATCGCCTTCTCTGAAAGAGCCTCCTAGGTACCAGAAAGACTAACATAGTAAGAATTTTAAGAGGTGATGAAGATAACTTGCTGTCAAAGGATGCAGATATCGCTAAAGAAACAGGGGAACAATTCCTTTCTCAAGCTGTCATATAGGTGAATGGCTACCAGATGGTCAGACAGAAATACCTGTCTACAGGCTGCTAGAGAAAAATAAATAAATAAGTGCAGGAAGAAATCAGATCCTCTAATGAGCAGGTGAGCAGGAAATTAAAATATCTGTACACTGACGACAATGCAGGACCACACATGTTCTCAAAGAGACAGTTAGGAAGACAGTGTGAATACGAGTTAGCATCTGTCCTCTGCTGGCCAGCCAACGCCCAGAGAGGGCAATTACAAACCCCACAGCACTGGAAGGAACACGTTCCGTGAAAACCAGTTCCAGTAGGAAAGATGGGACAGCAGAGGCCAGGGCCCCCGGGGAAAAACAGCGTGTCTTCCAGATCACACCAGACCAAGTAACAACATCTTTTCCTGAGCACTGACTAGGAACTCTAAGGGTCCTGCACAGCTTCTGAAATGGCTCTCACGGATTCTGGCCTCCTGTGTAATCCCTTCTCCTTCAGCGGGAATTGGACCTAGGAATTTGCTTTCAACAAATAGAACACAGCAAAAGTGATAGGATGTTACTTACTCCCTTCAAAAATATCTCCCTGAGTTATACCCCGCAGACTTCATTCTGACCAATGGTGCCTTAAACCTCGTCCTCTCTTTCAACCATCCTTTCTGTGCCCTTGTTGCTACATTCCTTCTAGAAGACACACACACAGGTTATCCTGAAGTAGGAGAGAGCTTGGCCTCCTCTTGCCATTGTTCAGCTCCTTCCCAATCAATCTCCTGCCAACCACAAATTAGCATTACACAGGCATTTACAGTGCAGCCCCCAGGGACAGATAGAAGCTGCTAATCCTTCCGAAGGGCCAGTGGCACAATAGCACCCGTGGTGGCTCCTCTGCAGCACTTCCTGCTCCTTTGTGAGCTGTCCAAGTCAACCACAGATGGCGAGGTTGCTGCCCCGCCCCACCCCGAGCAAACAGGAGACAGTAGGAGCCGGAGGAGCACGAAGCCTCCAAAACTTTGCTCCATGACTACATCCCTGAGCCTCCATTCCCAGCAGAAGACTCCCTTGGGTTGGATTCCATCTCGGAGCCTCCCACCTGGTCCTCAGCACACACTTCCATTTCCCATTTTTCTGGTTAGTGTCACAAGTGGCCCCCAGTGGGACCAACCTGGAGCATGAATTGCCCTGGGGCCAGGACTGACTGAGACCTACTCCAGCTCCCAGCAACTTGGATTAATAAAGTCTGGGAGGGGAGGGGTGTTTGTTTCCTCTTTTCTTTTTCTTAAGGAAAAAGAATTGGCCTTATTGATCTGGCCTTATTGAAGTCTGGTTGAGCCTTCTGATCCCAAAGGAAGGCAGCCCTGTCTGGTTTTCCAGGGTCAGTTTTATCCCCAGGCGCAGCCTTTCTTCAGCCCCAGGGGCCCCCACGAATGCCGCCCTTCCCGCCTCAGTCCCCAAGGCTGGCATTCTGTAGCCCCCTGACCTTACCCTACCACCCAGTCTGGACTGGAGGGGAGCTTGCTAGAGGGGAAGGCTGTTATCACAAACATTTCCTGCCTCCTGCCTCCTGACCCTGCTGCATACCACAGCCCTTCCCTGGCCAGTGGGGCCACCAATGGCAGCCTGCACAATGTCTTCATCAAGGATCTGCAAGGCAGGGTCCCCCACACCTGTCTCTACTCCAGATCCTGCTTCATCAAGCTCATAGATTCTTACAGGCCACCCAAACAGGCTCAGTCCGAGAAAAAGACAGAAGGAAGTCAGGTGGAACCAGAAAGAGGTAAGGATTTTGAGTTCAAAAAGAACCAGTGACTCACAGCTGGAGTTCTGCCACCTCCTGGAGGACCCTGCTGTCTATCTCTGACAAACAGAAAATCAGAGAGGAAGGTGAGAGAAAGACCGGCACACCTGTGAGTGTCCCTGTGCGTGGCTACGCCATCTGCATCTCCCTGCCGAGCATTTTTGGGCTGTGTGTGGACCTGAAGCCTTTGGGACTATTCGGGGTTTGTGTGCCGAACGACTGGGAGTTGAGGGCCAGCGGGTCTTGGACCCAGCTGTGCTCCACGGGTTGCCAAGTTCCTAGGTCCCTCTCCCCTCCCCACACCTGGGGCACCCTAGTCCCACCCCTCCCCACGGCCTACTCTGGCCTTCTCTGCCTCCTGCCCCCGGCTTGCTGTGTGGTCCCAGGCCTCTGCCAGGAGGAGAGGGAGGGAGGGAGGGATGGGCCGGCATGTTTACAGTCAAGCATAACTGAACCTTTATTTTAAATAAATAAAACTTTTAGCCAGTTTTATTTCCCTTTTCTTTCAAAACGTTGTTTTCTCCCACCTTCTCCTCCTCCTCCTCTTCACTCCTCCTTCTCCCTCCTCCCCTTCCCATCATGGCTCAGCCTTCATCTGTGTGGCCACCCAGGGAGGGGTTGTGGGAGGGGGCGGCACAGAGGCCCCAGCCGACCCAACCCAGGGCTTAGTGTCTTCTCAGGTCATGTGATACCCCCCGCCCCCATCTCTCAAATGCCCACAGAGCCCCTGGGGTGCTTCTGAATTCAGGGATGTCCAGCCCTGAGGAAGAGACTAAACAGGAAGCCCAGGCCCCACCATCAGCATGGTGTCCATCTGTTCTCCTCAGTCACTGGGTTGCCCATGCCCACCCCCACTCCACTATGAAATTGCCATCCATCTTCCACTTTGGCCTGTCATATCTCTCTCTCCCCTGTTGGACCTCATCCATCTGTCCCTCCCACAGGACCACCGTGTCTCAGTATCTCCTTTGAGTTGTCATCAATTTACTTTCCCCATGAGATGTCCCATCTGTCCATCAACCCATTGGTCTGTCCTGCCCTCCGATCCCCTTGATCATGCTTTTCTGTCCATCTGTCTCCCCCGCCCCCATCAGGTATACTTCTGCCCATCTGTCTCCCTGAATGGAACTGGCAAAGGCAGGTCTCTGAGATCTAGGGACAGTTGAAATTCTGTTCTGATTTTGATCCTGACAAGAATAATCATAGCTACCATCAATTAAGTTTCTACTATGTGCCATACGCTGAACACACATTACCCCCTTTAATCCTCCCAGAGCCCCATGAGGGTATCTTTAGTGCCCCACCCCCACCATTTTGTAAGGAAACTGAGGCCCAGAAGAGTAGAGTGTTTTGCCTAAGGTCACACAGCTCCCAGTGGCAGATGCAGGGTCCAGAAACAGTTCTGCCCATACTGAGTAAGGGTGAGGACACAGTCTCCTTACTCCTCCACCCCGAGGATATAAGACTCCCCTGCCCCTGGCCCCTCTGCACATTTAATTTACACTTTGCTGCTGGATGTTTTCGGGCTGATGAAGTTTCCTCCCTGCCCTGGCTCTGCACAAAAAGTGGAGGAAGAAAAGCAGCCAGATGTGAGAAGGATTGAAGGTCTTTTTGGGGGGATGGAAAGTGATGTTAAATAAACATCCAACGATATTCTTTCTGCAAAACGATCCATTTTCATGGCACCCAGGAGTTCGTCCAAGGGTCTCTGGGTCACTGGGGAAAAAGTGTTCCGTGTGTTTTGGCTCCATGTTCTTCCATTGGCCACAAAGAACTAATTCTTTCAATTAATGAAATCAGCACTGCTGATGGAGATGTACTGACAAATTATTTTCAAGACGAATATATTCACACCGATGGTAGGGCTGATAGACCTGTAGGATTTGGACGGTACAGACTGAAGGCTCCCCCACCAGTCACACACTGAGGTCATTCACGATGGCCGGGTGGCTGACCACTGCCTCCAGGGACACTTTTCTCCGCCTGGAGCCATGGAGGCTGGGCTGGGTTGTCTGTGTCGAGGGGCTGACTATCAATGGGCTTCTGTATGGACCCGGCAGGTCCCCAGCACCCCTCCCCTCTCCCCTAGTGCCCCAGCCAAGTCCCCTTCAGGGCCTGGTCTGAAGGGCCCATTCAGCATTTAGGATTCCCTGATGGGAAATGAAAAGGAGACAGACAGATGCTTCCCTGGAGCTGAGGAAAAGCTGGAGGCCTGGAGACCGGAAGGGAAGCCTGAAGCCACAAAGGAGAAGCCCAGTGAGAAGAAAGAAGGGAGGCTGGAGGTCCTGAGGGAGGAGAAAGAAAGGGAGGAAAGCGGGAGAGGAGGCTGGGGGAGGGGATGGAGGGTGGGAGGACTTGATAGGGAGGGAGGAAGCCGGAAGGAGGCCCCCAGGCCCAGGGAGCAATCCCTGTTGGGAGAGGGAGCAGAGCCAGAAAGCAGTGTGGGATTTTTTAAAGCCACAGATTTAATTTCCTGATGATGTTTTTTTCAGGCTGATATTAGCAGCATTTTCCCTTTCCTAAGCAGATCTGTCGGTTGTGGAAAAGTGATCCAGAATGTGCTGGGTGACAAGGCCCAGCCTTTACCGGGATGGGCCCACAAGGATGAACCAAGGTCAAGCCAACGTTTCATCTCCTTTTTGAACTCTATAGAATAGGACAGATTTTGCTACTGGCCAGTCCTGGAGGAGGGGAGAAATGGTTTCTAGGCAGCTCTGCTGAAAAAGTGATAACTAGAAGCCAAAGGTGAGCTGAGTCCTGTCAACTAGCCGGGAACTCTGGGTTTTTCTGCCCAAACCCCATTTGAGTCAGTGTTCTGAGCTTTGAGGGTTGCAAGCTAGGAGCTAAAGAAATCAAAGCCTAAAGGCCTTCAGAGCACTCTACACTACCACCAAACATCTTTCTAAAACCTGTCTTTCCTGCATAGAATCCATCTGTGCAGCCCTGGGTTTACCAAATAAATTCCACACCCTGAGCCAGGAAAACAAGGCCCTCAAGAGCCCAGATGCCCAGTGTGATCCAAGACCGGCTGCCTGGCCATCCCTGCGGGCTGGTGCCACAGACTACTGGAGCAGAAAGTGGCGTTTAACAAGAACCCACCCCCCCACTCCCAACCTCTACCCCTGTCGCCCACGTGTGCACTCAACAGGAGAAGCCCTGCTCCTGACGGCTTCCTCTCACTCCAGCTAACCTGCTGCCACCCTGGACAACTGCTGTCCCCACACACTGGAATCATAAACTTCTCCAAACAAATCTTTCACTTTCCAATTCCAAGCCCTGGTTCATGTCAGCCCCTCCATCTTGAAGATGCTTCTTCCTCTGCTCACTTAGAAAATCTCGCCCACATTGAAGACCCCGCTCAAATACTACCCCTCAAGGGAGCTCCCTCCTACCATCCCCTTCCCTTGCCAGAGGTTAGAACTTTGATTGCAGCTGATTTCATCACCCATGAAGTGCTTTCCACTCTGTCTTGCATTTTGGTTGCTCACATATTTATTAAGGGATGGCATTATGCAATGGTTTACAGGACTTCCTAGGTTCAAATCCACACCTTACTGCTTCCTAATTGTGGCACTCAGCAAGTGCTTAATCTACTTGGGCCTCACTTTCCTTACCTATAAAATGGGAGTGATAATTATACCTACTCATAGAGTTGTTGCAAGGATTTTTTTTAATGTATTTATTGCATATGGATATGCCAAACAATGGCATACAGTATCTGCTCAATAAATGGTTGTCAACTGAACAAAACAATCCAAAAAAGTGTTTTTCAGTCACAGAAGAAATAAGAGATACTATCCATAAATCTCATAGCTTACCCAACGTAGTATGGCTGACAGATTATTTTGCGTCCCTTTTCCTAGAATCATAATTGGTTTTTTAAAAGAATCACTGTTGTTGTTTCTCTAATAATCATTAGTTAAAAAGTCTTGCTTCCTCAATTTGGTTTCTACACTGTCCCTCTTTGGGTTCTCTCTGCCCCACTCCCTGGTTCCCCTCTGAACACTTAATATTTTCTTTCAGTATCTTTTTAAATATTTTAACTGGTCATAAGTATTTATTTTATTTTCAACTTCTTTAATAATTTAATCATTAACATTCTTTTGACTCCCCAAAAAATGTTTCTTAAAACTTGTATTCTGTGTTTTTATCTCCAAGGAAATACTTTGGCAGGGTTTTTGACCAGGAATGACACATTCTTTCCACAGCTACGCAAAGGGGGAAACTGAAAACCAATAGTCACATCGCCTTGATCCTATACCCAAAGAATTCCTCATATGCACGAGTCTCCAACTCTCCCACTGGCCATATTTCTCAATGCTGTCTCTACCAAAAATGTCCTTTCTGGTTAAATCCTTTTGGAAAGTGAAATGAATGCCATGAAAAGAATCTCATTCAAGATGGGGGTCGTTCCAGAGCGCAGTTGCCTGGGATTATAATGGTCCCTGATACATAATAACAGACCCAATTATGGCATTTTTTAATTTCAATCAACAAGCATTTTTAATTTCCTTTCAGAGTCCCCTAGAGAGACCTGGTTGGGTTTAAGTGCAATGCAAATATCAAGTGTCTCCCATGGTGTGTCTAGGTTTATGTCTCAATCTTCTTTTTATTATCTAGGGCAACATATTGATCTTTGCAACCGAGCTCCTTCCACTCCGATAGAAAAAGAATTCCTCCCTTCTTGCCACTCTCACCCTGGCTTAAAGAAGGGAGAAAGGGCCAAATAAACCTACTCATTTGAGATTTCAAGGAACTGGGGAGAAACGGAACCTCAGGCAACTGGGAATGTGATCTACATGGGAAATCCCTGCGAAGACACCTGCTTCTCCACAGGTCTTTATGTCCCAGGCTCTGGAGGTGCAGCCCCACGGGAGTGGCTTCTTATTGGAAAAGGGAGCAAACACACATACACCAGAAGAGACAGAGGGCTCCGTCTGTGGGAAAAGGACAATCGGTGAACTTTCAAGCCCAAGGGGCGGGAGCAAGGCTTACAATTTGAGCGACATGTCTCGAAACTCAATATTGCCTGGAGTATCACTTACCTCACAGATTCAGCTCCTTTGCTGCTGGGAGGGCAGGAGGAGCAGGGCAGGTCTCTGACATGAAACTCTCTGTGCACTTTTAATTAACTCTAAGAAATGTGCATCAGATCTTCTAGAAAGGGAGATTGTTCTGCCCAGTCGAAGGACATGGGAGTCATCAAGACAGGAATTTGAGTATGACAAAAATATCAAGAGGTTCCCATGTCTGCCCTAGCCTGGGGAAATAAACAGCAGAGGGTTCACTGTTTAAATCATGGGACTGAGATTATTGCTCCACGCCAAAATTCCTGATCAGGGCCTCTTTTCCAAAGAGAATTAAGAACTCCTGTCCTGTCTGCTGTTAAGGTATCAAATGTCTTTGGTACTCAAGCATCAAAATGTAAGGAACCATCACGTCTTGATTCTATACAGGTTGGTAATTCCAGGTACATGGTTGTTCCAGAATTCTACTGAACATCTGAGTGTGAACTCTCCCCAGTCACTCTGAGCCTGCCACTAGACCACTAGACTAACTCTCTGAGTCTTCATTCATGTATTCTCCACCAACATCTAGTATGGACCTACCAATACACTTGACACCATTCTAAGAACTTGGGATACAAATAGTCCAGACACAATGACCACCCTTGAGGGGTTTATTTTCTAGTAGAAAATGCAGATTTATGAATTAATAATAATGGCAGCTACTATTAATTGGACCCTTATGACAGACTTTTCTAAACTATTTTTTGAAATTTATTTTTGACAAAAATTATCTACATTTCATGTATATAATGTGATGTTTTGATATACAGATATGTTGACCACAAACTAGCTAATGTATCCATCATCTCCCATAGTTAAACATTTTGTGTGTCGTGAGAACATTTGAGATTTACTCTCTCAGCAAATTTCAAGTCTACAATGCATTACTATTAACTATAGTCACCATGCTTTATATTAGGTTTCTAGAACTTACTCATCTTATAACTGTAAGTTTGTATGCTTCAATCAATATCTCTAGTTTTTCCCCACACCCCAGCCTCTGGTAATCACCATTCTGTTCTCTGTTCTTTTTTTGTTCTTTTTTTAGATTCCACATATGAGTGAGATCATGTAGTATTTGCCTGTGTTGGTTTACTTAGCAGAATGTTCCCCAGGTTCACCCATGCTGTTGCAAATGGCAGGGTTTCCTTTCAAGACTAAATAATATTCCATTATGTGTATGTAATATATATTATATTTAAGCCTGAATAATATTCCATTCACTTTCACCCATTGGAGAAGGAAGTGGCAGCCCACTCCAGCGTTCTTGCCTGGAGAATCCCAGGGACGGAGGAGCCTGGTGGGCTGCCGTCTTTGGGGTCGCACAGAGTCGGACACGACTGAAGTGACTTAGCAGCAGCAGCAGCATATACATATACACAAATAGATCTCACATTTCTTAATGCATCAATCTGTCAGTGGAGACTTTGTTTCCACCTTATGATATGACACGCTTTCAGTAACAAAAGAGATTGTGAAAAAGTGGAAAAAGTGACAGATTTCATTTTCTTGGGCTCCACAATCACTGCAGATATTAACTGCAGCCATGAAATTAAAAGACACTTGCTCCTTGGAAGAAAAGCTATGACAAACCTAGACAGCATGTTAAAAAGCAGAGACATCACTTTGCCAACAAAGGTCCACATAGTTAAAGGTATAGTTTTTCCAGTAGTCATGTATGGATGTGAGAGTTGGACCATAAAGAAGGCCGAACACCAAAGAATTGATGCTTTTGAACTGTGCTGGAGAAGACTCTTGAGAATCCCTTGGACAGCAAGGAGATCAAGTCAGTCAATCCTAAAGGAAATCAACCCTGAATATTCATTGGAAGGACTGATGTTGAAGCTCCAATACTTTGGTCACCTGATGTGAAGAGCTGACTCACTAGAAAATCCCTGATGCTGGGAAAGGTCGAAGGCAGAAGAAGAGGGCGACAGAGGATGAGATAGTTGGAGGGCATCACCAACTCAATGGACATGAATTTAAGCAAACCCTGGGAGATAGTGAAGGACATAGGAAGATATCCAGCAACCCTTGGGAGACAGTGAAGAACATAGGAAGATAGGAAGCCAGGCATTCTGCAATCCATGGGGTTGCAAAGAGTCAGACACAACTTAGCAACTGAACAACATTAAACAATAGGCTGGGTATGGACCCCAAAGATGCTTACTCCCTGGTATTCATGTACTTCTGTAGTCCTATTCTATACTGAGCAGGACTGACATCTGTAACTAATTGAATTTATGGGAAGAACTGTGTGTGCCTTCAGAGACTGGACCATAGGTGCTATGCAGCTTCCATCTCAGAACGGGCACCCTAGAAGAAATCCGACTGCCGTGTAGTGATGACATTCAAGAAGCCCTATTGGGAGACCACATGGAGAAGAAATGAGGCCTCCCACCAACAACCTGGGAGGAACTAAAACTTTTTGCTAACAGCCATGTGGCTCAGCCATCTGAAAGCAAAGCCTCCAGTTTCAAACAAGCCTTCAGATGACTGCAACGTCATTGGAAACATCAGGTCAGAACCACTCAGCCAAGTCATTCCCAAATTCCTGACCCACAGAAAGTGTGTGAGAGTGTGTTCATTATTGGTTTAAGCCACTAAATTTGGGGTAATTTGTTCTGCAGCAGAAGATAACTAATACAGTGCTCTGTGCTCACTATCTGTTGAATCCTCTTGCCAGTCCTATTGAGTATTTACTCCCGTCCCAACTTTACAGATAAGGAAAATGAGATTTAGAGAGGTTAAAATAAGACACAAAGTCAGAGCTGAAATCTAACTCTACTGGGCTTCAAAGCCTGTGTTCTTTCCTCTGTACAATCCAGGGTTCTCAGTGCAAATGTATATTGGGAACATCTGCACAGGGAAGAAAAAGTCACAGCGGGAGAAGTAGTTCTACCTGGGAAAGTCTGGAATCAGAGGTGAGGAGGAGGCAAGCAAGACTTGGAATGGAAACGAAGATGTTCACCACGCAGACAGCAAGTAGAGGGCTATCAAGGTGAACAGCCTTAGCAGAGGCATAGAGGGTCAGCCTGGGGTTTTCAGAACCTGCCTGGAGTTTCTAGATCTAGAAGAATCGATGTCTTGTGGCTGGTTTTCCAGGAGCGGGGTGGAAATCTTGGTTCTAGTCCAAGAACTACTCTTGCAGTCACAGGAACCCCCAAATCACTGAAACCCCCAAATCACTGTGCCTTTTCCACAAACTGCTGCCCCAGTCCCTGCTTTTGATGCACTCAAATCCTCTTTAGATCCCCATTTCTTCCCTTGATCAGTTCTCTCTTACAGATCCAGCTCCTTGGCTTATCTGAACTATGTACCACTTCTTCTTGGCAAGAAACACTTGCTCCTTACAAAATTGTAGTTATGATATTTACATTTGAATTCATACCATCTCTTGTCTACTTCAAAGTATCATATGAACCTTACTTCCTTCTTTAACGGTTACTAGAATGGCAAATCAGGAAGATACAGGGAACTAAGTGTACTGGATTTCAGAGAGGGGCCTATCTTTTCTCATGGTAACCTTCTGGAAACACTGGTGGATTATATTAATAAATCAGAGGACCACAATATGGGAGACACAATATAGTAGCTGGACTAATAACCAGGTTCAAAGGACACTGATCCTGGATTGATGTCAAGTTCTAGAAGACAATCTATATTGGTGTGACTGATGGCGCACCCTCAGCCCTCTCCCAGGCAACATCTTTTAAATCAATAACTTGAATGAAGATATAAAAAGCAGACATCAAGTTTTCTAATGGCTGAAATGAGGACAGTTAGTATTGACAGAAGAAATAAAAACTGCATACCTCTCCAAAGACCAGCCTAGGGCCAATCTACCAAGAGGAATTTCACCTGAAATCAAAGGGCCTTTACTTGAGTTCCAAAGGCCAGTGCATAAGAACACAACGGAGATCTCTGATTCAGCGGGAACTGTAAAAGGGAAATACATTGAAGGGTGTTAGCCAATGGTGGAAGAAGGCAATGGCACCCCACTCCAGTACTCTTGCCTGGAAAATCCCACGGACAGAGGAGCCTGGTAGGCTGCAGTCCATGGGGTCACTAGGAGTCGGACACGACTGAGCGACTTCACTTTCACTTTTCGCTTTCATGCATTGGAGAAGGAAATGGCAACCCACCCCAGTGTTCTTGCCTGGAGAATCCCAGGGACGGGGGAGCCTGGTGGGCTGTCGTCTCTGGAGTCGCACAGAGTCGGACACGACTGAAGCAACTTAGCAGCAGCAGCAGCAGCAGCCAGTGGTGAGTTAACTAAGGAGTGAAGACGCAGCTGCATGAATCTGGCTTTCTGTTATGGAGGTGGGGGCGGGGGGTATGGAGGAGGGGCAGTTTAACTCTGATGGTTTACTCCTGAGATTCTTCAGCCCCCTACTACCCCAGGGCTGCATTTAGTAACTCCTACTCTATTCCATTAAACGTGTTTGGGTTCCCAGACCCTACCCGCCGCCCTGCCCCCAGCCGGAGCCACGAGCCCTTAGAAGGTAAAGAGAAACGCTGAGAGCTTGGAGTCTGGGAAGAGCTTGGAAACCAAAGCTCTCTGAGCCTCTCCCTGCATGGCCCTATCCCTGCTGATAAGGATGAGAGCGAGGCTGGCTGACAAGTGATAGGAAACAGGAGTTTCCAAACTCTTTAACCCTTCCCTAGCCTGCCTGCCTGTCTGGAGCCTCTGAATGCTGAGGCGCGTCTCCCTGGGGCTCCCTCTCTGTACCAGGGCTCTTTGACTCTCCCTACCAACCTTTCCATCTTCCTCTCCCTTTGCCTGGCAGGTAAATAAATGCTGCCAACCTACCTGGAAAACAATTACTACCACCACCGAATGCCAAGATAGAGCCCCTCCACCTCCGGACCACCCTGATAAGTCAGCCAGGGACTCCCCCTCTACTCCTGACTACCCACACACCCACCCCTGCCACCAAACCACCGCCACCCAGCACTGTTAGCCACCACACCCCGCCAGTCAGTTCAGAAGCAGGAGACTATGAGGTGAATATCAGTGGTTAGCATTCACGGGTTCTGGGAGCAGAGACCTCAGGCTCAGTGCCAGCAGCCTAACCCCAGCCCCATTCTCGGCAGCCCCGGCTGGCTGTGGAGCCCTCCAGGGACTTTCAGAGGTTACCCTGAACCAGACCTGACCTCACTGAGTCACCTTAAGGGCCCTCCACCCACCTCGGTTTTGCCTGCCACGTGGACAGGCCTCCTTGGATTGCAACAGATGACTAGAGGGTCTGTCCTTGGCAATGGTCACCAGAATTGAAGCTGAGAGGAAAACCGCCCCCAAACCCCTACCCCTGGGGAGAGGGCGTTAAGGATAAAACAGGTTTACTGGTCACAGTAATTAAGTGTAAAAGAGTTTCCTTCAGGAGAATGGAATTCAGATAAACTGCCATTATCATGCAAAGCAGCTTTGCACCTAAAAGCCCTTACCCAAACAAGCAGTTTAAGTAAATCCCTAATCTTCACTGGCCTGTTGTGACCCCTTTCCTACCCCACTCCCTACCCCCCACCCCATCCATGCACTGTCTTAGGAACTTCAATATTCCATTTAAAACACTTAACTTGTAAGCATGCAAAACAGACCCCCAAGTGGTGCTTCTAGGTCTGGGTCCTCTGAGGCTCAGGTAGTCCTGATTGGGATGCCAATGGCAAGGGTGTGCATGTTGGTGACAGTGAAGAGATGGAAGCGGGCGTGGCCTTGAACAGGAGGATGTGTGCATCGCACAGCCCTGCCAGCTCCTGTTCGTCCCCAGGAGGCTGGTGCTCATGTAAGATCCACCCCACTCAAACGTACCATTCAGTCTCACCACTCACAGAAAGTGGGTAGCAGCCCTGACAGACTTGGATGTGTTAAACCGGAAGAGGCAGGGATGGACTAATTGACCTGTCTATCGTGTCCCCATTTGTGAGGCCACACCAACCGCTACTATGATCCACAGGAGGGATGCCAAGCCTGTTAGTGAGAACCACGTTCTCTGGAGAAAGGCTGAAGCAGCGATTTGCAGTTGAGGCAATGTGCTATAGGTAGAGAGGGCAGGCAAGCTCAGTCACCAAGTCGTGTCCAACTCTTTTGCAACCCATTGGACTATAGCCCACCAAGCTCCTCTGTCCATGGGATTCTCCAGGCAAGAATACTGGAGTGGGTTGCCATCCCCTCCTCCAGGGGGTCTTCCCGACCCAGGGATCAAACCCACATCTCCTGCATTGACAGGCGAATTCTTTACCACTGAGCCACCAGGGAAGTCCCAGGTAGAAGGAGAGACTAGGATAAAGAAAGAACAGAATGGAATGATTGAGGGGGGAAAGCTGGGGAGAAGTCAGGTCCAAGGGTACTGATAGAGAACAACCCAGCAGAACCTTCTAACATTTTATAGAGGAATTGTGCCTTCACGTAGGAAAGAAGGAAGAAAAAGTGTCAGTCGCTCAGTTGTGTCCAACGCTTTGTGACCCCGGGGACTATAGAGCCTGCCAGGCTTCTCTGTCCATGGAATTCTGGAAACCAAATATCAAATGCTGGGGGTCAGGGCATGTTATCTCTTTAGTTGCAACCATTGTAAGGCAGGGGTCCCCCAACCTTCAGGATCTGAAATGGAGCTGATGTAATAATAATAGAAATAAAGTGTACAATAAATGGAATGCACTTGAATAATTCTGAAACCATCCCCCAACCCCATCAGTGGAAAAAATGTCTTCTACAGAACCAGTCCCTGGTGCCAGAAAGATTGGGAACTGCTGCTGCAATACATATCTCATTCTGTTACCCTCACCCCCACCCCCCACAGGGAGAAACTAAGATGCAGGCTAGTGAGGGGACTGGCCCAGTGTCACACAGCCTATGTTCAGCAGAAGCACGATTCAAACGGTGGCCTGCCACACTGAAAAGTCCACGCTTTCTGCTAAACCACAGATCAGCCACAAGGATTATAATGTTGGAGAGGTGATTAACCACCCAAGAGTACTCATTGCCTTCACTTCTGCAGTAAGAACGTTTCCATCCTGAAACAACCCATTGCCTCTGAGGGAGAGCGGGAAGGTCTCAGCAGGCATGAGGGACTCAGCTGTCAGCCCTTAGGAGGTGGACAAGGGAGCCGGGCTGGTGGCAGGTGTGGGCAGGCTTGTTGGGGCTCAATTTCAAGAGGGCGAAGAGCCCCAGGGGAGAGTTTTCTTTGCAGGAGAGAAGCATCAGGTGCTGGAAGCTGCGGGACGGGGTGGGGGTTGGGCAGGGGTGCATCTGTAAGTCGTAGAACACCAGACCTCTCCACTTACGACCTCATTCCTTTGCTGGGGGTGAGCAGAGGAGGCACCTCTATTTGGGAACCAGTGAAACTTAAATCACCCTGAACCCTGCACTTTTTCTGTTACTTGTATAGACTTCATGATGCCTGGAGAAGCCGTGGACCTTGTGTAAAGGAAGTTATATTTCTGGAAATGAGACTCTCTGGATTCATGAAATTTGCCTGCTTCTTGAGGGATTCCCTCCTTTTCTGTACAGTGGCTTTTCTTTGCAAAGAGAAGGCGTCTTTCAGGGAGGTTCCGATAAATCTTTTGAGCAAATGAGTGAAGTGGAGGTGTTTGAGACAGCATGAGGCCCAGCTTCTAAGGGAGCTCCCCAAGTGCTTCATTCCTTTAGTCCTGAGCAGGGGTTCCACGCAGCCAGCCCAGTGTCCACCCCCAACCCCTGCTCCGAAGCCAGGTGTTTCCAAAGGTCATTCACTTGGAATGACAGGTGCTGCTATTTTGACTTCAGAAAGACAGCCTGGGAGGGAGGAAGACTCCTTGGCTCCAGGGTTGATGTGGGTGGGTTAAGAAAGTGGGATTTTGGACAAGATCTGTTGCAGAGTCCTTTGTCTCTCTTAGAGCAAAGACAACAGAGAAGAATTTTAAAAGGCTGTCCTGGTCTCCAGAACCCCCTCTGGAAGCAGATGGCATGTCAACAGGTTCCAGGGCAGGCCCCAGAGGCCCCAAACCTGGGAGCCTTATTGGAATGCAATTACCCTAAGTGCTGGCTGCCGGGATGAAAAGACAGGAATGCAATTATGGAAGGAGCATGCTGCAAGCTTTCATTGATTAACCTGTCCTGTCTGATTCCATTCCCCACTGGGATGATTTTGGGGCCTGGAGGGTTGCCCTGTGCCCTAAGGTTATGAGAAAGAAAAACAGTCACTGTAGAAAGCGAATGCCAGAGGCAGGGTTCAAGAGCTTCAGGAGGGCCTGTGGGCCCCTGAAACTGCATTGCAGGTGTACTTGTGCAAATGCAAAGTGTGCATTTAGGAGGAGATGTTACACTCATCGCATGCTTAGAGGGCCCTGCAGCCCTCAAAGGGTCAAGAAGCCCCGGGTTGGGGGAATGAAGAGAGATCAGCTGGGTTGTTGGAAGAGGCCTCCGGAAAGTCCCGGCAGTTTTCAACTCCAAGTGGCTGAGACCCATCTGGGTGCAATTCTGGCTCCACCACGTGCCAGCAAGTCACTTATCCTGTTGGTGCCTCAGTTTGGTCTGTAAAACGAAGGTAAAAATACCAACATCCTGGGGTAGCTGAGGGAATTAAATGATATAAAAATGCAAAGTTCTTAGCCCAACATCTAGCCCTTAATAAGCTTGCCAATAGGAGCCATTTTGATTTTGATTTTCTATTCAAGTTCAGAAAATAAAGTGGCATATTTACACATACTCTTCTGAGCGGTCTTTTGAACCTCCAACTCACAGTCTAGATTCTGTGGCAAGACCTTCCTCCAAAATTGGGAGGGACCCTAAGATCCAGCATCTCCAGACTCTGCCTCCTCAAACCCTGCCCCGCAGGGTACTTCTCCCCTGTGAGACACAAGGATCTGGCCACACCAGGGAACAAGAGCTTCTGGAAGTGGGGGTTTATCAAGTCTCTGGGTGGTGCCAGTGCAGTGGAGGGGTTATCACCACCCTGCCCCATCAAGAGAAGTTTCTGGAAATTTCAGTCACCAAAATTTTCCTGCCTGTTGAAATGATGCAATCACACACTGAGTTAAAATGCACTTCTCTACCCTAACAAGGTCTACAATGAGACTAATCCAAGACCCCGTATCTATAGAATGTCTAGAGTGGGACTAGGAAAGGAAAAACCAAGTCTCTCCTCTTTCCCTCTGTATTGTGTTGTGTTACTCATTCAGTCGTGTCCGACTCTGTAACCCCATGGACTGCAGCCCGCCAGGCTCCTCTGTCCATGGGATTCTCCAGGCAAGAATACTGGAGTGGGTTGCCGTGTCCTTCTCCAGGGAATCTGCCCGACCCAGGGAGACCCCAGGTCTCCTGCATTGTAGTCAGATTCTTTACTATCTGAGCCACCAGGGACCCGGGTCCCTCTGGTATTAAGTGTGTTTGTTAAATTTTCTGTAATTTTGATGCTTTGCTCTGTGGTCTTGCTAACACTGGAGGGATTGCTCCTCTCCGGGGTTAGCCACTTCCTAGAGATAAACACTCACCTGCCGGTACAGCTTTCGTATGCAAACCAACCAACCCAGAGTCCAAGCCCTCAGCCACCTCCTTTATAGATCACTTTACAGTCCACAACAATATCCTCGGCTCTAATCTCCCCAGGACCAGGGTACAGACAGCAGGGACAGCCCCTGTGCATTAGAACCCAGCGAAGTGTTTCAAACTAGCCAATCTGCTTCCCCTGCCTGCCCGTGGAAACCACAGTAAAGGCTCTTGTCCACATTTTTCCGTCACTTCCTCTGCCCCTTGACTGACCACGGTGCTTCCCCGTGTCCCCCACCATGGTGTGGCCTGTGCCCTTTTTTGGGGCCCTATAACAAACTATCTTTTCAGTGGCAATTGTCTCCCGATCCTCTGACCCATTGACCTAACCATACCTGAGTAATAACAATACCTGAGTAATAATAAAACCCACATTTAACACACCCTTTTGGGACTTCCCTGGTGGTCTAGTGGTTATGATTCTGCTCTGCCAATGCAGAGGGTGTGGGTTTGATCCCTCACCAGGGAACTAAGGTCCCACATGCCTTGTGGCATGGCCAAAAGATTTTTTTTAAACTTCTTTAAAACACTCTCTTTCCTCACACCTTCCCCACCTGTGAGAGCCTCAGAGTTCTCCTCCCTTAGAACCCAGTCTGCCCAGGCATCTTCCTTCCCAGTTCCAGTGGCTCTGGTCTCCTTCCTTCCACCTGTCCCTGCAGCCCCGGAGACCAAAGCCTCTACCACCTCTGGGGACAGAAGCAGTGCCATCCCAACTCCAGCAGGAATTCTAGAGGTGATAGCCTTGGGAGGATCTTTATTCTTCGGTTCCCAAGAGAGATTGTACCCAAGGAGCAGAGAGCTGGAGCGGGCTCTGAGCTGTTGATTCATCATTCATTTATTCATTAATCATTCATCCCCCCTCCCATCAATCATTCATCTGCTTATTTATGCATTCAGCTTGTTTGTACCTCTTCCTTGCTTTGGTTGCAGCAGATGTTGGGCCTCCTCTGCTTTGATCTGTCCCCAGCTTCTGTGGCAGCTGCCCAGCAGAGGCCACCTGATGTCACTTGGTTCGTTACCTGGATGAAAGGGTGTCTCCCTCTCAGAGGAGCCGGAGACAAACAAAGGGACAGTGCAGAGCTGTCCCTGCCTGGAAGCCCCCTTCCATTGCAGGCTCCGGCCTCCTGGTCCACAGGTCAGTAGGAGGGGTGGGGAGGGGCTGCAGAGGGATCATCAGGGCCAAACAAAGAATAATGGTTGCACACTGCTTCACAGCTGCTTGAAAGCCGCTTTTCTGGGAGGCAGGGGGCTACAGGAGACTCAGCCTCCAGGCCTGGCTGTGAAGCCTGGGCCCAGCATATTGCTGCAGTCCAATGTGTTAGTCACTCTTTGTGACCCCTTGGAATGTAACCCACCAGGCTCCCTCTGTCCATGGGATTTCTCAGGCAAGAATACTGGAGTGGGTGGCCATTTCATCCTCCAGGGGATCTTCCCGACCCAGGGATCAAACCCAGATCGCCTGCACTTCAGGCAGATTCTTTACTGTCTGAGCCACCAGGGAAGGCCATTTTCACTGTCCAGAGAACATGGCAAACGGCAAACTGAGGCTAGAGTTTTAGAGGCCTAAGCCGCTAGCCTCCTGACAAGTCTTGCAGCTTCCGCCCACCCCACCCTACTTCACCCCAGAAAAGTCTCAGTCAAAAGCCAGAGACCCTTTCACATGAGTCAGATTGTGTCCCCTCTGCTCAAGTCCCTGCCATGACATCCCGTTCACTCAGCACAGAACCCGGGGGCCCCAGAAGATTTGGTCTCATTCACATCCCACTTACTTGCTCCTCTCAGGCCCCACTGGCTCTGCCCACCCTCAACTCACCAGCCACACTCCAGCCTTAGCGCATTTACCCTGTGTTGTTTCCAGCCTTTTCCTGTGGAGTGCTCTTGACCCCTGGGTGCTCCTGAACGTGACTCACTTCTCATGCCTCTCAAGTCTTTGCTCAGCTGACAGCTTTCCACAAGCCTACCCTGACCCACCATATTTAAAACTGCAAACCACACACACACACCCACCACTCCCAATCTCCTCACTCATCGCCTCATAATATACTTCAGAATTCTCTTATTATTTCTACTGTTCATTGTCTGTCTCCGAGTGCTAGAACATAGCCTCCAGAAAGGCAAGGGGTCTTTGTCTATCTCCTTCACTGATGTATCCCAAGGGGGTACCCGTGGATGCCCGGTCCATAAGAGAAGCTCAGTAAAGCATCCTTTGGAGGAAAGAATAAACGAATGACCAGGCTCTGGGATGCTCTTAGGGTAAAGCCCATGATGGCACAGGCTGTGAACTTTGGGGTTTGCTGTGGTAGAATCTAGGAGGTCCACAGTGACCTCGGTCAGCTGCACTGAGGAGAAGGAAGCCAGACAGCTCACCCGCTGCCAGCCTTCCCAAGAAGCGAAGGTAGGCAGCAGCATCAGTGAGAGCTGCGCTAACTCGAGATGCCAGCTCCGTGCCGCTCTGGGGCTGGCCAGCGCTCTGGATATCATTAGCTGATTTGTTCTGCTCTGCAGAATGTACTTTTCATATTTAGGCAGAAAAAAACAGCTTTCGGTCCTCGTGCCCTTTCTTCTGTGAGCTGTAGCACATGGCCTGCTTATTATGAATTAATCCTCTAAAGAGCATGTTCATTATTCTAATTTAATTGTGCTTCGTTTCAGAAAATAACTCAACCCAGCGCGGAATAAACTCCAACACTGATCGGTTTTCAAGAAGTTAACCTAAGACAAAATACTGCTAGAGGGCAGCAGCAATTTGGAATCATTAAAGGGAACCCATGTAAATAATAAAAACAAAACTAAAATGCAGAATTAAATTAAGGAATAGGAAATTAAATTTGTGAATCTGATCTGAAATTGAGGCCCTATATGCACAGGCTTTACCCTGGCTTGGCTCTTTGCTCAGGAGGGCTGGGGCAGGAAGGTTCTGCAGAGGTTCCCAGCCCAGGGAAGCAGCGGACAGGAGTGCGCACACCAGCCTCGCCTCCTGGGGTGACAGTGTGCTGTCCTGGGAAGAGGGCTGTGGGCTCGCAGGGAGTAAAGGGACTTCCCTCCCACGAGGCCCTCTCGGAGGAAGATGAGAGTCGCATCATCCCAGCTACTTCTGGATGACTTATATCGAGTGCCAGTGACTAGTGAAGGAGAACCAACAGCCTGCAGCTGAGAGGCTGCGCTGCCGCCACTGGAGACTGCTCAGGAAATGAGGCAGATGGATGCAGGCTGGCTACACCGAGATGCTGAGAGCAGACACAGGCAGAGTGGCCTTTCCAGTCCCGCTCCACCCCGGTGTTCCGGTCACCCTCCCACAGGTAACTCAGCTTGGGACAGGGACTGGGGTCTTGTCCCCTGCCCTAGCAGTAGCCCCTAAGTGCTGAAGACTATTTAATGTACAGATGTGGAGATGCAGATTCCAACACCAGACAAATAGTCATCTCGTCAGGTAAAGAGGGAGACAGGGAAGAGAGATAAGTGGGGGCGGGGGGAGGGGTGGGAGAGAGCAGACTTGCAGACTGCATGGCGTCTGAGGGCTAGGGGTACCAGGGGCAGGCTTAGCACCATGGCTCAGACTTCATTCTGTAGTTTACCAGGACTTTTAGACCATGTTCTTAGGGTAGCTTCTCTCCTTCCTCCTGCCCCCAGCTCCATGCAGCTCTCTTCTCTTTCCCCCTCCTCCATTCTCCAAGGGGAAGGAGTCTGGCTTGCAGAGTCAAACAGACTGGTTTGAGTCACAGTTCTTTCTCTTACTTAGTACTGTAGCTGAGGGTACTATCTCGCCTTTCTTCCCCTCAGTTTCCTCATGTGTTGTTCAGTTGCTCAGTCGTGTCTGACTCTTTGTGACCCCATGGACTGCAGTGTGCCAGGCCTCCCTGCCCTTCACTATCTCCCAGAGTTTGCCCAAATTCATCTCCATTGAGTCGATGATGCCATCCAACCATCTCATCCTCTGTCATCCCCTTCTCCTCCTGCCCTCAATCTTTCCCAGCATCAGGGCCTTTTTCAATGAAGTGGCTCTTGTATCAGGTGGCCAAAGTATTGGAGCTTCAGCTTCAGCATCAGTCCTTCCAATGAACATTCAGGACTGATTTCCCTGGTTTGATCTCCTTGCAGTCCAAGGGACTCTCAAGAGTCTTCTCCTGCACCACAATTTAAAAGCATCAATTCTTCTGCATTCAGCCTTCTTTATGGTCCAACTCTCACACCCATACATGACTACTGGAAAAACCATAGCTTTCACTAGACAGACCTTTGTCGGCAAAGTTATGTCTCTGCTTTTTAATAAACTGTCTAGGTTTGTCAATCTTTTCTTCCAAGGAGCAAGTGTCTTTTAGTTTCATGGCTGCAGTCACCATCCACAGTAATTTTGAAGCCCAAGAAAATAAAATCTGTCACTGTTTCCATTGTTTCCCCATCCATTTGCCATGAAGTTATGGGACTGGATGCCATGATCTTCGTTTTTTGAATGTTGAATTTTAAGCCAGATTTTTCTCTCTCCTCTTTTACCCTCATCAAGAGGCTCTTTAGTTTCTCTTCACTTTCTGCCATTAGAGTGGTATCATCTGCATATCTGAGGTTGCTGATGTTTCTCACGGCAATCTCGATTCCAGTTTAGTATTCATCCAGCCTAGCATTTCGCATGATGTGCTCTGTATATAAGTTAAATAAGCAAGGTGACAATATACAGCCTTGATGTACTCCTTTCCCAATTTGGAACCGGTTTGTTGTTCCATGTCCAGTTCTACCTGTTGCTTCTTGACCTGAATACAGGTTTCTCAGGAGACAGGTAAGGTGGTCTGGTATTCCTATATCTTGAAGAATTTTCCAGTTTGTTGTGATCCACACAGCCAAAGGTTTTAGCATATTAATGAAGTAGATGTTTTATTGGAATCCCCTTGCTTTTTCTATGATCCAGTGGATGTTGGCAATTTGATCTCTGGTTCCTCTGCCTTTTCTAAACCCAGCTTGTACATCTGGAAGTTCTCGGTTCACATACTGCTGAAGCCTAGCTTGAAGGATTTTGAGCATTACCTTGGTAGCATGTGAAATGAGCACAATTGTACAGCAGTATGAACGACAGAGGATGAGATGGCTGGATGGCATCACTGACTCGATGGACATGAGTCTGAGTGAACTCCGGGAGTTGGTGATGGACAGGGAGGCCTGGAATGCTGCGATTCATGGGGTCGCAAAGAGTCAGACACGACTGAGCGACTGAACTGAACTGAACTGATGAACATTCTCTGGCATTACCTCTCTTTGGGATTGGAATGAAAACTGACCTTTTCCAGTTCTGTATTGCTGACATATTGAGCGCAGCACTTTAACAGCATTGTCTTTTAGGATTTGAAACAGCTTGGCTGGAATTCCATCACCTCCCTAGCTTTGTTTGTAGTAATGCTTCCTAAGGCCCACTTGACTTCACACTCCAGGATGTCTGGCTCTAAGTGAGTGACCACACCATTGTAGTTATCTGGGTCATTAAGGCCTTTTTTGTATAGTTCTGTGTATGCTTGCCACCTCTTAATCTCTTCTGCTTCTGTCAGGTCCTTGCTGTTTCTGTCCTTTACTGGGCCCATCTTTGCATGACATGTTCCCTTAGTATCTCCAATTTTCTTAAAGAGATCTCTAGTCTTTCCCTTTCTATTGTTTTCCTCTATATCTTTGCATCATTCTCTATTCTCTGGAACTCTGCATTCAGTTGGTCTCTCACCTTTCTTCACCTCAGTTTCCTAGTGTGTAGTGATAATACCTACCACCTTGGTTAGTTACAAGGAGTAAGTGAAATAAAGCACCTGGTCCCAGCAGGCACGCAGGCATTTCTGCCATTTCATTTTCTGCTTTATCAGCACGGGCCCCTACACTCTACACAGAAATACACGCACATGCACACATGTGCATACACAGGCTCTATCCTCATCAAAAGCCTTAGACTGTGTTTCCAGAACACCACACCTAGTTTTTTTTGTTGTTGTTTTTTACCAGTCACTTGACTACTTGCCTTGATTCACAAAGGCAAACAACTGAAGCATACGGCCATATTCCAGTATCTGAGTGGTTTTCCATTTCTATCTTTGTTTTGCAGTCTACACAAACAAATTAGTCACCTTACACCCTTTTGTGAAACAAAAAGAGAGCGTAAGCAAGCAAAAAGCTTAAGTGCATAATTTAAGGGACAGTGGTATTTGTTGCTCAGTCCGTTAAACAGTGATTGCACCTAAAAATATCAAACAAGGAGATAACAAGGGCACGAAAGGCTAACAGTCCTGCTGAACTCCCTGCTGCTTCCTCTGGTGTCCCTTTACTAACTGCTTGTGAGAGGCGGTGCTAGATCTCTTGCCCATCCCACGATCTGTTAGGGCACCGTGATCTATAGCCGATCTTGGCTCCCCCAAAACAAACCCAGTAACCTCTAGCAAAGAAAAATTACTCATGACATTAGTTAAAGGTGGTTTAAACAGATTTTATTCCAAATGAGAGGGGGTGCTGCTGAAGTGGGTTTGTGTTAGTGGAAAGAGATAGGGTTCAACTCCAGGCTGCTATTGTTTTTGTTGCTGTTTCGTCTCTAAGTCCAGAGAAGGCAATGGCAACCCGCTCCAGTGTTCTTGCCTGGAGAACCCCAGGGATGAGGGAGCCTGGTGGGCTGCCGTCTATGGGGTCGCACAGAGTCGGACACGACTGAAGTGACTTAGCAGCAGCAGTCACTAAGTCATGTCCGACTCATTTGCGACCCCAAGTCATTTGGTGGACTATAGCCCGCCAACTCCTCTGTCTATGGGATTTCCCAGGCAAGAATGCTGGAGTGAGTTGCCATTTCCTAGTCCAGGGGACCTTTCTGACCCAGGGATCGAACCCAGGGCTCCTGTATTGGCAGGCAGATTCTTTACCACTGAGCCACCAGGGTAAGCCTGCAACCCCAGAGGTGACAAGGAAAAGCGGGAATATATAGCCAAGGAGCAGGGTGGGATCCATGCATGGACAGTTACTAAGAGGATGCACCAGAGCTTAGGAGGGATTCTAGCTCAACAGACCTAACAGGACTCTTGCTGAAGGCAGGCTACGAGGATCGGACACCAGTTAGGGGCATAGAGTGGATGAAGACCCCAACCAGATGACAAGTGTGATCAGATACCAAGAGCAGGGGATTGTGACTAAACTGACTCAGCAGGACTCCTGATAAACCTAGACAATGCAGAAATTAACACTGAAGCCCCAAAGTTAGGGCCTGATTGAGAAGAGAGTTCAGAAGAGCCTGAGTAGAGTCTGGTCAAGAAGAGGACCTTTGCCATCCTAGAGTGGCTTTGTGGCCAGATTCAAGACCAGCTGGAGATGCACTGTCAGTGGAAAGGAAGCTGGAGAGCTAAGCTCAGCCTGAGGCTTCCAGGAACCAGGTTGAGTTACCTGAAGTTAAGGACAAGGGCAGAAGGTCACAGTGGTGGCCTGCACTTAGATGGAGGGGCAAAGGCTGCAAAATAACCACTAGGCCCTTAAGAAAAGGCCACTCAAATCTCTTAGATATACAGAACACATGGGAAAAGAGAGCTTCCAAAGGGGTCTTGCCCACAGGACGCACCTGAAGGAGGTTAATTTCCAGGAGGCTGGAGTGAGCCTGGCTAGTTAAATGGTTTCTGTATTTTTGAACCTGGATGAAAACCTCTGCATCCGGAGGACAAACCTGTCTGCCCAGGTGGGCATCTGCGTGGGGACAGCCTCACCATTTGACCGTGAAGTTCAAGTCATGTCTACCTAAAAGAGCTTCCAAGGTGGCTGCATTTTCAAGGACCAAACCGGCTTCTCTCGATCAACCAAACTCCTTTCTATATAAAATCATGTTGCTCGGCTTATGTGACCCACCCACACATAAAATCATCCATGGATTCCTTTCCTTGTGTGTGAGTCTGAAAGTCACTCAGTCATGTCCAACTCTTTGCAACCCCATGGACTATACGGTCCATGGAATTCTCCAGGCCAGAATCCTGGAGTGGGTAGCCTTTCTCTTCTCCAGGGGATCTTCCCAACCCAGGGATAGAACCCAGGTCTCCTGCATTGCAGGCAAATTCTTTACCAGCTGAGCCACAAGGGAAGCCCATTCCTTTCCTTACTAGATAATAATATTGCTGATAATACTAGCAAAAATATTTAACACTCATCAGGAGCTGGCTTCTTATCAAATATCTGTTCTAAGATCTTTGTAAGAATCAGCTCATTTAATATTTACAACTGTGTGAAATAGGTATTATCGTCCCCATTCTAAAGATGAGGAAACTGAGGGCCAGGGAAATCCAGCAACTTGCCCATTATAACAATAGAACATAGCAGTGCTAGGGTTTGAATCCATTTAAGAATTTTTAGAAACTTAGCCATTTTATTTATTAAAATAACCTTTTTACATACATAGACACAAAGATTCTGGAGCCTCCTAACCATAATACAGTGCTTCCTGTTGGTCGGCAGCTCCCCTGTCCACAAATCTATCCACAGTGACCCTAAATCTAGGCCACACAGTACAGAGACTACACTGGACCTTCAGTGATTCACATCTGGACTGTTTTCAAAAATGCCTTCACACCACTTGCTCCCCTGGTCCTCACGGCTGGGTCTTCATGGTCATCCTTGCCCTTTGGCAAGTGCTGCAGCCTGGGCTCTGTGGGATGCATGGTTTATAGACAAGACCAGGCTTTATTCTGTTTAATGGGTCAGCTCCTTACAGCCTGTGAGGGCAACACAGGTTTGGCATCTGGGAGAATGTTCCTAGAGGAAACAGGCTTGTCAGTGTGCAGGTACTTGTTTAAATTCCAGACCCTGGTTTTTAAGACACACATTTGCAGTGGGCCTATATATTGCGATAGATGAAAACAGAAACAGTTTTCTGTAGTATCTGTATTATTAGATTTGACCTACCATCGAAACAGCAAAGAAAGAGTGGAAAATTAAAGGTGATTTGATATTAGCCTCCTATTCATATTAGAAAAAGTAACTACTCTTGCGGTTTTCCTCACAGAGGTGTCTTTATTCATTTGACATGCCTTTAATAACTAATTCTAGTTGTCTGGTTGCCAAGAAAGATTTCCTACGGGCAGACTTGAAAGTGACTCGGAACTCTTTGCATGCCCGGCTTCAAATGATCCCAGAACAGCAAACATTCTGCTTCCCTCCAGACTTCTGAAGTGCGGGAATAACATGAAAGAATGAACAAGAATCATTCTGCAGCCTGCCTATCCTCGGACTGAAGCTGGCTGGCAGAGGCTGTGGCTGGGTCTACACAGACCAGCCATAGGGAGATTTGAAACAATCTCATGAATTTAATCTATGGAGTTCACCAAACCAAGTGATTTCTTTCAAGAAAAGAAATCTACTTTCGGGCCAGAATGATCCAGGTCAGTCATAGGCAGACTGAGTTTTCTTCTGCCTGTGTAGACCTAGAGTGGGCAGAGAAAGACACGGGAAACCACAGCATCCCAACCAAGGAGCACATACTATGAATATGTACGAATATTCACTATGGTGGTTATTTATCCATCTACATATGCCTTCCTAAGTGGGTGATGTACATAAGCTCATCTAATCCTCAAAAGATCAACAATCCTACCTGTGAAGTGATTATTCCCATTTGACAGATGTGAACACTGAGCCTATGAAAGGTTATATGACTTGCCCAGGACACACAGATTGGGAGGCAGAGGTTGGTTAGTTGTTCATCAAGCATTTCCCCATTCCTTCTGGACTCTCCGCTAGATGCCATTCCCAGGGCCCCTTGCAGGCAGGTGCAGCCATGCAACTCAATTCTAACCAATAGCAACTTTTGAGTAGAAGTGGCATAAGCCATTTCCAGGTCTGGCACATAAAACCTGCGTGTACAACGATTCTCTCTTCTCCCACCCAATGGCTGAATGAGAGAGAAGAGGACCTGGAGAAGGGCAGAATCTGAATATGTAAGAATCTAAGATTCTCTATAATTGCTTTCAGCAGAGTACCTTCCTCATCACTGCTCCTGCAGGAGAGGGTGATGTGAGCTGGAAATAATCTATTGTGTTAAAGCACTAAACTTTAGTGATTCTTGGTTCCAGCAGAAAGCCTGAACTCCAAGATTCCAAAGCCCATGCTCTTGGCCCTTCCTTGTCTGGAACTGCACTAGGTCTGATCAACCCTCCCCAGGAGACATTAAGACCCTCTAACTTTTTTTGAGTCTCATTCTTCCTGCTCTATCTTTACCAGGCCTGAGATGGTGATTTCTTAGCTTTCCACTTTCATGTCTATGCAGACACATTCCTGGTTTTAGAGAATCTGATCAAAACCACTCCTTCTGTTTCTCGGTTAATCCCTCCCCATGTGAGGCTCTGGACCTCTGTCTGTGATTCCTTCTCTCTCCCCGGGACTCATCAAACTGGTCACTAGTGTCTCTTCCACCCTTGCCCGGCCCTCCTTCTCTCAGCCACAGCTCTGTTCTGGCCTTCATCACATCTCACCTGATGTAATCATAACAACCTCCAAACTTGTCTCGTCCCCTCCTTCCCATAGTCCTGTTTCCTCCAAAATGGATCTTCTTAAAATGGATCTGGTTCCAGCATCCTTTGAATTACATTTCTCCAGGTGCAGTCTAACAGTAATAATAATGCAAATACCTTCGACCAAGTAATTTCACTTCTGTGAATTTACAAATACACACACAAAGTGATTAACATATGCACATATTAACTGCGTCATTGTTTGAAGTAGTAAAAGACTGGAAACATCAAATGTCCGTCACTGAAGTCTTGTTAAACTATGGAGCACTCTGCTGCTGCTGCTAAGTCACTTCAGTCGTGTCCGACTCTGTGTGACCCCATAGATGGCAGCCCACCAAGCTCCCCTGTCTCTGGGATTCTCCAGGCAAGAATACTGGAGTAGGTTGCCATTTCCTTCTCCAATGCATGAAAGTGAAAAGTGAAAGTGAAATCGCTCAGTCGTGCCCAACTCTTAGCAACCCCATGGACTGCATCCTACCAGGCTCCTCCATCCATGGGATTTTCCAGGCAAGAGCACTGGAGTGGGGTGCCATTGCCTTCTCCAAGTCTAACCTAAAAATCTCTAGGATCTATGGTTAAGTGATGATAAGCAAGGTACAGGTTAAGTGTATACAACATGTTAATATTTGTGTTTTTAAAGTACTGGGGAATTATGTCTCCATATGTTTACAAAGATATGGAATACCTCTGAAAGAAGGTATTCCAAGGCACAAGAAACTGGTAACAGCATTTGTTTCCAGGAAGAGAATGGAGCAATTGGAAGTCAGGGGTGGGACGGAGACTTACTTTTCACTGAATACACTTTTGTATCATTTGAAGAGTTTATTCTGAACATGGATTATTTTTGAACACTAAAACACAACATGACCTGTTGGTACTTATTCGAGGAAGTCCAAATCCTTTAGTCTGAAAGGAAAGACTCTCCAAGTTCTAACTCCAATGAGTTTTTCCTGCTGGCCTTCTCATGCTACCCATGGTTCTCAGGACACTCCTTGTACATCCCCATCTCTGTGCCTTTGTTTAGAGCTCTCCCTCTCCTGGAAAGTCCTGACCCTGATCAGCAAGAATGCATTTCAACTGTTATCATCTTCATTTTCTTTATAACTTTACACTATGGCCCTTGATCCCAGTTTGCCGTATGTTTGAGGTAGGTATCTTTCCTACAAGATGGTATGATATTTTATACATAGAAAGTGTTCAGAATATGCCAATGCCTTGAACCAAATTTATAATTTCACATGTCTCAGCCACAGCTTCTAAGAATAGCCGAGATCACCCTTCCCCAAGGTAAGGAAGGAGCAGGATCTGAAATTTACCCTATCAGGGAGGGGGCTGGACTAGGCCAGTAATACATCTCAGCCTGGAATGTTCTGCAAGAATGTATCTCATCCCCTGGTTTACTCCCAAGGTCACTCAGCTCTCTATCTCTTTGTCCAAAGACCCCACCCCCACCCCCGCCCAAAGTCAATGCTGCTGCTATGCTCAGAATTGAGCACTTGCTGTATGGAATCGGACAGGGGAGACAGTGAGAGACAGAGAGAGACGTCCATTGCCCTGGACCACAGTCTAGGGTTTAAACTCAGTTGTCACTATTATTTGAAGCCTATTAAGTTTATTTATGTTCCAAAGCAGGTCCACTAGAGAAGGACCATCATAGTCGTAAATATCAGGGCTGCTGTTCTCCAGACACAGCTGGGCCTGTGGGCCCCTCCCCTTCTCAGCTCTGCAGACCCCACTTATAGGCAGGAGCCACACGCTCAGATGCAGAACAGCGCCCGCATCCTATCTGACCAATCCTCTCCACTCAGCCAGCACAACACATGCTCCTTCTGCATATGTGGGGTAGCTGGAGTGTGTCTGAACAAGACTCCGCTATCCGGGGGAGGGATGGTGTCTTCCAGTCCTACCCAAGTCATATGCACAAGGATCAGGAGCCCAGGGGTCCAGGCTTTCTCCTCAAAGAACCAAGGGGACACAAGGATGGGCAATGAACCTGGGCACATCTAGAAGTCCATAAGAGAACACAGGACCGCTGGATATGATGTCCTCTGAGTTCTTGACTGCATGAGGTTTTCATTTCATGTACCAGTGTGGGTTGGAGGAGACCTTTTAGTCCTAAGAGCCAGTGTTTTCAAAGCATATCCCACTGTACATTGGCCTTGGGAGAGTCTCCATGGAAAAGTAAAGGAGATCTTGTGGTCAGAAAAGTTTATGAAACACTAAATATCCATTAAATCCTCCTCTGGGGAGAGTCACAATGTTTATTTGCACATTAAAGGCCCCCAGAAGTCCTGCACTAGAATGTACTTTCAGGGTGCTCTAAACATATTTGACAAAAGAATCCTTTTTTGGTAATCCTTACGAACATCCCTTAATAGGAGTGTTATACGGAGTACATTTTGGGAAGAGCTACTTTTAGAGGTGTAAACAATTCCCTCCCTTCCTTTAGCAGAGCCTAGGAGGAGAAACTTTGCTCACTTTCCCTTCACCTGATGAGTCAGAGCATGCTCTGCCGGTTTAGAGCAGTGGATGTCAAAACACAGTTCCTGGATTAGCAGCACATTTAAATTTGCTACCATTGCAAATTTTCAGACCCCAATTGAACCAGATGCTCTGAGGGTGAGATCCAACGATTTGTGTTTTAACATCCCCTCCAGTTAATCTGGATGCAAGCTGTTAGTCTAGAGTTTTGGAAATCTCTTTCTCCGAATAGGTCTTATTTTACCTTCTTCATTTTCTGTATATGGTTTTATTTATCCCATACCTAATTCCCAAAAGGAAAGGATATGAACAACCAGTACTAAAATACTCACATACTAGCACAATTAAAACATGAATGCACACACAGAGAAACGCTCCTTCCAATAATTCCACTTCTCTCCAATAATTCCACTCACCTCCTTCAGATCTGTAAGGCCCTCCTTGACCATTTCCAAAATGTCAATGTCCTCCCACTGGGCCTCCCTACTACCCTTCCTCCTCTACTTTATTTTTCTCCAGCATGTACAGAAGACAAAGGAGCCCAGTGGGCCATAGTCCATGGAGTCACCAAGTGTGGGATGAGACCAAGCATGGGTGCGCATGCGCACTCCACACACTCACTGTGCAATAAACTGTAATTTTTTTTATCACTTTTCTTGCTCCCATCTAAAACCTAAATTCCATGGAAGCTGGGCTTTTCATCCCTTTCATCTCCTGCTTTTCCCTAGAACCAGAATGCCTCCAGCCTTAACCGTTGTTTAGTCATTCAGTTGTGTCCGAAACTTTGCGCCCCCATGAACTGTAGCCAGCCAGGCTCCTCTGTGCATGGGATTTCACAGGCAAGAATACTGGAGTGGGTTGCCATTTCCTTCTCTAGGGGATCTTCCCGACCCAGGGAACGAACCCACTGCAGGAGGATTCTTTACCCCTGAGCCAGCAGGGAAGCCCCTCTGCCTTAGTACATATGTGTTTAATGAGTGAGCCTTATCACAAGGAGATAGGTGAGGGCCACTGCCTTGACAAAACAATTTCACGTGGAGTTTCCGGGCATGCACAGAGTTACAGAGATCTCCAACTAATAACAGGAAATCAGACACTCCTGAAAAGGACAGAATAAGTGACACCCTCTTTTAGCCTGGAGAGCTCCTTGGGTGGGTAACAGAGCTATTCCTGGAGGCTCTGCCCCTGATGGCTGGTGTCAGAGCCATAAGACTAAAATAGCTTCCACGGAGGAAACTTTTCTCTCTCCAGTGGGAAATGGACAGACCTGCCCACAGATGTCTGTGCTGAGCTTATCTCCTGGCAGGGAGAAGCCGAAAGGGCGTGAAAGACAGGAAACTCCGCTCATTTCATCAGTTTCGCAGATTAAAAGTGGCAGGGCCTAAGGGGAAGATGGGAAGAGGGGGCGGTGGCAGAGCCATTGACCATACTGAGTTATTTTTCAACAGCCTGCCAGGGCAGCAGCCCCCACCTCGGAAGAACGTATACAGCACTGATAAATTTATAAAGTATTTGACCTTTAATCAATCCTAATATTTTCAATCCGCAGAGCCTTCTTAAACGCCTGCAGCCCTGCCCCTGGGCCCCTATTCATCACAATTACTGCTCCAACTGTCGGAGGCAGTGCATGAAACGGCGCACGCTGACGTCCAATATTTTATCACTAATAAAGAGAAGCATCCCAAGTATTTGCACAGTTCTGATACTTTCCAGCCCCGAGCCCAGGAAAAGGGGGAGCGTGGTAGATTTATGCTCACTGCCCGGCATTGTTAATTGGCCTTCTCGGCTAGAGCCTCTGGGACCGCTGGTCTCTGGCGCTTCACAACCACAGACTCCGGCAAGCCTGCGGGAAGCTGGCCGGGCGCGCGGCAGGCGGCCGGGGAGGGGCCCGCCGAGCACACAGTAGGCCCTTCCTCCGCCATCTGGAAAGTGGTGAGAAACACTATAAAGGCGATTTTTAAAAATCATGATTTGGCAAGGGCTCGCCTACACTGGTGGCTTTGTAAACAGATCAGTTGTTTATGAGGAATCTTGTTCCGGTTGTTGCCGCGTTTCGCCTTCCGTACCGCCCCCCTCCCGGCCCTCCACCATCCCCAGGCTGTGTCTGCGCCCAGCCAGGTTCCTTCTCAGCCTCAGGACACTCCCTCTTTGGCCTCCCAGCTCCAAGCAGAGGGAAGCTCAGTTTCCAGCCAGTGTTCAGACGGCTGCGTATACATGGCACCCAAACATCTGGATGAAATGTAAATAAAACAAGCAGATGTTTCTTCTTCCTTATAGCAGGTGCCTTGGCAGAGCCCTCTGCTGTAGGCTATACGGGAAGGGCTTTCTGGAGTCCGAGGCCCAGAGCAGGTTGGGGATGACAGCCCACTCCTTATCCAGGAGCTGGTCACTCCAGTCTCACAGAGAGGAAAGACTGAGCAAAGAGAGCCAGACACCCCTGGGGAGACGGTGCTGGCAACTGGACAGTGGTGCTTGTGTGGACAGAATGGAGGGTTTGGGAACTAGGGGCAAGAGGAAGGAGAGCAGTCCAGACTTCCTGATGCAAATCAGTGGGGAGAAGAGTTGATATCAAATCCCTCTTGAATTTCTTTGTGAACAAGGATTTCCTGAGCCTCTGCATTCTACACCACTGCCGTCCAGTAGTTCAGTTCAGTCCAGTCACTCAGTGTCCAACTCTTTGCAACCCCATGGACTGCAGCACGCCAGGCTTCCCTGTCCATCACCAGCTCCCGGAGCTTGCTCAAACTCATGTCCATTGAGTCTGTGATGCCATCCAACCATCTCATCCTCTGTTGTCCCCTTCTCCTCCCGCCTTCAATCTTTCCCAGCATCAGGGTCTTTTCTAATGAGTCAGTTCTTCACGTCAGGTGGCCCAAGTATTGGAGTTTCAGCTTCAGCATCAGTCCTTACCATGAATATTCAGAAATGATTTCTTTTAGGATTGACTGGTTTGATCTCCTTGCAGTCCAAGGGACTCTGAAGAGTCTTCAAAAGCATCAATTCTTTGGCATCCAGTAGAGGGGAGAAGAAATGGCCTCCCCTGTACCCCAGGGACCAAGTCGCACAGAAGTTGGGCTTAGAAAGTGGCACAAATTTCCCCATCTCACCCCATGTTCTAACAGGAGACCAAGGCTTGGCAATCACCTCAGACTAACAAAGGAGAGTTAAGGTATCTGTGAAAAGGATCACTGAAGAAGGAGGGGGGACAGAGAAACAGAGGCAGAGGAGATTCACTGGTTGCCAATTGTCTTCCTTCACTCCTTCCATCCTTTCCACCCGGACCCTGTGTGTGACACTGTCACACTCCCCCAGACTTGTGAGTAACACTGAACACACTCCCCCAGCTCTCTCCCCCAAGCCCCCAGCCCTGTGTGTGACACTAAAAACAGTCCCCCCAGCCTCTGCCCCACTCTACTGCTCTAGCACGGGGTGTAAGTGGGACATGGTCTTCCTTCCTCCCCCTACTCCCTTAGTTCCTGTGTGTAGCACTGAATACACTCCCCAGTCCTGTCCCCAGATTTCTAGCCCAGGTGGAACACTGACACCCCCAAGCCCCCAACCCTGTGTGTGACATTAACACTCCTTCCAGTCCTGTGCCCTACTCGCCCATCCCTTGGGTGAAGCACAGCAGGCACTGCCTTGGCACCCCCATGCTGCTGCTGCTGCTGCTAAGTTGCTTCAGTCGTGTCCGACTCTGTGCAACCCCACAGACGGCAGCCCACCAGGCTCTCCTGTCCCTGGGATTCTCCAGGCAAGAACGCTGGAGTGGGGTGCCATTTCCTTCTCCAATGCATGAAAGTGAAAAGTGAAAGCGAAGTCGCTCAGTCTTGTCTGACTCTTCGCGACCCCATGGACTGCAGCCTACCAGGCTCCTCCATCCATGGGATTTTCCAGGCAAGAGTTCTGGAGTGGGGTGCCATTGCCTTCTCCGTGGCACCCCCATAGATAGCCCTTATGTGTCAAACCAAACACATTCCTCAGGGCGGCCTTCCTCAGAAGCAACTTTTTTACCCACCATCTCCAGAGAGACTTTCAGGACCCTGCAGTGATCCTTTGCCTGCGATTTGTGCCCTGAACCAGCACAAACAAATAAGCATTGCTGTGTGAGTGTGTATCTGTGTGTGTCGAACATGGCAGTAATCGGAGGGTTGCTGTTCCCATCTCCCCCACTCATTCGCTGACTATTGGGTTTTGTGCCAAAGGCAAATATTTTTCGTTGACCTCAGTGTTCATATCTGTAAAATTGAGCTACAGTTCAACATTCAGCTATCCGGTACCTGTGGGAAAGCATCTGATTTCCACATCAAGAAACCAGCTACTGGACTGTGGTTGGGACCAGGTGAGGCACAGTTGGGGGAAGGAGATTATACTTTGGTAGAGAAGTCATTTTTTCATTGTTTTTCTTGATTTTTTTTTTTTTTAATGAAACAGGAAGAGCTGAGCCATGCCCCAAGGCTGTGGGTTTTTTTAAGCAAAGACTCTCCCCCCTGATAACCACAGCGACCCCTAAAAGAAGCAGAGGGCTTCCTCTCACTTTGGGGAGGGTGGGTAAGGAATCAGACACAAAGAAAACTGGAGTATGGGAGAGCCAAAGCCCCTTCCCCCAAGTAGCCTTGCTCTTCTGTATCACGGGTTAGAAGTTTATAGGAATTCTGGATCCATGGTTTCCTACGGTCACTTTTACAGATCTTGTTAATTTATTACCCGTGGTTACACTTTTAATGGAAATCATGAAGAAATGGTAAAGGAAACATGAGCTAATTTTTTTTCCAGTGACACATTTCACTGCTATTTAAATAGCCGTTCTGCCAAACCAAACACAGCGCTTACAGCCAGCGGTGACACATGAAGGAGATGGCTGAGGCCGATCCTGCCCGCGGCATGCAGAACAGGCGAGACTTTCTCTCAGCTTCCCCAAGGGCTGGATGCCAAGGGGGGTGGGGGTGGATGGGGGGTGGCGGGAGCTGGAGCCTGGGGCACAGCTGGAGCCCCAGCGCCTGGCGATCGCCGCTCCCACCCTCTCCCAGGCAGGGCTATTTCTGTCTGCCTGGAGCCCGCTCCTTGCCCCCCATGAGAGGCCCTGGGGTGACTGTTTCCCCAGCAGCCCCAGGGCACCCCCCCCTCCAGAGCAGTCCACAACCAGGCCATGACGAACTGAGGCTGCCTGGCACTCACTGCTGGATGATCTGCTCAGGCCTCTAAATGGGAACATTATCAGGTTGTATAAAACCAGGGATAGACTTTGGGGAAAGCCTGGCCAGCTTTGTTCCAGTTCTGCGGTGGTGCTGGCCGCGACCGTGACCACGCCTGCACAGGGCGCCTTTGTTGGGCAAACCCAGAGCCTCTGACTTCTCCTCACAAACATTCGCCTCTGACACTTTCTTGCTCCCTGGCTGTGGGACTGTGATGTCACCCAGCACTTATTCACTTTTCAAGAAGCCAATTGATAGCGCATAGTGGAAAGGTGCCAACAGGGTACCTCTTAAAAAGCTCTCTTCACAAGAGAAAAAAAAAACATGTAACTCTATGTGGTGATGGGTAGTAACTAGACTTATTACAATGATCATTTCACGATGTATACAAATAGCAAGTTATTTGCATTGTGTACCTGAAACTATCATACTGTAGTATGTCAATTATATCCCAATGTTTTCAAAAGAAGAAGCTGAATGAGAGCTGTGGCATTTGGTGAGACAGAAGCTGGGGCCTGGAGTGCCAGAGAAGGGGGAACAAGCCACAGAGACTTTGGCCATAGCTGGTACAGGGCAAGAGTGGACAGGGGAGCCCTTGTTGTCCAGTCCTCCCCAGGATTTAAAAATGCAGTAGGACTGAGGAAAAGGAAGTGTGTAGGGGCCGACTTCTGGCCCTTGGAGACCTGGGATCACCTGTCAAACTCA
Source organism: Capra hircus (assembly GCF_001704415.2). Taxonomy (NCBI): domain Eukaryota; kingdom Metazoa; phylum Chordata; class Mammalia; order Artiodactyla; family Bovidae; genus Capra; species Capra hircus. The sequence goes on from NC_030818.1 coordinate 24,289,599, forward strand.
GGGGCCCCGTGAGAGCCCTGTGGCACTGACATTCTCACATTGATCTCCTCTGATGAATAGCAGGGGAGGGGGTGGGGGGTGATTCAAGGAGGGTGAGATGGGAACAGAGTGCTCGGGAGGGAGAAGCCTGCAGGAGCTGAGGCTTTGGCCCCACCCGGGACTCACTGGAGCTTGAACAAGCATGACTACCTCTCTATCCTCACCATGGGATGCTCCGTGGCCCCCAGAGCTCCCTGTGCATGTCAAGGTGGACAGAGCAAAGGGGCTATGACAGAATTTGGGCAGCAGGCCTGCTGGCATCCTGGGAGAAACCACACTCTCCCCTCTGCTTTCCAGGGAGAAAACCCACTTTAGTGAGGCTTCAGAGAGAAGTTAACTGTCATCTTTTCTTTGCCAAAAAGTATATTAAATTCACTGACCACATTTTTCCAAACCCGAGTGCAGAGGACATTAGATGCAACGCACCCTGGCTGTGGGCTCTGGTGTGCTGGGCACCCCACACATTTCATTTTGCATTATTAATACTTAAAGCAAAGCAGCTGTTCTCTGCACACATAGAGCCCAGAGCTTGTCCACGATTCCTACGAAGACATCTCCCTGGGACAAGATGCATCAGCTAGAAAGCCACTGATCCTCAGGGGTTGGGTCTCCAGGGGCAAAATTCTCCAAGCAGCCATTTGTTGATCTCCAGTGACATTCTGGGCCATTCCTGGGCCAGGGGCTTGGTGGTTTATTGGGAAGAGCAGATTCTGTTTATCTAGCTTAGGTAAGATTCAATGAGTCCACTCTGAACAGATTTGTGAGAGGGGTGAGAAGATGTTTCTGATACACCAGCCTCTTCTTTTAAGCCCTGGGCCCCAGGGTGAGGTCTCCTGGACTTCCATGTGTTCTCCCTAACCCTTTTCTCCTTCAAACCTAGAACAATTCTCATACCAAGCTTTTGCATCTTGGAACCTGGCATCCTCCTGCTAAGTATTTGCACCTTAAAGCCTCATCACTCAGCCTGGTGAGGAGGCTCTTACCTGGGTCTGTGGGACAGCCTGTCACCCAAAGCCCCCTCCCCAACCTGCCTTGTTTCGATCACTCCCAGCTCCCTGTGCAGCAGCAACCTGGGGCTGCTCTGGCTCCAGACGCACTAAACACAGTCCTGTAGGCCGTCTGCTTCTTCTACTTGCCTTTGAAGTCTCGGGACAAAAGTCACCTCCTCTCAGCACCCCTCCTACTGTAGGATGAGCTAATTACTTACTCCTTTCGCCTCCCCTAGCACTTTATGTTCCATTCTATTTTGGCGGATATCTCATTCTATTATCAACCTTTCTTTCTATACTTTTAAAGAATAATATTTATTGAGCACTTCCCAGGTACATGATTCTTTAAGTAGAATTATATTAATGCATCATATAATTCTCACAATAACCTTATGAAATGAGTTCTGTAATTATCCCCATTTCGCAGATGACAAAACAGAGGCTTAGAGATGGTAAGGTTAAGTTTGCCCAAGGTTATATAATTAAGAGGTCTCTATTTCCACCCAGAGCTGCTTAAGGAAGAAGATGTGTGACTTGTGCTTCCAGGGCCTACCTACTGTCTCTTTATAGGTGTTCAATACGCGCTTGTTGATACGATAATAAAAATAAACAGAGCAAGCAAAAGGACTTTCTCAGGCCAGGGTCTACTGAGACACCCTAGTGTCACCATTTTCTTTAGGCAACTGCCCCAGCTTGAGCTCCTGGAGAACGAGGAGGAAAAAGTTGGCAGGAACACACATGTAGTTTCAAATTCCAGTTTCATGTGAAGTTAAACTAGCTGTGTCTCTGTTTTCCCATTTACAAACTGGTGAAAATAAGGATACCAACCTAATTTAATCCTTACTACAACCAACCCAATCAATCCTGCCTGACCTGGATGGAAGAAGGCAGGAGGCTGACACATGGAAAAAAACGTAAGGATTAAGTGAAGTGATATGTGGGGAGAATGAATACATGTATTTGTATGGCTGAGTGCCTTTGATATTCACCTGAAACTATCACAGCATTGTTAGTCAGCTATACCCCAATACAAAATGTTTTTGGTGTTAAAAAAAAATTTAAAAAGATGCAGCCAGATGGCAAAAATAAATAAATAAGTAAATTAAGTGATATGTGGAGAGCATGTAACCCAGTTATTGCCACAGTATAGACATGCACGTCAATGTCTTATTGCTGCACACTGAAGTGCTCTGACAGCATGGGGACAACAATGTATTATATTTACATAGGACTCCACAGGGCCCTGCTACAGCCTCTCTTGATTTAACCTTCACAACTTCTGCAAGCCAAATACTACTACAGTCCTGTTGTAGACATTGAGTGCTATACAGCAAACCGCTCCCAAACTCAGTTGACTTAATAACGTCTCTTTTGCTCACAAATCTGGAAATTGTATAGGGCTGGGTAGGGAAGCTCTTCTCTGCTCCATCTGGCACCAGCCGGAGCAACTTGAAGACTCGGGGTCAGAAGAATCAGAAGGCTCTCACTCACCACGGATGCTGGCTGTTGTCTGAGGCCTTGGCTGGAACACTCAGCTAGCACCTCCACACGCTCCCTCCAAGTGGCCTGAGCTTTCTCCCAGACCAGGGGCCAAGTTCCAGCGAGAGAGAGAGATTGAGAGGCAGTCAGTGAAAGCCATATGCTTGTTAATGCCTAGCCAAGGAAGTCACCAGTGTCACTTCTGACACACTTTATTTGTTGAGGCAGTCACAGAGACCTGCCCAGGCTCAAGGGGAGGGGACATAGACTCCACCTCTTAATGGGAATAATAAGGTTTCCGGAAGAGAGTGTAGGATTGGAAATACTGTTATGGCCATTTTGGGAAACAGAGTCCCAGTTTGCAGAGAACATTGAGGGGAGGAACTATGTGGTGACCTGTGTACAACATCCATGAGTGACAAAGTCAGAACTGGAACCCAGGTCTTCTGACTCCAAATCCCAAGCTTTTTACACAGAAATATGTGCTTTCCAATCCCATTTATCCAGGCTTCGGAAAGACCCAGCCCCTTGTCTACATAATGAGTCTTTCAGAGCCGGCCTCCTTGCAGGCACACGCACGCGCGCACAAACACACACACACACACACACACACAGAGCCACAGCTTAACTTCCTTCCAGCAGCACCTTTAGCCCCATGGACCTGGTGATGGAAAGAGTTCCTGAATGGGTCAGACCCCACTTGGCTGCATCCCTGCCAGGCCAAGCTGAGTTGAGGGACCCAAGGCAACCAGGAACCAGAGCTGGGGAGTCCTGATGCTCAGAACTGATGGTGGGAAGGAATGGCAGGAGACAGCGTCTATAATTCCAGACAACAGCAGGAGCTAGAAGACTGGGTAATTTGGGTAATTTTTGGAAAATGTGAGTGTGATGTCGGCCTCAGTGAAAGAGAGAAGAAAGTGGCGAGGAGTGGGGGATGGTCCTGGGGGAGGGGCCAGTGGGGAAAGGGAAAGGCAGTGGAGTTGTAACGTGAGAAACAGTTTATTAGTCTCCAAAAGTTTACCTTGAAGCTCCCAGCCTGCCCCCACGCCTCTGCCCAGCATGGGCAAATAACACGGATGTGATTATAAACCGTGCTGGTGGGTCCTGGTTGAGTCCAGGGTGGGAGGTGGGAATGCATTGATTTCTTCACGGATTATTGAGCATGAGCACAAAGCCAGCCCTTTGCCAGCCCAGGGACATCAAGAATCAGCAAGGAGCCCTGAGAAATCCCTGCCCGGGTCAGGTGGGAGGAGGCTGTAGAGGTCAGGGTTGGGGCAGTTCAGCCCTCCGGAGAATTTGGCTGGTGCATCTAGCAGTGCTCTGATTGGCTGGTTAAGGCTCCATCCGCAGAACTAGGTGCTCCCTGGACAACTTGTGCCATGTGCAGAGCCAGGTATCAACCAGCACACAGTGGGGCAGCCCGGATCCGGACAGTGATGCTCACATATCCACAGCCAGGCACTGCTGGAATCACAGCTGGGTGACCTGGGGCAAGTCACTGAACCTCATGCAGACTCAGTGCAATGGGAGTAACAATTCCTACTCCGAAGAAGTGTCATGAGCCTTAAATAAGGATGGTTGGGTTAAAAATAAGGATGTATGCCCTGAGTGCTCACCCTGGAGTCTGGTACCTACAATGCAACAACTGGTCATTCCCATCCCTTTTCTCTTCCTATTCTTTCACATAAACCCCAAACCATGATTCATCCTAAACCTTATTCAGTCCTAACCAGCAGAGCCAAAGAGAGGCAAAGCTGTTGAAGACTTGGGGCGTGGGTTGTAGACAGAGGGTCTAACAGGCACTTTCTGCCTTTAGAGTCCATGGTGCAGGTGACCCTGCAGGACATTGAGCTGAGGTCACTGGGAGGAGGGGCACTGGGAGGGACTCTTGTCACCCAGGGGAGCTTGTCCTTAAGATCCAATCAGTCTCAAAGGCTGTTCCTCAAACCTTCCATTCCATTAAGCCCCAGGGAGGAGCCAGCAAGAACAAACAGAAGTGCAGGTGCCAGGGAAGGTTGCTTCATCTCCATTTTGGAGACACAGTCCTGGGCTTCTCTCTCCTCTCTTTTCTCACCCAGAGAACAGGAGGGTTAGCCCTATGGTGTCCTATCAGTTCCCTCTCTTTTCCTCCTCTCTCCTTACGACCCCTCGTACCCCTTCCCACAGGCCATCCCAAACAAACCATGCTTATCAAGAGGGATACATTGGGCTGTCTGTGAGGATTTCTCTAGAGTCCTCTCTGTGGCTCCAACTTCTGAGGCCCCCTGGCTCCCTTGTCTGAGCCAGGGCTGAGGTTCGGGTAGGGGCACTGCAGCCCCAGGCTTTCCCAGAGGACTCCGATGCTATTCTCACCTTTGACCCTCTGAGATTCTTGGACAGTCTTAGACCCCCTCCCAAAGTTGTTGGATGAAAAAGAGAAACTTAGGGATGAGAGTGAAAACTAACAAGGCTCAAACCTTGTCTGTGCCTTTCTGTTGAGACTAACAACCCAAAACAATCCTCCCTTCTCTTCTTCCCCTTCTCCTGGCAGCTCCAGGATCCTTCAAATGAGTCCTGCCTGGGCTGGATTAGGGAAAGGAGGAGGTTATGGTCCATGCAAGAGTCATACCCTGAACTTTATGGGGTTTGCAGCCCAGGTGCAGAGCTGGGTCCCACCCTTTCTCAACAACAGCCAGAGAAATGAAATTCAGGCTCCATGGGGCAAGGAGGAAGCAAGGGGGCTGGGAAGACAAACTGCAGGGAGAAGATAAAAGGGGGTTTGTGTAGGGGTGCAGAGGGCAGCCTCCAGGTGAGGAATAAGAAGAGCTTGTAAGGGAGTTGCTTGTGCCATAACCAGTAAGTGACAGGGGACAGGAAGTTGCCAGGGGTTGCCAGAAGGTTACTGACCAGGGAAGCAGGTTTCAGGCAAGGTGGAGAGCTGGGTTGCATTTCATAAGAGCCCAGGGCCACCTTCCAGGGGCCACAGCTCACAGTCCCCAGAGGACCCGCAGCCACTATATTCTCTCAGAACCACTCCCGTCTTCCTCAACCTCAGACCTTTAGCTCCGAGGAGGAGCCTCAGGGCAGCTGGAGCCCAACATTCCCTGGGCCCTTCCAGCCCCAACATTTATCTTCGGGTTATTTTCATTCCCAAGAACAAAGAAGCTTTCTATTCAGCAAGTGGTGAGAACCACACCTCTGACAAGCCATAGATCACCCTCAAGGAGAGCAGGCGGGAGGGGCTGGTGGCCAGCACGTGGGGCTGCTTCACCCTCCCACCCAGACCCATGGAGGGGGCATCTGGCTCCTGGCCTGCTGGAGGGTCCCAGCAGAAGGCAGAAAGTATATAGGACAAACTGGTTCTGGAGCTAGAGGCCAAGCAGAGGTAGGAAGAGGGAGAATTTGGACTCTGAGGGAGGATGATGCTCTGGGCAAACCCTGCTTGAAGCCAAACTCTGTGGGCTGAGTCTCCTCATGTGAGATATGTGTTGGTCTCCCAAGTCACCTCAGTTCAGTTCAGTTCAGTCGCTCAGTCGTGTCCGACTCTTTGCGACCCCACGAATCGCAGCACGCCAGGCCTCCCTGTCCATCACCAACTCCCGGAGTTCACTCAAACTCACGTCCATCGAGTCAGTGATGCCATCCAGCCATCTCATCCTCGGTCGTCCCCTTCTCCTCCTGCCCCCAATCCCTCCCAGCATCAGAGTCTTTTCCAATGAGTCAACTCTTCACATGAGGTGGCCAAAGTACTGGGGTTTCCCAAGTCACCTAAGGAGCTCTAAAAAAAGAAGGGTAATAAAAGCCCATGGTTTATAAAGACCAACAGTACAGAAAAGGTACATAGTGGATTCAATATCCCCAGTGGCTGCCGTTGTAGCTGAATTCCTTGTTTTCTTCAATGAATATATTTGAATACACTGGCATGTGTAAGTATAGAGACACATACAGACATACAGGCAGGGCTTCCTTGGTGGCTCAGCAGTAAAGACTCCTCCTGCCGCTACAGGAGACAAGAGTTCAGTCCTGGTTGGGAAGATCCCCTGGAGAAGGAACGGGCAACCCACACCAGTGTTTTTGTCTGGGAAATCCCACGTACTGAGGAGCCTGGAGGGCTACAGTCCATAGGGTCACAAGAGTCAGACACGACTTAGCAACTAAACCACTACTACCGCGCACGTTCACGCATAAAAATTATCCATTTGTATATATTTGCTGAGACATTATACTACAAGGTCCTTTCTACACTTAGCCATATAATTTGTAAGTCACTCCATATTTTGTACATATAGAACTGTCTCCCAGTTACTGATTTTTTAGTATTCTACTATATTGGTGGACACTGTGGTAATTCTCCATCTTTCTCTATTACAAATAGTACTGCAGTAAATATTCATGTAGCATACTTCTTTGTGAACACTTCCAAGTACCAGTAGGACATATTCCTAGAAGAACTGCCAGGCAGATCAAAGGGCATGTGGATGTATTTTTGTTTTAATGGATATTGCTAAATTGCTCTTCATAAAGGTTGAACACAGACATCAGCGACGTACGAGAGTGCCTCACATCTCAGGCCAATACAGTGTGTTTTATACAACTTTTTGATCCACATTAATTTAATTTGATAGATGAGAAAAATAACATTTCATTGTGGTTATAACTTGCATTTCACTCATTACCAATAAGGTTGAGAAAACTTTTAATGTGTTTCAAAGCCATCTGCATTAAGGGAGCTGTAAAATACACTGAACTCTGAATCCCACACTCAAAACTTTGATTCAGTAAACTCAAAAATCAGTATGGTTTTTAAACACTTAAGCCACTGAGGTAGATAAAGATTTTTTTAATATTTATTTTTATTTATTTATCTGGCTGCACCAGGTCTTAGTTGCAGCACGTGAAATCTTTGATCTTTGCTGTGGCATGCAGGATCTTTTAGTTGCAGCCTACATACTCTTAGTTGCAGCATGTGGGATCTAGTTCCCTGACCAGGAATCAAACCCAGGTCCCGTGCATTGGGAGCATGGAGTCTTAGCCACCAGATCACCAGGGAAGTGCAGGGTAGATAAAGATTCCTTAAGGAGAACATAAAAAACATTCTCCATGAGAGAAAAGACAGATATGTTACTTCAACTAAATTAAATTATAAATGCCTATCCATTAAAAGAGAATGAAAAGTCAAGCAACAGACTGGGTTTGCAATACATATTCTACAAAGAACTCAGGCAAGAGTATATAAAGAACTCCTCCAAATCAACAAGAAAAAGAAAAACTCAACAACCAAAAATTTTTGTTTTAATCTGTATTTATTTGGCTGTGTTGGGTCTCAGTTGTGGCATGCTCAATCTTTGTTGTGGCATGTGGGATCCAGTTCCCTGACCAGGTATCGAACCCAGGCCCCCTGCATTGGGAGCTCGGAGTTTTATCCACTAGGCCACCAGGGAAATACCAACGACCCAATTTTTTAGGTAGAAAAAAAGATATAAAAAGATGAAAAGATGTTTACCCATAACTCATCAGGGAAAAGTAAATTAAAACCACAGTGACAAATATTTAACAATGAAGTTTCCAGAAATTAAAACTTTTTTGGGTGTAAACACTACCACTATGGCTGATTTCAAGCTATCAGTGTGACATCACTGATTGCAGAATTGGGGAGAGGTATGTACCACTGACTCTCATAAGCCACAGAAGCCAGCTCCAGCACATCGCTGAGGCCTCACCACATCCATCATGAAGGTAAAATGAAAAAGACTGATCATACCAAGTGCTGGTAAGGATGCAGAGCAAGTAGAACTCTAAACACACCGCTAGGATGAGTGCGAATTGGTACACTCGCCCTGGGAAACTGGCAGTAATTACTAAAGCCGAATGTTGTCTGATTCAATGATATGTGTACCCCACAACAATGCATATCCCACAGAAGTGAATGCATATGTGATGGCTAATTTTGAGTGTCAACTTGATGGGCCCAGGAGGTGCTCAGGCATTTGGTCAAATGTGATTCTGGGTGGGTCTGTAAGGATGTTTTTGTTTCTTTTTTAAACCTTAAAAATGTGCTTATTTATTTTTTACTTTGGCTGTGCTGGGCCCTCATTGTAACGTATGGGGGCTTCTCTTGTTGCAGAGCACAGGCTCTAGAGCCCACAGGCTCAGTAATTGCACCGTGCAGGCTTCCCTAGCTGTGGTGCACAGGCTTAGTTGCCCCATGGCGCGTGGAATCTTTGTTCCCCATCAGAGATCAAACCCACATCCACTGCACTGCAAGGAGGGTTCTTAACTACTGGACCACAAGAGAAGTCCCTGCAAGGGTGTTTTTGGATGAGATTGACATTGGAGAAGGACATAGCAGCCCACTCCAGTGTTCTTGCCTGGAGAATCCCACGGACGGCTGAACCTGGCAGGCTGCCGTCTATGGGGTCGCACAGAGTCGGACATGACTGAAGCGACTTAGCAGCAGCAGCAGCAGCATTTGAATCAGTAGACTGAGTAATGCGGAGTGCCCTCCCCAGTGTAAGTGGGCACCATCTAATCAGCTGAAGACCTGAGTAAAACAAAATGGCTGAGTAAGAGGGAGTTCCTCCTGCCTGACTGCCCTCAAGGGGGCATCAGTTCTTTCATTCCTGTGGACTCGAAACTGAAGCAGCCATTCTTTCTGGATCTTGAGCCTGTTCGTCTGCTAGAACTGGAACTTACACCATCAGCTCTCCTGGTTCTCAGGCCTTTGGATTCAGACTGGAATTTACCATCAGCTCTGGTGTGGGTCTAGTGAACACAGATCCTGGGACTTGTCAACCTCTATAATCACATGGGGCAATTCCATGAGACCATGTGCTGCAACTACCGACGTCTGTGCTCTCTGGGGCCTGCGGTCCGTGACAAGAGGAGCCACTTCAGTGAGAAGCCTGTGTGCAACAACAGAATAGCCCCTGCTCACCGAAACTAGAGAAAGCCCATCCGCGCAGGGAAGACCCAGCACAGCCAAAAACAAGTGAATAAGGAAAGACTACGTGCATGAACTTTTAAAATAGACAAAACTAATCTGTTTTATTTTTTTATTATTATTATTTTTTTTTAATTTTAAAATCTTTAATTCTTACATGCGTTCCCAAACATGAACCCCCCTCCCACTTCCCTCCCCATAACATCTCTCTGGGTCATCCCCATGCACCAGCCCCAAGCATGCTGTATCCTGCGTCAGACATAGACTGGCGATTCAATTCTTACATGATAGTATACATGTTAGAATGACATTCTCCCAAATCATCCCACCCTCTCCCTCTCCCTCTGAGTCCAAAAGTCCATTATACACATCTGTGTCTTTTTTCCTGTCTTGCATACAGGGTCGTCATTGCCATCTTCCTAAATTCCATATATATGTGTTAGTATACTGTATTGGTGTTTTTCTTGCTGGCTTACTTCACTCTGTATAATCGGCTCCAGTTTCATCCATCTCATCAGAACTGATTCAAATGAATTCTTTTTAACGGCTGAGTAATACTCCATTGTGTATATGTACCACAGCTAAGGAGTATGTCAAGGCTGTATATCGTCACCTGCTTATTTAATTTATATGCAGAGTACATCATGAGAAACACTGGGCTGGAAGAAGCACAAGCTGGAATCAAGATTGATGGAAGAAACATCAACAACCTCAGATATGCAGATGACACCACCCTTACGGCAGAAAGTGAAGAGGAACTGAAGAACCTCTTGGTGAAAGTGAAAGAGGAGAGTGAAAAAGTTGGCTGAAAGCTCATCATTCAGAAAACTAAGATCATGGCATCTGATCCCATCACGTCATGGCAAATAGATGGAGAAACAGTGGAAACAGTAGCAGACTTTATTTTTCAGGGCTCCAAAATCACTGCAGATGGTGACGGCAGCCATGAAATTAAAAGAAGCTTGCTCCTTAGAAAGAAAGTTATGACCAACCTAGACTGCATATTAAAAAGCAGAGACATTTTTGCCAACAAAGGTCTGTCTAGTTAAGGCTATGGTTTTTCCAGTGGTCATGTAAGGATGTGAGAGTTGGACTAGAAAGAAAGCTGAGTGACGAAGAATTGATGGTTTTGAACTCTGGTGTTGGAGATTACACTTGAGAATCCCTTGGACTACAAGGAGATCCAACCTGTCAATCTTAAAAGAAATCAGTCCTGAATATTCATTGGAAGGACTGATGCTGAAGCTGAAGTTCCAATACTTTGGCCACCTGATGTGAAGAACTGACTCATTGGAAAAGACCCTGATGCTGGGAAAGATTGAAGGCGGGAGGAGAAGGGGACAACAGAGGATGAGATGGTTGGATGGCCACTGATTCAATGGACATGGGTTTAGGTGGACTCCAGGAGTTGGTGATGGACAGGGAAGCCTGGCGTGCTGCAGTCCATGGGATCACAAAGTGTCAGACACGACTGAGCGACTGAACTAACCTGAATCTGTTTTAAGCTAAATCAGAATGGCAATTACCTTTAGGGGAGTTCGTTGCAATGTGAAGCAAGTATGAGGAAATGTACTGCAATTTGAGAGTTCTATATTTCTACAGAAATGTTCTGTATTTTGTTATGGATGGTAGTTGCTACTGCTGCTGCTAAGTCGCTTCAGTCGTGTCCAAGTCTGTGCAACCCCATAGATGGCAGCCCACTAGGCTCCCCCGTCCCTGGGATTCTCCAAGCAAGAACACTAGAGTGGGTTGCTATTTCCTTCTCCAATGCCTGAAAGTGAAAAGTGAAAGTGAAGTCACTCAGTCAAGTCCAACTCTTTGCAACTCCATGGACTGCAGCCTACTAGGCTCCTCCATCCATGGGATTTTCCAGGCAAGAGTACTGGAGTAGTGTGTCATTGCCTTCTCCGTGGACGGTAGTTACAAGGGTAAAAATCCACTCTACAGTACCCAGCTTAAGATTCGTATCCTTCACTGTTTACATGATGGACCCTAGTATAATTTTTACAGTGAAAATCCTTTTTCAAAACTACCAGCTATTTCTGATGATCAGCCTAGTATAGGAAACTTTGGGCTTGGAATGCTAGTTAGAGCTAGCATTCTGTGAATGTGAGAATGACCCAAGGACAAACGCAAGAAGAAAGGAGCAGAGTGTAGAGGCAAGGGCTGAAAAACAGAAAGAAAGGGAGACCTCTGGGCAGAGACAGAACTGCCATTCAAGGAGTTACCAAAAAGACATAAACATCCTCGGGCTGGGAGCCACCTGAACACGTATGTGGGCCAGGGGAGAAGGCAAGACGGATTATGCAAGGACAAAAAAAGACTATATGGTAGAGAAAGACACTCAAATTGATGAGCTCAAACCCAGGCGTAATCCAGATTTCATGACATGGACTCAAGATTGGTATAACTTGAGGAGGGGGGACTCCAAGAAAAAGAAGGCAAATTTATGAATATAAAGTCAGATAAAAAGAGTGTACTTTGATTATGGTTACCAAAGAGAAAAGCAGGGAGGTGGGAAGAATAAATTAGGAGTTTGGAGTTAACAGATAAACACTACTATATATAAAATAGATGAAACTACCTGCAGGGCAGAAATAGAGATACAGACATAGAGAAAGGACATATATATGGACAGAGGGGAAGGGTAGGATGGCACAAATTGGAAGACCCCTTAAGACTGACATATATACACTGCTGCTGCTGCTGCTAAGTCGCTTCAGTCATGTCTGACTCTGTGCAACTCCATAGATGGCAGCCCATCAGGCGCCTCTGTCCCTGGGATTCTCCAGGCAAGAATACTGGAGTGGGTTGCCATTTCCTTCTCCAATGCATGCATGCATGCTAAGTCACTTCAGTTGTGTCTGACTCTGTGCAACCCCATGGACGGGGGCCCACCAGGCTCCTCTGTGCACAGGATTCTCCAGGCAAGAATACTGGAGTGGGTTGCCATTTCCTTCTCCAATGCATGCATGCTAAGTCGCTTCAGTCGTATCCGACTCTGTGCGACCCCATAGACGGTAGCCCGCCAGGCTCCGCCGTCCGTGGGATTCTCCAGGCAAGAACACTGGAGTGGGTTGCCATTTCCTTCTCCATGTATATACACTACCATGTGTAAAATGGAAACCACCCCGGGCTTCCCTTGTGGCGCAGCTGGTAAAGAATCTGCCTGCAATGTGGGAGACCCAGTTTTGATCCCAGGGTTGGGAAGATCCCCTGGAGAAGGGAAAGGCTACCCACTCCAGGATTCTGGCCTAGAGAATTCCATGGACTGTATAGTCCATGGGGTCACAAAGAGTTGGACATGACTGAGCAACTTTCACTCACTCATGGATAAAATAGCTAGGAACTCAGGCATATGAAGCCAGGCAGAGACTGGAGTGATGTTGCCACAAGCCAAGGAGCTCCAGGAGCTTAAAAAGGCCAGGAAGGTTTAAAGCATTCTTCCCTAGAGCCTTTGAAGAGAGGGCCAGCCTTCTGGACTCCAGAACTGTGAGAAAAATATATTTCTGTTGTTTTAAGTCACCCTGTTTCTGATAATTTGTTATAGCAGCTTGAGAGTTGGTCTGCGAAGAAAGCTGAGCGCCGAAGAATTGATGCTTTTGAACTGTGATGTTGGAGAAGACTCTTGAGAGTCCCTTGGACTGCAAGGAGATCCAACCAGTCCATTCTGAAGGAGATCAGCCCTGGGATTTCTTTGGAAGGAATGATGCTAAAGCTGAAAGATGATCTCATGCGAAGAGTTGACTCATTGGAAAAGACTCTGATGCTGGGAGGGATTGGAGGCAGGAGGAGAAGAGGACGACAGAGGATGAGATGGCTAGATGGCATCACGGACTCGATGGACGTGAGTCTGAGTGAACTCTGGGAGTTGGTGATGGACAGGGAGGCCTGGCGTGCTGCGATTCGTGGGGTCGCAGAGTCAGACACGACTGAGTGACTGAACTGAACTGAGGCAGGTAACACAGATTCCATTCTAAACTTTGTTTCTCCTCCATCACCCAAACATTTCTGTGGGATTGTGATACAACACATTCACAATCTGAAATGCCCTCCAGCCACGTTACCTCAAGGGACAGGTAGGGCGGCCGTGTAAAGTGCAGAGAAGTCCCCCCGGAAGCCCCTCCCACAGCAGACGGCCAGCAGTAATTTAACTACAACACCAAAGTGAATGGAAGCCTCATAAATACAACTCAGTGAACCCAGACTAAACACATCCTGAACTTATCTTCCCCTTAGCTGGGTCCCCACAAATCCTCTCACCTTCTCTAAGGCCACTCAATGCAGCAGAAATCTATAGCCAAGGAAATCAGAGCAGAGAGACAGACAGCTTAACAATCACGGTTAAAGGATCTGACTTTTGTAATTTTACCAAACATATCGCCTCATGGATGTAATGCTACGGTTCCCACCCTCAGATCCTTGGAAAGGGTTATACAAGTTTCACTGGGACCTAAAACTTCTTTTGCTTCCTGGTAATCCCCTCTGAGTCAACCTCCAGCATGAAGCACCACATTTCCCCTGAGATATCTCAAGGGGAACCAGAGTGCTTTCCGGCACCGCCAACCAGAATGCTTTCCAGCGGACCCACTCTCCACTCTCGAGGATATCCTTGGGGCAGAGAAGTGATGTCAGGGCCACGGAAGGAAAGTGAGTATGGCAAATCCAATTTGGTTTCTATATTCCAGGCAAGGTTTTCAAATCAGAAAGAATAAATATTTGGAAGTCAGTTTAGAAGCTGGAATTAACTGAAGAGAACTGAGGCTTCTCTACCAGCCTCTAAAATCATATTTTCTATTGCGGGGACTCACAATAACTTGTGGATGAAATAGTGCTGTAACTCCAGCACATCACGAAGGCTGGAAGAGATGCTGGATTTTGGCAGCTGAGCAGACATAGTTAGAACTTTTTAAAAACAGAAGAGGCTGGTGCTGATAACTGTCGGCTACCATGCTCAGGGAAAATTCTGAAATAGATTTCGAGTGTGTGCATGTGTGCCAGTGTCTGTGTCCATTTGGGGGCCAAGGCTGCAGAGTATTAGCAGAAAAGTTTATGACTCCTAAAGTGATCTAAAAGCACTGAGGAAAGATTTTCCCTTCTCCCTGGTGGTTAAGTGAGAACACAGCAGCGAAAGAGCTCACTCGTGGTCACACAGCAAAGTGCTGGGAGAATCAGGACCCAGGGCTTCTGACTCCAAGTTCAAGGCTTGTTCCTTCTTCAGCTTCTCACAGCTCCACCTTCATCCCATCATACCTTTACATGGAAACCATCACTTTTTCCAAAATGCCTTTTTTTTTTTTTTTTACCTCTCCATCGAATTGTATCAGGAGATGCCCAGAGCTCAGCTACAGGGGCAGGGTGTGGTTTATGAGCTGTGTGTGTAAGCTGTCCCACTCCTGAGAGGAGACTAACAGAGCCTGAGCCTAACACTTAATCCAAAGGAATCCTTTTGGATTTGGAAATCCCCAGACACGCCTTGGGGAATGAGGGCCTGGGTATAATGGGAAAGCCATTAGAGGATGACTGGAGATATATGTCCTTTAAAGAATATTTGGAGTTCCTTTCCAGGGAGTCAGAAAGGAATTCTCTGGATGTATAGTGGGGCTCACTAAGCTCCTCTGTCCTGCCAAGTTAATTTCACTTTTTTCATAGGTCCTCTACCCTGCCAGGTAAGGGGAAGGAAGCAGACATATTTCTTCAAACTCTTGATAAAATTGCTTATAATGGGCAAGAAGAAATGTTGGATAAAAATGTTGTTAGAAGGTACATACATGTTTCGGGATTCACCCTTGTCTTACTCTGTTTAAACTTTTTATGCATGATGTCAATAAGGATATTGTTGGCATGCTTCCTAAACTGCATACAATATCAAACGGGAATCACTGGCTTTCCAATCCATAAACCTTTATCAAAAGCTTCTAAATGAAGAACCCAAGGGGATGAAAGACATTTCTTCCTGCAAGAGCTCAGAGAAATAGCCAGAATGGCGCTGGAATGCTCCCTGCCTGTCTCTTCCTGAGGCAAAGGAATAGAATCAGTCTATTGTTGAACTGATTGCTATGGGAGAAAATGGGTCCACTGAACACCAGGTGGGGTTCGTTTCTGCCCAGAGGTAGCCCCAGAACCCAGCTGGCTGACACTGAGCCTCAGATCCTGAGACCGAGTCCAGTCCCCACTGCCCAGCCGTGCAGGAGGACGGATGAATAGCAGGGCCTATGGCCTCTACCTGCCCTCCTGCCTCAAAAGAGGGAGACCCCCACCCTGGGTCTTTCGGGCTCTGCTGGAGGCTGCGCGGTGTTCCTGTGTGTGGCCCTTCAATTCCCAGACGCTCCCAGAGGGAGAACAACACATCCTTATCATAGTCAACTCAAAATTGCATGCCAGGACCGGGGGTCTGATTCCAGTGGGCATGAAAATTGAGTCACAGCACAACCCTCAGATGGAGGGTCCCCACCAGTGTGCTTCCCAGAGTTCAGCAAAGCACCTGGCCCAGCCCTAATCCAGACACCAATAGCAAACCATGTGCTCACCCCAAATCCCACCTGCCCCTCCCCCTCTTTGCTAATACACAGCCATCTGAACCCGAGCCCAGGCCTCATGTAACCCAAAGCTAACACTAAATAACTAAAATAACTCCCACACCAGCTTCCACTCCAAACAGTTTTATCCGGCCCTAAATTTAACTCCAATTCAAACTGCACCTTATGTCAAAAAAAAAAGACAGATTCTCTTCGCTGCCCCACAATCTGGTGGCCTTGACCAACAGCTGTCTGCAATTTGTACCTTTAAACATGCCCTACACAATTGTCCTTTGGGTTTAAAAATCTGATGGGAGACTCTTACTATTATTAAAGGATTTAATACACAGAAATCTATTTGGAAAGAACCAGATCTCAGAAGTCGACGACCGAGAAATGGAGACATTTTAGTTATTTCCTCTACAAACAGCAGACTGGGGTGAAAGTTCTCAAGAAACTCTCCCACCTCAACCCTTAGTCTGCCAGGAGTCATCAGGAAATGGATTATCTTCAATTTATAAATGATGAATAATTGCTAGCTTCTAAGAAAAGCTAGAAGAATCCAAAGGGAGATGCTAGCTTTTTAGAGAGAAGATAGCTTTGTAAAGACACACCAGCATTTTTCATTTCAATTTAACTCCAGCTTCCACCTGACCCTGAAAGGCTGTAGAGGTCTCCAGCCTATGACCCATGGGCTGAGGCAGGGAAGGTGGGATTTCAGAGCATGAGGCCTTAGGTAAGCTGCAGAGCTGTGCTCTGTTGGGAAAGGCAGAGGTCAGTCTAGAAATGTGACTCCAAAACAGGCTGTCAATCAAGGGGGAGCAAGACAAATAACCAAGGCTGAGACACAAAGCCCAGAGGCTGGACGGCAGGAGCGGGGGAGGCCGACAGGAAACTTCAGGTCGGGGCAGGCAGACAGGGGGCGAGAGGTCTGAAGTAATCCTGGGGTCCAGGTGCCAGCACCCCAAGCAGCTTTCACACCCTTTCAGCATAAGTTCATGGAAAAGCTAGATCTCTTTTTAATAAACATTTTTGCTGATTCAAAAAAAAAGTGAAGAATATTTAGAAAGAATAAAAAGTTTGTAGAAGCAAATTAACTACAACCTATTGACTTACAATCACGTAAAGAGGCAAGATGTTACTAGCATTTAATTATTTCAAGAATTTATCCTTTTACCCTCTAGGTTCAGTTACTAATATCTAGATGGAAAAACAAAACTCCTGTTCCATTTGTTTGTCTAGGAGGAAAAACCTCCTGAAAAGAAACCAAGGCCACAGCTGATGCTAGCCTACCCGATCCTATTTCCTGCCCATCTGGGAAGACTGCTCTTCAATCAGTAAAGATGTATTGATCATCTCCCGTATGCTCAGCACACACAGATACCATCCCTTCTCAGGGCCCTTCTGCCTTTTGCCACAGTTACCAGTGTTCCCCCAGCCCAGTCCTACAACATATCACTGACCCACGTTTGTGCACACACACCTATATACTCTCATACCACAGCATCATACACACAGTTGCACACTCACACATACATTCAATCACAATCACACACACTCACATGCTCACATCACGTCAACATACACTTACATACTCACAGATGACACACTCATGTACATATAGCTCACACTCTCACACCCTCTGCATCCTCCTTAGCCCCCAGTGTAAAGTCAGCTTTAGCATTTATCACATAGAATGGCTTGGCATTGATTATATTGGGTTGGCCAGAAAGTTTGGGTTTTTCCATACAATGTTAGAGAAAAATCCAAACCAACTTTCTGGCCAACCCAATAAAACATCTCTCGCTTATCTCTGTCTCAGCCTGGAAACTTCCTAAGTTCACTTCTGTAAGCTCATCTTCCTGCACAGTGTCTGGCACATAGTAGGTGCTCAGTGATGCTCACTGGATGAACTTTGAAGCCGTGACTAAGGTCTTTGGTCCAAGGGACAAGTCATTCTCTTTCAGACCTCTCTTTCTCCCTCAGGTTGAAGATGAAATTGGGGGACATAAATCTAAGGGAACCCTTCAGGAAATACTAGGATCCTGGGCAAAGTCCTCCCTGCAGCGCTCAGCTCCTCCGGTGGGAGAGGGAGAGATGAATTGGGGTGGGGGCAGGGCATCTCTGTTGGGGTCTGGCTGTCCTCGCACATCCCTGATGCTTTGCTGTGACTTCCCACGCCCTCCAGGTGCCCACCCCTCCCCTGCACCAGCACATCCCTGGAAAGCTGGCTGCAGAAAACAATACCTGGGACTCCTGGAGGTGGGAGATGGGGATCTGCCCTCCTCCCCGACCCCCACCCCAATACACAAACACTGAGTGCCCTCACTTCCTTCCACAAGGCCAGCTGCAGGCAAGACCTTCTGCAGCTCTCCACCTAGGGACCCATTAGCATTTTAAGGTTCTTATTCCCACACACATCCTGTCCTGGGATTGTCCTCTTCCTCGAGGCATTAGCACCTTCACCACGCCTTTTATCACCCCAGCCCCGCCTACCTGGGGTCAGCCTTCAATCCACAAGTGTCTGGGGGAAGAGCCGGGAAACCTGGTCACACTTCCCAGGCGTGTTTCACAGTCCATCCCGTTCTGTCCAAGGCATGTCCTGAAGTCCTGAGCCCCCTCCTATCTTTGCCCCCTCCCCCCACAAGAGGTGTTCCCATAATCAGTAGGCATCAGTGGGCTCTAATCAACCCCCTGTTTTGACTATTTTAGCAGCAATAAAAGGGCCATAAAGAGAAAGTCAGTGGGCCCTTCAGGAACAGGGATCTCCTTCGCTGTGATATAATGAAAAACACCAAGTGCTTCCTCGGAGCCCTAAGTGACAGCCCTGGCAGCGGAGCTATTGGAGGAAGCCTAATTATGCTATAAATTAAAGGGCTTTTTTTTTTAACCCAACATTATGACCTTTAATAAGATTGTTTTTACAACCGGCTGTCAATAAATCATGCAGGAGCCCCAGTAAGAAGCATTCTCCGAGAGCTTCTGCGAATTTCATTAGCTGCAGTTTATTTGGTTTTGGCAAGCTATGATGTTTTTTAAATCTCAAATTAAAGGCTCTGAACCATAAAAGCTAATTCAGAAAAGTTCCTGTTTCAGCCCCTGAAAACAAGCTTTCCTAATTGCAGAAATTAGCTAAGATGTGGCCAGGCCAGGAGGTCATTAGCTGGAAAGCAACGACAAGTGGCCAGGGCTTCACCAACTTGGCGACCCTGGACCAGGTAGAACCTGAAGGTGATAGTCCGAGGGGACAGCTGGCCCAACAATGGCCAGCCCTGGGAGGTCCACACCCTGGGGGACTGCTGATCTCAACCAGGACGGGCCAGCTCACCAAGCAGGGTTGAAAGGGGCCAGCTCTGCCTCTGCAGCCAATGTCCTTAGGCCTGGACACTGGGAACTCCACAGAACTGTTTACCCCAAAGCCCAGAATTTCTCCCCACCCCAGCTTCCTTGAGTTCAGTTCTTGTCCTCCTTGACAGTGTTAGTGTAGAACGCTAACACCAACTGTCACAATCTTCCTGAACGACGTGTGAGAAGATAAATGAAGACTAGGATACACGCGTGGCATATACAGAGGCCGCTATGGCAAAGAAGTACACGGAGTCAGCAAAAGCATGGCCGAGAGAAGCAGAGACGACAGGAGGTGTGTCCACCTCTTAAGAAAGGAGGGGGACCTAGTGGATACTACGAGCAGTTAGCGTTCTAGCTCAGACTGTATATCAGGAGTCATGGGTTTACATTCCAGCCCTGCTGTTAATTATGGAACCTTGAAAGAGTAGAGGATCCCGCTAAGATCGTGGAATCAGACCTTGTTCGAATATTGGCTTTGACACTTGCTAGCCCAGTGACTTTAAGCAAGTTACTTCATTTCTCTGGGTCTGTTTCCTCATCTGTAAATGGGGATATTACTAGTGCCCCCTCCCCCCCAGAGGTTCGTTGTGAAGATGAGGGAGCAGACGCACTTAGCGCAGGGCTGGGATCTATAAGCTCTCAATAAACACCAACCGATAGCAACAGCAATAAGAGGAGCCATGATATGTCCCTCTCCAGACCTCAGCTTCATCATCTGAAAAAACCAGAGTGGGACTAAACAAGCGCTAAAACCACTTCCGTCTCTGTAGGGAAATGACTCAAAGAGATGTAAACCTTCCTGCTTAAACCCTTCAAACAATTCCCATTGCCCACAGAATGAAACCTAAGCTCCTTGGAAGGAGCCTGAATGGTTGAGCTCCTGATACCCACTCAGATCCATCTCCCGCCAGTTGCAGTCCCACCACACAAAAGAGTTTACATACCAAAATCCTCTGCGCCTGGGCCAGTCATACAGTCTCCCTGTTACTGGCCTGGGTCCTTGGACTCTTTGATTAATAGAAATTGATACACAGCCAGACACAGGGAATTCAGGAAGGAGGGAAAACGAGTAACACATTCCTTTCCTCAATGAGGAGGTCGTAGGCTGGTCCTTTAAATGGAGTGAGGATCGGGGCAGATCTGTGGGTCCGGCCAGGAGGAGTGGCTTACGTGGCCTGCCCCCCGCCTTGGTGGTGCTGTGTGCAGGGATAATGCATGGTATCATGCTTTTGTTCCTGGCACCTCAGCGAAAGCGGTGTGCAGCCTTTTTGTATTTGTCTTGCTGTTCATAAGTACCGGGACTGTGCACACATTGCAGCTGCTTTCAGTCCCTTACAGTTTCTTTGTGTTCTATGGCTGGAGGAGATGTTTGAGATGTTTGTCCAGGTGCAAGCCCTGCTGCGAAGGGTCCCAGATCCCAACCTATCTCATCCCCCTCTGTCGAATCGCCTCCAGAGCCTTTTTGCCTGGCTGAGTCCTACTTCTTTCCAGGCACCTAATGTCAGTTCCTCCAGGAAGCCTTCTAGTCCCTCAGTCTTACTCCTCCACTCCCACAGGATCTACTAGAATACCTGGTACTTCTGCCATCAGAGGCCTTGTCACCCTAAGCTGGTGGTTTTGTCCAACCTGCTGCCCCCCACCAAAGTAGGCAACAAAGACCACATCTATCTTGGTCTCCTTGGATCTCCAAAGGAACGTTAATGAAATAGCATTCAGAGACATAATACAGACAGGAAAATCTGCGCAAAAATAGGATAAGTTATTTTGGAAACTGACATCTGATGTGTAACTAAATGTTAGGTTTCTTTCTCTTTAAAAAACGAAGTGGTTAATGAAAAGAAACTGTCCAAAAATAAAACTTTAATACATCTTAACATCTGACATTCATCTCCTTTTTTTTTCTTTTTAACTTTTTTTTTTAATATAATTTATTTATTTAGTTGCTCTGGGTCTTGCTGCAGGCACATTTTCTCTAGTTGCAGCGGGTGGGGACTATTCTTCAGGCTTCACATGGCAGTGGCTCCTCTTATTTGGGAGCACGGGGATTCCAGGCACAAGGGTTTCAGCAGCTGCAGCATGTTGCCTCAGTAGCTCTGGTGCACATGCTTGGCTGCTTAGCGGCATGTGGAATCCTCCTGGACCAGGGATCAAACTCATGTCCCCTGCATGGCAGGCAGATTCCTATCCACTGTACCACCCAGGACGTCCTTAATTTTTTATTTTATATTGGAATATAGTCGATTAACAACGTCGGAATAGTTTCCGGTGAGCAGCAAAGGGACTCAGCCATACATATACATGTATCCAATTCTCCCCTAGACTCCCCTCCCATCCAAGCTGCTGCATAACATTGAGCAGAGTTCTCTGTGTGACCTTTGTCTCCTTTTGCTCAGAGAACAAGGGGAGGGACTAAAGAAGGCACTGACTAGAATGAGGCTTATCAGAAAAGAGTGCCTTTGAGAACCAAGACATACAGAAGCCAGGACGGAGGAAGTTCCCATTCTGCATGTTCCCAACTCCTTTCCTTCACTCCCCACCTGCCCAGCGTCCACAGCTCAGGAATCTTTCCTCCTAGGGCAGAAACATCGGAGGTTCTAAAATGGCCGAATGAAAACCATCCGTGAAGTCGTGCGTGGGAAATGAAATGCCAGCACATGGGCTTCGGTGACTGTGAGGAAATCATGGCACCCACACTCACCTGGACTGCCTTTGGTTTGCCTCATTAATCAGCTCCCCAGGTCATCGGGGTGTCTCGCCTCAGGCTCACAGGTCTGGTTTTTGTATAATACACATTTTCCCCCAGTTTTTATTTCATCTGCTTTTTTCGAGCAGCCTTTCCATTATTTCTGAACATTTGAGTTTTTTTTAAAAAAATGTAAATTACAGACGCCTGTGGATTGACGTCATGTGAAAAGAAGGCAGCTGTTTCCCCTCCCTCCAAACAGGGAACGTGGTTTTTTAAACTAATAAACCCCTTAAACCTCATGAAGTCCATTTCAGCTTTTTAAAATGGCTATTTTCAGAAGGGAAAAGGATAAAGAAGAAGCAAAGTAATGTGCCTGGGGCAATGTCTTGGCTGGACAGGGAATGGTCCCAGCCTCTGAGGATAGAAACTATTCCCTTGCTCGGGTCCAAGGTCCAGCCCAGGGAGAAGAAGGGTCACCACGCAGGGATGAGCCTCTGAAGTCCTGGCAGGGGAGAGAGACTGAACAGAGGCAGAAGACAGCAATTTCATGGTTCAGGGGGTTGTGGAGAAGGTAGGAGCAAAGGGATGAAGAGGGAAATAGGAAGGATCCCCTTTGACACCTGACTGGGAGAGTGAATGGGTGAGCTTGGTAAAAGCAGAGCATGAGAAAATGAGCCGGGAAGCTTAGTCAACACTGCCTGCCTTCTCTAGAAACAGGAATTAAATGTGGAGGAGACCCACGAGCTGGGCATGATAAATGGCGGAGATACCTGAAACAGCACCACAAGGAGCTTCAGGGAAACCACAAAAGCCTGATTCCACCTCTAATGTGTGCAAGGCTCTCCGGGTTTTGAATACCCACAGAGGAGGGTCCCACTCAGAACCCTTAGATAGAGTCAAGGTCACTGTCTTCTTCCCAGAGGGTGCTGGCTGTCTGTCTCCTCGAGCACTGGGTCCTCTTCTGTCTGTAGCTCTGAACCAAACACCTGGCAGAGACTCACAGAAGGCAGCTGGCAAAATTTTTTAAATGAATGAAAGAGTTAATGTATGAATGGATCAATGAATGAATGAGATGAGTATCTTCTAAGTGGGAGAAAGTATGGTTACTTCTCCTTCATAGGCACCAAGATTACACTCGCCCAAACAAGGCTGCCATGAACAATTGGCCAGGTGAGAGGAATTTTAAAAAAAAGCTTCCTTCCAGAGTGGCTTGTCATTCAGAAAGCAAAATATTCTAATAACAGTTAAGAAGTTTCTCTCTAGCTTTCTCACTTTTCCGGGTTTAACAGGCTGGGATTTGAAAATCAGAGAAGGCAGAAGGGACAGCAGAGTCGACTTGAAAGTGCCCCAGGGAGAGACTGGTATGTGACCCCTACTTTCCATGGGGGTTGCTGACCCTTGATATTTAGAAGCCTTGGAAGGCAAACAACCTATCCCCCAGGGCCCTGAGGGATGGTGTCAGCTCTTTCCATTTCTGAGGTGGAAACACTCTTGGGAGTTCCTGAATTGGTTTGCCTCTCAGACTCAAGAGAGATTCCCAGCAAATCAGCCAGTGCTTCCCCTCTGTTCCCATCTGGTTTGAAAATAATTTCTCTAGTGCCTCCAGTTCCCATTCCATGGAGAAAGATTTAAAACATATAGAGCATAACCCTTCTCTATCCCACCCACATCAAAAGACACTGCTGGAAAGGACCCCTCCAGGGAAAGTGCTTCTGCACCCTGTGCCTGGAATTCACTCTTCCTTCTAGGCAACTGCAGTGGAATAGAGGGGAATTAGTTAATGTCCCCCACAATTTGAACTGGCTGGAGAAAAGCACATCCTTCACTGTTGTCTTTTCACTCTGCCTTCTAACTTGGGGAGCGGGGGATACGGCCTCATGAAGCTAAAACTCTTCCCGCTAAAAGTAAAATCACTTTAAAAGAAATACAACTGCTGACCAACTTTATTCACCTCCTATTTGGATGTGAAAAATGCTCCAGAGGGAAGTTATGTGAGCAAAGGCCAGGATTTACTATATATTTCCCACAAATAGGGCTCCCTGGTTTGTTCTTCGAGAAATAAAACCCAGAGGACCCACCCAGCAGGCCTCTTGGGCAAAAAGGAGTCGAAGCCAGATTTTAAAAAATCCACTTCAGGACTTTTTTACTGCTGGGGTGGGTTGCAGAACTGTCAATGGGCAGGAAAATAGGACATCTGGAATGTGGCTCTGTCCCCTCCTTGGCTGGTATAACTCAACATGTAAGTCAGATCTTTTTCTGTGTGTGCCTTTTTTTTTTTTTAATGGCCAAGATTTATCTGGCCTCTATTCATTTTTTAAGCCCAGGGTGAATATGATTGTTAAGTTCTGTATGATTACATTTGTGTAAATTAAAAGCCATATTTCACTACTAGACAGATCTCCTGCTGGCCTGAAAGGTAAAAATGGCCAGACTAAGCACTATGATTCAAGACACTGGTTATCCAACTCACCCAGAAGATACTAAAAGAGAAAGATCCTGCGAGTTTCTTCACTAAAGCTATATCCCCTTTGTGCCTTTATAAAAACTGGTTCTGGAAAAGTTGGTGCCAAGATGCTCAAACTGAAAGTAGACTTTTGGATTAATTTAGTCACTCATGTTCCGACCGTGGCAACAAGAGGCTCTTATAGGCCTTTTTTGCAGCAAGCAAATTGGTTTGTAAAATTGACATAGCCATTTTAACTCCTAAAGGGATTTGAGAGGTAAGTGAGTGGACTCTTTTGGAGACAGTGATCTCGGGCTTTTTTGGTCGGGGACTGAGATCAGTTTTGACCATAAGGAAATGTCTTTTGCATGGAAGTCCACACTTGGCATTTGCTCTTAAGTTAAAAGCAAAAGCAATGTAATAAACGTTTGGTAACAACCCCCTGCATGTTTAGATTTATTGGCTAGTTAAATCTTTAATGGTTAAAGTTTAAAACCTTTTATTTCAATAGCCCGGGGATTTGCACAGCTGGAAGGTTGCATTTTAATATATTCAAATTGGAATGGAAAAGCTAAAATGACCAGGACATTGACTTTCATTCTCAGATACTCCCAAGCTGGTAGTGAGCTGACAACACGCACAGCCCTGTGGCCTCCCTCCTCACCTAAGCCAAGCCCAAAAGGGAAAGAGGGAAGAAGAAGGAAATCTGCTGCAGGGGCCAGCTGCGATAAATCTCTTTCTGCCTGCACTCACCTGCTCTTGTTCTCCACCCAAATAGTTGAGACATCAAGGCACATCAATATTCTGGTTCTGCCATTCAAGTGACCCATTTTGGCTGGGTCATATTCTGCCAGTTTCAGCTTTGTGGAAACTGCCCAGTTTGGTGGCCTGAATTAGAAAAATGGACAACAACAGTGGCAAAGGGCTGCAGTAACTGAGGTGATAGAGGCTGATGACATGATGAAGGGAGATGGGACAGAATGGAAGGCCCTCAAGGCATAATGGAAGTACAGAGCTTGGATTAAAAATTGGGAGTGATGGACGTGACCAGGGGTGATCCTGATGACATCTAACCAAATGCAGGGAGTTTCAAATTGCTTTACCTGAATGATTTTCTGCATTCTCCAATCTGGCACTATTTCACTCTCCTTTTACAGACAAGGAAACTGAAGCATGCAGAGGTTAAGCAACCTGCCAGAGTTCATGTGGCCAGAAAGAGATTCTTTCTGGATTCAAACCCAGGTAGCCTGACTCAAGAGCCTACCGTCTTAATGGGACTTCCAAAGGGTTGGGGATGGAAACAGCCAAGGTCTTGGATATTAAGGGGCATAAGTGTTAGAGCCAGTGGTAAAGCAGAACCAACAAGGTCATCCCCACCACCTTCAGGAAGCATGAGAATGAAGAAATTCTCATTCTCACACACATCCACAAAAGCACACAGCCACTTCATCCCAGCAGTTCCTTACGTACCTTAACACACAGAAACATGTTCTGACAAGGATATGCTGTGTACTCTTCACTCACTCCACAGGCACATGCTTCAGAAACACATAGACGTCACTGTACCCTTAAGCTTTCACACGGATATACCAACATTCAGCTTATATTCTGGCACCACACATACTTGTACACACGCACACATTTGTGCACACTAGATATATGTGTATCAGTTCAGTTCAGTTCAGTCACTCAGTCGTGTCTGACTCTTTGCGACCCCATGAATCGCAGCACGCCAGGCCTCCCTGTCCATCACCATCTCCCGGAGTTCACTCAGACTCACGTCCATCGAGTCCCTGATGCCATCCAGCCATCTCATCCTCTGTCGTCCCCTTCTCCTCCTGCCCCCAATCCCTCCCAGCATCAGGGTCTTTTCCAATGAGTCAACTCTTCGCATGAGGTGGTCAAAGTACTGGAGTTCCAGCTTTAGCATCATTCCTTCCAAAGAAATCCCAGGGCTGATCTCCTTCAGAATGGACTGGTTGGATCTCCTTGCAGTCCAAGGGACTCTCAAGAGTCTTCTCCAACACCACAGTTCAAAAGCATCAATTCTTCAGCGCTCAGCCTTCTTCACGGTCCAACTCTCCCATCCATACATGACCACTGGAAAAACCATAGCCTTGACTAGATGGACCTTAGTCAGCAAAGTAATGTCTCTGCTTTTGAATATGCTATCTAGGTTGGTCATAACTTTTCTTCCAACGATATATGTGTATAACCAGATGCAATTATCTTCTGGTGATCCCTTGGGACTCCGCAACGTCATTGTTTCTCAAGCACTGACTGCTACCTGTTCCTGCTGACCTGGAGCCACATGGCCAAGAAGGGACCCTGAAGGATGAAGGATAAAGCATGTGGATCAGACTGCCAGGAATATAAGATGACCCAAAGGCCCCCAGGACAAAGTAGAGATAACCAGAATCATGCACTGACCACTTCCAATCCCCTACCCTAAGAACTGTCACCTTGAGAAGAGTCTACCTAGCCTTTGCTAGTGAACTTGGCCAGGTCAAGTTTAAAGGTCGACCCTGGGTCTCTGGTCACTAACAGCTATCTCACTATCCAGGATAAAGGCTGCAGGAACAGAAGTTGGATTTTGTTGAAGAAACTTATTTGCTGGATCCCAAGAAGAGAAGACTCTTGACGGAAAATGCCAGGCTCCCAGTGAATTTTCTAGTTCTGAAACGCTAATATTTCTCATATGGAAACTCACAGACATTCACAGGGTTTTCAATTTCAAGGCCATTTTGGTTTTTTATGGGGTTTGATGTTCTCTGCACAAACATAGGTTCAATAATTGACAGAGTGCCAGGCTGCCCACTCTGGCACTCACAAGCCTGTCATGCAGGACAGCAAAGCCACGGAGTTACTACAGACCCCAAAGCCACGCCGTCTGCTCCCTGGCACAGAGACCTTGCCAATTGCAGGAAGTTGGGAAATAAAAGAAAAATTTCAAATAAAAAGATGTCAATTTAACAGCCAGGGACCTGGAAACAGATGTTCCTCCCGTAGCCCCAGAGACGCCCACTGGCCCGCCCATCCGTCCTCCGGGTTTTCAAAGTCACTTCTTGTCAGGTGCCCTGGTTAAGAGGGAGAATTAATGAGCTGTGCTCCATTTTACGGCTGTCGTCTGATGTGGGAGCTGTGCACGGAGCTGCTCCGCGGACAGGCCAGCCCGACTCCCAGCAGCTCAGCCTGGATCAAAGCAGAGAGCAGCTTGGCTTTTATAGCAAAATGATTAAAACCGCGTGGGGCTTGTTTCCTCCCACGTGACCTCTGACAAAGTGCAGAGGAGGGAGCAGAGGAAAGGTGAACCCAGAGGTCTCCAGCCTCAGGGAAGAGCAGGACCTGAGATCCAGGCATCACAGAAGATAAGCCTGGATATACTCATGGGCACACACACAAGCAATGCCTTTTCTCCTGCAAGTTGAAACCTACCCTCAGAATGAAAGGCCAGAGGGCCTAATTAGCCAGGTTAGGAGGATCACAGAGCACCACGTAGATGACAGCAAGCTAGCTAGCTAGCTAAGTTCCTGCCTATTCAATTACTCCTAGTTCTTGAAGGAAGTAGTACCACTGGATTGAACTGACAAAGTATTAATTCTCAAACGTCCCTGTTGCATCTGGACAAATAACTTCTCATCCGACTATAGTCTTTGGCAATTCTGCCACTGCTGACCATCACAGTGCCCAGTGGCAGGCAACCTCACCTCTGACCTCCCGCCTGTTCTGCCCCTCTGGCATTCCCGAGTAGTCTCCTATTTCTAGCGAATAGACTAAAGCAGAAGTCATGAGATGCCGCTTCCAAGTTTATGTTTTTGAAAGACTGTGGTTTCCTTCTTGGGCGTGCTCTGGCCCTGAAGGAAGCCAGTGGCCAGCCTGAGGCTGAACTAGGAGAAGCCCACGTGGCAGAGACCTAAAACAGACCTCTCGTCAGCAGCCTGGAAGGAGCTGAACTCAGTCCCCAACCACAGGAGTGAGGGTAGAAGCAGGCTCTCTCAGGTAACAAGTCTTCAGATTACTACAGCCCGGTCACCTTGACTGTAGACATCGGGGAGACCTAAGCGGTGCCTGAATCTGTGACATGCAGAAAGTCTGAGATTCTAAATGATGATCCTTTCAAGCTGCTAAGTTCGGGTGCAGTTTGTTAGGTGGTCATAGAAAAATAGTGCACCTACCTTGGCGCCTCCTCCACACCTGAAAATCACAGCTCTTTCCATCTTCCCTCTCCCCCTGAGATATCCCTGCGCAGCCAGGTATAGTTTATATGTTTAGGTGGGGCTTCAACCATCAACCTTATTGAGGCCTTTAGTCTCTGAGCTCATCCCCACTCCTATCCCC
This sequence comes from Capra hircus, assembly GCF_001704415.2. NCBI lineage: Eukaryota > Metazoa > Chordata > Mammalia > Artiodactyla > Bovidae > Capra > Capra hircus. The sequence continues at coordinate 24,318,358 of NC_030818.1, forward strand.
ATTTACCCGTTCCCCTCACCCACCCACCTCACCTCTTTTGTACCTTGAACATATTAGATGTGCATGTCCACGGCCTTTGCACTTCCTCAGGGCTTACTTTCTCTCTTTCCACAAGCCTCTGTTCAAACCATCACCTTCTCAGCTAGGGTTTTCCCAAGCACTCAAAGTAAAAAGGAAATGCCTTCCACCAAGCCCCTGCTGCTCCCTTCTTTCCCTTTCTGGCTTAGTTTTTGCCACTGGCTTTGGTATCAACTTGCATACTCCATGTCTTATTAATTTTGTTTCTTGCTTGACCCCTCTCCTCTGGACCAAAGAAAAGGGATTTGGGGATTTTGTCTGTTTTGTTCACTTCTCCATTCCCAGTGTCTAGAACCTCGCCTGGCCCATTGTAGGCATTCAACAAGAATTCACTGGATAGATTCATGAATGGAGATATAGACCTCCCATTTTCTAAGCACCTATTATTAAATACCAAATATATTTTGTCATTCATCCTCATAACAGCTCTATGAGGTTGACATTCTTGCTTCTCATTTTATGGAATTTAAAACCTGAGATGAGGGGATGCTGCCTCATTCAGGGTCCCAGAGCTAATATGCGGAAGTGCTAGGATTTGAGCCTCCTACATTCTTTTTTCTACCCTTTTTCCTTTGCACGGATAACTCCTTCCAGTTAATGAAGTGCTTTCCAAAGCAATGATCTCATCTAAGCCTCACAATAACCCTGTGAGCTTGAAATTACTTATTATCTCCATTTTGACAGAAATGGAAATCAAAACTCAGAGGTGAAGGTATGTGCCCTGGCTGACACAGCAGAGCTAGAATTTCTTTGGTTCATTCAAAAGACATTGACTGAGCAGCTCCCAGGTGCCAGATACCATAACTAGTAGGACAGGGTCCCCCCTCAAGTCTTCCTGTTTCCCACAATCCCCTGTCCCATGAGACCGCATGTTGGCCACTGCAGTGTGCTGAGTTCTTGCTCAGAGTAAATGTGGATGTTGGTAAACATTAACTAATCAGTTAAGAGACATGGCCTCAGAGGAGCTGATCCAAAGGGAGACTGACAAGTGAGATCTGAGACCTCTGGGAAGGGAAAAACAAGAAATTATGAAGATGGAAATTTTTAAAGATGGATCCAGAAGATGCAGTACGCAAAAGAAGGTGAGGTATCAGATTTTTTTTAAATCCCCTTTTATTTCTATTCCTCACCCCCATCCCTCTTAACAGGCAACCCTCTTACAATGTGCATATGAATCTCTTTGTTCATTTTTGCTTTTGCAAAATGCTTATATTTCTCTTGTGCATATTTTTAACTTACACAAATGATATCACACTGTATCTCTTTCTGTTTTTTTCTACCCAGCACTATGTTTCAAAGATCCACGCATGCTCCCGAGGGTACATCAATCTGTTGCTTCCCACTATCACATAATATGCCATGGTATGTAGCTACCACATCCTACCCATCCACTCCCCCAAGGACGACACCCAGACACTCCCCATCACCAGTGCTGTTCTGTGACATACACCCCTACCATGCCCCTCCTGAGCCTGTGGGAGGACGTCTGCTGTACACAAGTGTCAATAGTTTTAACGCAGTAATCCTGTTTGCTGCCCTGATATATTCCTCCAAATAAGAGCACTCACCTTTGTACAGCCTCATATCCCAGCCAGCACTTGGTGTTATGCAGCTTTTTAATTTCTGCCAGTCAGATAGTTGTAAAGTGATATCTCATTATTTCCTTAATTTGCATCTCTCTGATTATTAATGATTGGAACAACTCTTCATTTGCTTATTGGCCTTTTAGCTTCTCTTGAGTGACAGAGTCAGATTTAAGTGACAGAGGAAGATTTGTCCACAAAACTAACTTGGATTCTTGGAAAAGGGGGAAGGCTTGGAAGGTACCTGAGCGTGGGAACCAGGAATTCTCAGGCAGCACTTCCAAGTGAAAAGAGGCTTCAAGCTGAACGGGTTGGACCTGAACAACTGGATTTTCCTGGAAAACAACCTTTTTATTTCCCCCAAAACACCACACAGAACATGGAAAACAGGATGACTCAGAAGGAAAGAATGAAGTGAGCCAAGAGGATAGAAGCTAGATTCCGCCAGTCAAAGCACATTTCCCAGAAACTTAAATCAATTGGATTCTATTAAGAGGAAGAATTTCTGTTCTTCAAGAAACAGAATTAAGAGACTGGAGAAGCAATCCACAGTATAAGAGAAAATTTCATAGAAATATATGAAATGTACATGTAAGACAAGGAACTCAGGTCCAGACTATGTATATAACTTCCATAAATCAACTTAAAAAAGACAAAAAGGACTCAGCAGAAATATGGGCAAAAGACTTGAACAAGTACTTCATAAAAAATGATATACAAATGACCAATAACCATATGAAAATGGGTTTCCACTTCCTTAGTTATCAGAAATATCGACAGACCATCAGACAGACACCACTACGCACCCACCTGAGTGGCTGAAATGAAAAAAACGGATAATACCAAAGGTTGAGAGGAACATAAATTGGCAAATCCTCTTTTGAAAACTGTTCAGCAGTATCTTCCAAAGCTGCCCTTTGGGTATGTATACCCTTTAACCCAATAATTCCATCCTAGGTATACATCCAACAGAAATGTGTTCACCAAAATATATGTACAAGAGTGTCCATGGCATCACAGTTCATAATCTACACGAACTAGAAACTACCTAAAGGCCAATCAACAGCAGAATAGATAAATAATCGTGGTTTATTCACAGAATGAACTATGACATAGCAAAGAAAATGAAGGCACTACCACTGCCCACAAGAGTACAGATGAATTTCATAAACGTGACGTTGAGCAGAAAGTAGCCCGATACAAAACAGTGAGCGTTATCTTGATTTATACACATCCATATAAAGCGCAAAAACAAGTGAGGCTGATCTACGGTGAAGTCAAGTCAACGATTATCCCTGAGCAGGTATCAGGCGGGAAGAGTAGCTGGGATAGATTTGGGGAAATGTTCCATTTGGGGAAATGATCAGGGTGTTGATTACATGAATGTGTACAGTCTGAGAAATGGCATCAAGCTGTGTTCTTAGGATTTGTATTCTTTTCTGTCAATATGTCATGCTTCAATAAAAAGTTCAAAAAACATATTTTGTGGGTACCTACCACCTCACTGCAGCCCTATGCTGCAGGGGTAGGAGACAGCCCAACAAGGAGCTCCTGTCAACAGGCAGTAGTGTTGGAATCATCCCACACAGAGGACAGATGCTCACCTTAACTTGCTTTGTGAGCCAAGTATGAGTTGAGTGCACAGCCAAGACATGCCTCACGAGATTTCAGAGGAGAACCAGATAGGACGGTCTTACATGTGGGTAGGACTTTATCACGAACCAAACCCTTTTCTGTGTTTTATCCTGCTCATGCCCCTTTGCAGCTGAGTGAACCAAGATCCTTACAAGCAACAGGACTTGCCTGCAGCTACACTGCTAAAAACTCCCAGAGTCAACATCTAGTCCTCAGGTCTCCTAGCTCAAGGATCTTTCTCTCAGGGCACACTGCCAGCTCTATTTGAGCTGGAGCAATCAGGGTAGACTTCCTGGAGGAGGAACACATTACACCAGATACTGGAGGATGAAGACAACTCTCAAGGGCAGACATCAGAGGAAGTCCAAGCATATGCTGTGCCCGGTCTGGGTGCTTACCAATATAACAAGAACTCAGCTTTCCTCAGAGTGGAGGTGCTCCTGGGAGACAGGCAGACAGAATGGCCGGGAGAGTGAAGCCAGCTCCCTGGCCTCGCTCTCTTGCCCCTTCTGCAAAGCCCTAGGAGTCTCTCCTCCCAACAGTCCGTGCCCCCAGATTTATTTTGCTTTCTTTCGCTAAATCAAACTTTATCAGACAGTTTTACTGTCAGCCGTTAAACCAAAATGTGTTTGTGCAACAGTAAACACCCTGTTACTGCAGGGAAGAATTACATAAACAACAGCAGAGACAGGCCTGACTCGCCATACCCAGGAACCCGTGGCGCTCACGGGGATGGAGTAGGGCGGGCAGGAGGGCACTGCAGGGGCATCCCCAAGCCTGAGGGCCAGCGGGATGGCCCACACTCCGGCCCAGAGCATCCACTCTCACCAGAATGGAACGGCTGGCAAACACTCCTCCAGCCAGAGGCGTGCGTGGTCCTCCAGAGATCTGGGTGGGGGAGACCCTCTCCAGAGCCCAGGGGGTGAGGGCAGACGGGGAGGGAGGAGAGGACATGCTAGGCAGGGGTGGAGTGGGTTGGGTTTGGTGAGACAGTGCAGGCGGAGGGCTAAAGGGGCTGGAAAGAAAGATGAAGGCTGGAGGGAGGAAAGAGAGGATTAGGGTCGGCTGAAGAGACAGGAGGGAAAGGAAGAACATGGCAGCGAAGCTGACTGCTAGAGTCTAAACTGTTGGCCAAGGAACAAAGAGATTGAAGTCCATGGGGGCATGGAGGTTTATAGCAGCCTGGGTGAGTGGCAGATTATTGGGATATCTGAGCAGAGAGAGACAGGCACCAGTGGGCAGAGTAAGCCAGCTGGGCTGTGCCTCTCACTGGGTACGCCCAAGGTCATCAGGCCTTCAGGCCCCTCTCCCCATGTGAGCCAGACAGCCATGTGCCATGATCTGTCTAGGGGAACTTGATAATGAGATTGAAGGAGGCCCCAAGTGCTGGATGGACACGGAGACAGCTGGTGAGAAGAGGAACAAATGGTTTACATTTTTGCCCCTACTGGGCACCGGGTTCTGTGGTGGGAGTTCTGGCCCACATTTTGAGTCTCACATCTACGCTTTGAAACAGAAGTTATTACCCTTATACACCATGCTCTCTGTTCATATTAATCATCTTATTCCTCGTACCTGATTACCAGAAATTATCATTTTATGGAGCACTTGCTAGGTAGGAATGAAAATAAGAAAAAGAAATAATCAGAGATCCAGGGAGCTCATCCCCAGGGGTCCTGGAGCCGCAGCAGAATGGGCAGCTGTTGGTGCAGAGTCGGAGGCAGCCTATCGGAGAAATCAGGCGCTTGGAATTCAGGTCCTCTCTGCCACTCAGTAGGTGTGATCTTGCTCCATGCGAGCTGTTTCCTCATTTGCAAAATAAAAATACCTCCTGTGCAGGTGGAAAATTAGAGATAATGTAAGGAAGGACTCCGCAAATGCCTTTCACCTGTTAGGGAGTGTCCTGGGACAATATATACCCCTTTTGAGGCCTTATCTAGTTCTCAGTGTCAGCCTGCTAAGTGGATATTGAGGCTTAGTGAGCAGACCCTGCTCAGGGTCCCAGGTGAGGTGAGAAGCAGTGCCCAGGTCTGAAGCCAGTTTTGTGATACTCCAAGCCTTCTGGCTGTCACCGCCCCTCCCTATCAGGCAGTGTGATGCTGAGCTAAGGATGTGTGTGTGGGGGTGTAGTCACACGGATTTGCCGGTGAGAAAAGTATTCCAAGGGTAAGATGACATCAAGGAGGTTCTTCCATGAACTATCATTTAAAATCCTTCTTTTGGAAAAAGAAAAAAAAATTCCTTTTTCTAAAAGGAAAAGTATAATTAGAGACCATCTCTGCTGTCTCCATGGAGCCTGCCGCACCTCCCTACCATATGCCACCCTGTCTGAGACAGGATTGAATGGAGGCCGCCATCATGTCTGGAGTGAAGGATGCTGCGGTGCCTGCCAGCGACCCAGGCTCTACCATAATCCCACTGTACTTACTGACTTTTTTCTCCTAACATTTTATGGGATTGTACATGGTGAAAGTGAAAAAATTGTTAAGTATGTAGTTTGCTCAGTTTTCACAAATCAAACACACCAGGTAGCCAACATCAAGAAACAGGACATTCCCAGCACCCCAGGTTTCTCTCTTGCTGTTCAGTTGTGTCTGACTCCTTGCGACCTCATGGACTGCAGCACGCCAGGCTTCCCTGTCCTTCACCATCTCCCAGAGCTTGCTCAAACTCATGTCCATTGAGTAGGTGATGCCATCCAGCCGTCTCATCCTCTGTCTCCCTTTTTTCCTCCTGCTCTCAATCTTTCCCAGTATCAGGGTCTTTTCCAATGAGTCACCTCTTCGTATCAGGTGGCCAGAGTATTGAAGCTTCAGCCTTTTTTCTATCCCTCTCCTGTTCTCTTAGTACCTACCCCATGCTACACACCAACAGTTGACTTTCAACACCGCTAATCAGTTTTACCTATTTTAAAACTTTATATAAATGTAATCAACCGATACATACTCTTTTGTATCTGGTCTTTTTGCTAAGTATTATATTTGTGAGTCATCTATAATTTTTCAAGTACACAATTGCATTCACATTGCAATATAATATTCCTTTTATGAATAAGCCACAATTTACCTATTCTGGGCATTTGGGTAGTTACCAATCACTTAGAAGTTTTTAAATATCTTGTGATTTAGAGGAACTAGATGTCAGACTCTCCAAAAGTCTCTGTAAAAAGTAAGGTTATATTTTATTACAGATGGATTTTTTTTTAAACAAGCATTTTAAGATTTCTCTTCTGTGACGTTATGAAGTATCACAATCAATCTGTGTGATAGTTTTACCTCTAATAGGAATCCTTAGAATTTACATGGGTAAATTCTACAGATATCCCACTGATTATTCTCTTAGAATCAGTTGCCAGTTTCAAGAAAATTTTGAGATTTCAAGTTAGCAAATTATTTTATGAGAGAGATGGACAAAAGAGCGTGATAAGAAAAAAGCTTTGCATAAAATGTCCCTTATCCCAAAGAAGGGCTCGCAAATGCTTTGCCATTTTTCCCCAGAAATATAGGAAACACAAATGTGACTTAAAAGGCTAAAATAATTTCCCTCTCCGCTATTGCATTTCAGCTGCCAAATGCTTGTCATTTCTTTCCAAAAATATGGGAGACACAAATGTGACTTAAATGGCTAAAATAATTTTCTCCTCTTCTATTGCATTCATCAGAGGACAGGGCAGAGGAAGTAAGTGACGCATATAAACACAATAAGTTAGTAATTTCCTTTCTCATGAATTTCTTAGTTACCATAAATGAAAGTTATTTATATTACTGAAAATACCTGCAAATTCATTTGGTCCCAAATCACTGAAATTTTAATGACTACTCCAGAGGTTTTTTTTAAACAAACTTTTTGTTACAGGAGCTGACATTATCTAATTGCTAAAGTGATGCATCCATTGAGAACACTGAAAACAATGGAGGAAGAGTTGGAAATGAGGCTGGAGCAGTGGTCCGGGCTCAGATTACACATAGCTGTAAGTAAGAGGAGCATGATGTTCACTTACCTGTGTCTATGGACCAATTTCTACATTTTTAAAAGAAAAGAAATAAAATGTCCGAATGCATTTTAAACCTCCTCAAATTAGTTTACCAGGTCAAAAAAAAAAAAAAATAGTTTTCTTCCCCTGTTGAAATCAATGTGACCTTTAAAGTGTAAATTCAGTCTTCTGAAAGCTTGCCACAGGAGGGTTTGAGCCACTTTTTAATTTTCTCTATTTAATTAAAAATAATATCCAAGATTCATCTCTGGGGAAACTGGGTAAAAGACACACGAGCCTTTGTACATGTTTCTATAATTATTTAAAAACTTAAAAGTTGGGACTTCCCTGGCGGTCTAGTGGTTAAGACTCCAAGCTTCCATTGCAGGAGGCATGGATTCAAAAAAGAAAAAAAACCAACAAACACCTTAAAAGTTGAAAAATAACAATAATACTAAAATAGTAAAGAATTCTGTATGATTTAGGAGTGTTTAACGCTACCTTCAGGCATCACCCGAGTGCTCACACGGCATTTTGGAGACACTGAAGCTGGGAACCTTTCTTTTCCACAAGTTTATCATTCCAGATGGCAGTATAGAAACATAGCCTCCAAAAAAATGACTCCAAATTACAGACATTTGTAGCCATTCAAGACTTAGAGTTTGTAAAACATCTACTTTCCTTCCATTTGAAACCTTTGGTGGGGGAGGGTAGCGGTGGGAAAGAAGGCTTTTGGAAACTTTTCTCCCCAAAACTGATTACACTGAAGGGCCTGGCCTTGCTCTACATTCTGTGTTCATTTTTGGTTCAATTTACATCTGGGAGTCGATTTTTTTTTTTTCCATAGTTATGTTTCAAATGCAAGTATGGAGTTGTATTAATAAATGTTAGCCAGTCTGAGCTTGCAATTGACAGGAAAAGCTTGCAATTCTCAGTACTGAAAATTTGCTGAAGATTGTCAAAAATAGTGTCACCTTTTGTTTAGGGGCCATTAGCCAGGGTGCCGCCTGGAGATCTCTCTAGAGTCCCTCAGGCGATGCCCCCACTCCATTCAGTTCCTCAACAAAAGATTCTCCATCCACTAGTTAGGCACTGGATGAGCTGCCAGAAACAGCTGTTAGGTTAGAGACCACTTTCCAGCTCTGGCCCATGCCTTTCAGGACAGAAACTAGTTGTTCTACTGATCCCTCAGTAGCAAACTCAGATTAGCAAACTTCACAGAAGGAGCTATGAAAACTAGAGCTTTGATTTATTCAGTTAATATGGGATTGACCCCCTCACTCCCTCACCTGGGAATCAGAATACTTAAATCCCCAACCAAAACCACCAACTTGGTATTTAAGGGCAAGGAAGTGGTTCAGAGTCAGGGACCTCAGGGTCCAACAGCCTAGGTTCCAATCCCAGCTCTCATTTACTACCTATGTGATGTTGGGGCAATGAATTAGCCTCTCTACCTCCATTCTATCCTCTGTAATATCCAGATAATAATAGTGGCCAAAAGCATTAGTTATTGTAAAGATCAAATGAGAAAATGTATTAAAGGGCTTAGAACAATGTTCTCTATTGTGCTTAAAAAAAATGCTCTTTATTTAAGTAGAAGTATGCACCAGAAAACTGCTCTGCCAGCCCAAAATCAAAACAAAGGGCAGGGACTTCCCTGGTGGTCCAGCGGCTAAGACAGCAATCCCACCACTTTAGGAGGTCCCTGTTCAATCCCTGGTCAGGGAACTAGATTCCACATATTGCAATGAAGATCTAAGATCCCACGTACTGCAACTAAGACCCAGCACAGCCAAATAAATAAATATTTAAAAAACAAAGGGCAGTTAAGGTGATCGTTCCCTCTAGCTTAGGAGACATCTGTGAAATATCCCTTATCCTGCAAAACAATGAACACCCTCTGGTCGCTAGGCCGCTCCCAGTCTTCACATTCTTTGTTTCCCTCCCCTGGGCCCATGCTGAAGAAGCCGGCCACATCTTGCTTTGCTAAACTCCTTTTTCCTGTGTGAACCACTGTTTGTCTGTTGACCCGTTTTTTCCTTCTGTTTGACTCCATTGAGATTGTTCTTCCCACAGTCCTAGTAGACGGTGTTTCTCTGCCCCACCCCCACCCAGCCCAGTGTGGATTCAATTAGAACCACTCTCTGCGCTCCAGCTGGGGCGCCCAAGGTCAGAGCCCATCTGCAGAAATCACATTACCTTCCCTATGAATCACAACCCATCATTTCATATTGGTGTCAGCAAGATTTAAATCTTTCACTGAGAGCTACACATGCATTTCACAGTTGTATAGTTCCTGACTCTTTTTTTTTTTAACCTAGCGTAATTAAGCTCAGGGCACATGTAATTTTATTTTTGGTTCCATTACTTTATTTGTCTCTCACAATGGAAACTATATGTATGTTTGCATATTTTTTTAACTTGGCAGGTAAACATGCTGAGGTAGTGCACATAAACTCCTTTGATCTCAGTTTTCTTGCTTAGCTGAAAGCTGACTACTTCCATCCTGAACATCATGTTTTCAGATGACTGGCTTTGGAAATCCCCTGGCCCAGGCAAATAACTGCTGACTTGACATTTCCTCCCCAATTGCCAAAAGCACCTTACATTCAATACATGTGAGACTAAACTTATAATCTTATCCCTAAATTAAGTCTTATTCCAGGGTCCCTCATCTGAATGATGGCACCTTCATCTATGCGCTTGGACCATAGAGCCCATTCTTGATACATCCTCTCCTTCATCTGCCATATGCAATTCATCTCAAGATTTCAGCTCCTGAACATCCCCTGAATCCATCCACTTCTCCCTATCTCTAATAATGCTCTCAACCCTATTCAAAAGTGCTTTTGTCTCTGAGCTAGACTATAACTACAGCCTTCTGATTGGTCTCTCTGTCTTGATTCCTGGTACTTCAGTCTTCTATTGATGAAGGAGGGGTGTTCTGTGTATTCCAGATTGCCTAGATGTGGTTTCTAACTATAGTGCTCATCAAATCACCAAATATCCTTGCTAAAATGCAGCATCCACCTGTGGAAATTCTAATGCATTAGGTTTTGAATGGGATCCCAAAATCTGCAGCAAGTACCTGAAAATGATGATGATTAGACTTCAGCTCCGGAGAAGGCAATGGCACCCCACTCCAGTACTCTTGCCTGGAAAATCCCATGGATGGAGGAACGTGGTAGGCTGCAGTCCATGGGGTGTCTAGGAGTCGGACACGACTGAATGACTTCACTTTCACTTTTCACTTTCATGCACTGGAGAAGGAAATGGCAACCCACTCCAGTATTCTTGCCTGGAGAATCCCAGAGATGGGGGAGCCTGGTGGGCTGCCGTCTATGGGGTCACACAGAGTTGGACATGACTGAAGCAACTTAGCAGCAGCAGCAGCAGCAGACTTCAGTTCACCCTTCTAGGGGTCATTTCCTGGGACTCACCAGCACCATACTGGGCACATTTAGAGAGAGTCAAATATGTCTCATGCATGAATCAAGGAAGGAGGACCCTCCCCCAGCTGTTCAGGCACTAGGGATACAGGAGTGAATAAAAAGGACAAAAATCCCTGTTTTCGAAAAAGAAAACAGAAAAAGAAAACCCCTTCCTCTGTGGTTGCCCAGAGGAAGAGGTGAGGGGGAAGGGTCAGATTGGGAGTTTGGGACTAGCAGGTGCAAACTATTATATATAGAATGGATTAACCACAAGGTCCTGCTGTACAGCATAGGGGACAATATTCACTATCTTATAAGCCACAATGGAAGAGAATATGAAAAATCATATATATATGTATGTATAACTGAACACTTTGTACACCAACACTGTAAAAATCAACTATGCTTCAATTTTTAAAAAAAAAATCCCTGTCTTCATGGAGCTTGCATTCTTGTAGTGGGAGAAAAGTCAAACAAAAATTAAGATAAACAACAAGATCCTACTGTATAGCACAGGGAACTATAGTCAATATCCTGGGGTAAACCATAGTGGAAAAGAATATGAAAAAGAACATATATATATATATATGTATGTATGTATATATAATTGAGTCACTTTGCTACAAAGCAGAAATTAACACGATATTGTAAACCAACTTCAATAAAATAAGTTAAAAGTAAGAGTAATAAAATATATGGAATGTTAGATGGCAACAGTGCTATGGAAAAATAAAGCAAGTTGAAGGATGGGGGGATAGAACTGTAAAGGCAGGGAGGGCCAAGTCACCATTCAGAATAGGATGGCCTCCCCGGAAAAGTGGCGGTTGAATAGAGACTTGAAGGAAAGGAGAATGAGACATCCAGGTTGCTGCAGCAAGTGCTTTCCTAGATGAACTCTAGAAGGAGCAACCAAACTGTTCTTCTAGCATTCTCCAGAAGAAAGATATTCTCCGCAGACCCCGTGTTCATGCTCCCAGTCCTCAACTCCAGCCTGCAGAAAGCATTCCCAAATAAAATACTGTCCTTCTCACCTCCGTGTCACTCATTGCTAAACTGTTCCCTCTGCATGAAAACCGCAGGGGCTTAGGACCCCTCAGCCTTGAAGCTTCACTGACTCAGCCTTTGACGCTCTACCACATCTGGACATGCTTCTACCACAGCAATGAAGATACGGCGGTGTTTTTTCTGGTCTATATGCTTATCTCCCCCACCTTCTACGACCATACTCCAGGCTGTTTGTCTTTATCTATTATGATAGTCTTGGTACACAGCAGTGTCTTCACTGGTGGCTCAGACGGTAAAGCGTCTGCCTGCAACGTGGGAGACCAGGGTTCGATTCCTGGGTCGGGAAGATCCCCTGGAGAAGGAAATGGCAATCCACTCTAGCACTCTTGCCTGGAAAATCCCATGGACAAAGGAGCCTGATAGGCTACAGTCCGTGGGGTCGCAAAGAGTCGGACACGACTGAGCGACTTCACTTTCACTTTCTAGTACATAGCAAAGTATTGGTCCAGAGGAGATTCTCGGTAAGTGCTGAGATCAGAAAAGAGAGGAAGGAGGAAGGGAAGGAGATGGAAGGAAAGACCTAACTTGGTGTTAAATGCCAGGGCAGGTATTACATAGTGGCAGCAAACTAGGACCCCTACCAACCAGTCCGACGGAGAGTAACACCCTCATTCTTCTACCAGCCTTCAAGTCATGTCTCTGGAATTGCCTTCAGGTGCAGGTGAGTGATCAAAAGCCAAGGGATAATGATAACAGCTGTCACCTACCAGACGTATGCCATGCGCCAGGCTCTATATCAAGTCCTTTACATGCATTACTGCTTGACCCTATTTACTCCTCACGACAGCTCTAGGAGGTAGATGGTTACCATCCCTACTTCACAAGGAAGGTGGCCAGTGTCTTGCCCAAGGTGAGTAATGGAGCGAATATTCGAATCTAAGGAGTGCAACCCCAGAGCCCATCTGTTGAATTTCTGTTTCTGAATCAATTGCACAATAATTTCAAGGGGACCCAAGCTCTGGGTCGGGAAGCTGGGGAGAGCAGGTGAAAAAAAGAAGAAGAAAAATGGTCTGGGCCAGAAGAGAATCCTCCTTATGGAGAGAGACGGTCAGTCAGTGGGACAGGGAGAAGTCCAGGGCGTCAGAACCCCTAGAGCCCCCTTAGGAACTGGGAGGCTCTTCAACAAAGCTCTATCCAGAGCTGAGGAAAAGACACTGAGATGCCTCCGAGGGAATTTGGGAAGGGTAGCTGGACTATGAAGGGATTCCCTCATAGCTCAGTTGGTAAAGAATCTGCCTGCAATGCAGATTCTATCCCTGGGTTCTATCCCTGGGTCAGAAAGATCCCCTGGAAAAGAAAATGGCAACCCACTCCAATATTCTTGCCTGGGAAATCCCATGGACAGAGGAGCCTGGCGGGCCGCAGTCTGTGGGATTGCAAGAGTTGGACACAACTTAGCAACTAAACCACCACAGTTGGACTTAAAACTGGATTGAGCAGGGATCTGAAATTCAGGAGATGCTGAGGAAGACATGTCTCCTCAGTTGTCCACAAATGGACCTGGGGGTGTTGACCCTCTGGACAAGGATATCATGGCTGCCCACTGGCCAAGGCCCCCTCACCACACAGTTTCAGGGGCATCATTCATACTGGGCTACAAGAGGAGCTTTTCTCCACTTGGTCAATATACTAAAAGGAAATGTATTCAATTCCTGTGTCCAGAGGATTCTCTCACCCAATCCACAGTGTCCCCAGCAGCTCTGTCCTCCTTGACCCCACTCTTATGCCACATACCCCCCAAACCCCTAAGAAACCTGCCCTCCACAAGACTTTTCCACTAGCTACAGAAGAAGATTTAACTATGGGGAGACTGGTACACAGGACCCTGGGTTGAGGGAGGGAAAAACACAGAAGAGGTGAAATGGGGAAAGGTGAGGGGTCCAGCCGGAGCCCAGGCAGGGCCTCTGCTTCTGGAAGCTCTGGAGAAACTTGACACCAAGGCCAGGTCCTGAGCCAGGGTGGGGGAGGGAGTAAACCATCTTCTTGGAGCAGGAAGTGAGGGAGAGAGAGAGTGAGAGTGAGCTGGAGAAGCTCTGTTTTCTTTGGCTTCTGCCAGCCCCAAGCGGGAGAGGGAGAAAGGCCAGAGGGAGGAGGATGGGGCTGGTGGAAAGATCCATCTTTGTGTCTTACCCTCCCCCAGAAGCTGGAGGCTCAGGGGAGACGGGGGGAATGGAGGGCACCCAGGCCAGGCCAAGGTTTCTCCCTGCCTGCTCCCTTGTGAGATGTGCAAGGGAGCTGGGGCCACAGAGACCTGGGATCAGAGGCCAGCCAGGTGAGAATGTGGGCTACGGTGAGGAGTGAGAGGGCTGGAAGGAGGAGGACAGGGCATTGCTGTGTAGGAGGGACGGGACTGGCCTAAAAGCACAACCCGGATCCTCTGGCCCTAAATTCTCTCCTGCCTGGACCTCCTAGGGCTCTCTACAAAAGGCCTGACCGTGTGCGCTGCTCTTTTCACCAAAGCCTGAGAGGTGGGTTTCATCCTGGGAAAATCTCCAGGCTTCAGCAGGCCAGGGTACCTCCCTGCCCAGCAGCCAGACTTGCAGAGCCCCAGTGTGACTCCAGAGTATATGCTGGGATGTAGACAGAGGTAGTCATTCTGCTCCTAACAGAAAGGCATCTCCACCCCAGACTGTAATTCTCCTAAACTCCCCTCCCAAATGTCATCCGAACTCTAAACTCAATGCTAACACCCAGCCCTCAGGAACCCCAAGCCAGTCTCAATTCAAACACTATTCAAAACTGTGGAATTTAACCCCATCTCTTAATCTTCACCCAAAACCTCATTGCAGCCCCAACTCCAAACTCTCATCCTGATCTTTGTAAATCATAAGCCTGGCCCAGAGGTGTCTGCTGTGGGGTGGGAATTAGCAAACAGTAAGAGTTAACATGCATGGAGCATTTACGAGGTGTTAGGCACTGGAACAGACTTCTTCTAGTTCTTGTTGAGTTTAATTAATACCAACCCTATGCCTTAGGCATTACTATGACTACCGATTTTTTTTTTTTTTTTTTTTTTTTAACAGATGAGAAAACCAAGGTTCAGAAGGATTAGGCTAGTTACTCAGGTAGAGTGCCAACAGCCCTGGATGTGACTGGAATCACTGCTCCCGTCAAGAATATCTCACAGGGCAAGTGTGGGGCCTCAACTGGGATATCTCCTTTCTGCACAAGGAAGGTTATGGCTGTTTCAGAAGCTAACCAACTTCCATCAGATGAGATCCAGATGGGATTTCTGCTCAGCTATGGAGTGAGAGTTGGTTCTGAGTGGTTTTTCTGCAGGAAACCCACTGCAGAGTGACGCAAGGATCACAGCAAGGGTGGGAAGGTCTGATCTAGGAAAGCAACTCCAGCCCTGGTTAATCCCAGCTCCACAGAACCACTGAGACCCCACCACCACCGCACCACCACCCCACCACTTCAGGGTGCTCTTCCCCATCAACCAGTTCTACCTCGGGCTTGGCTAATATCCTGATTCATCCTGCGAAGCGTGCCAAGCAAAACCCTGCTCTAAATCATAAAGTTCTTCCAGAATACAATGAGCAAAGTCCCGGATCAGGACAGGGGTGATGGACTTCTAAGCAAAGAGTTTGATCCCTGACAAACACTCATGGATGGGCTCATCCATACTCTCACACACTCTCCCATTCAGGACCTCTCTGATGTCTTTTCTCTGCCCCAAACCTATGTTTTTCTCTAGTCCAGTGAGGGAAGCCAATAGGGGGTCCACCTCCCTCATCCTACAGGACTTTGCTCAGGTAGATACTGGCCTGCAAAGTTCCCAGGACATCAGCAGGTCTGGGCCAGACCAGAGGGAAGGGACCGGCTCTCTGGAGTCCTCTGTTTCTTCCTGGGTTAGGCTTTGTGCCCAGGGTTTTGTTGCTGTTATTGTTTTGGCCACACCAAGCAGCATGCAGAATCTTTGTTCCCCAACCAGGATCAAACCCCATGCCCCCTGAGGCAGAAGCATGGCATCCTAACCACTGGACTGCTAGGGAAATCCCAGTGTCCGGGTTTTTACGGCCAGGGTGTCTGTCTAACCATGAAGGACCACAGCGAGAAATGCTCCGTGTGCTTCCAGCCCCCCACCACTCTCCATTAGTCTTGTGAACTAATGGGAATTCTGGCCACAAAATAGCCGGATCAAAGGCTAGTTGGGACACCCAGTCTATGGCCCAAGGTACTCTGGCTTAAAAGCCAGATGTCCTTCCTGGACACTCCTGGCCTGTCAGCATGGAACATCTTGATCACACAACCCTTGCCCCTAGTGTTGCCTGTTGGCATTACTTAGAGCCTTTCCAAACCAGTCCAGGGACCCCGGAGATAGCCAGGAAACCCCTGAAGTCACGTTCGCCCGGTCTGATCTTGTTCTCCCTCCCTCCCCTACATTCCTCTCCCTCTCAAATGCAGCAAGCACAGTCTCTTTCTCCTGCCGCTGTCTCCAATGTCACTTGGGAATCGTAACCTGGGCTCGGTACCAATACTAAGCATAATTAGCTCCTGGAGGAGGAGGGGCCGGTGGCATAGGTCAAGTCAGACCAGGAGAGGGAGGGGGCCCAGGAGGGAGGTGGGAGGCCCTGGTGCAATTGCTCCCCAGTTGTCTCTGCCTGGAATCCATGACTGCCGAGAGGTGGGAGCCACTGCCTCTGATCGAAGCCCATCAGAGCAACCCCTCTGGGCCTGGTGACAGGGGAGTCCTCCCCAACCACCCCCTCCCCCCCGAAACTGACAGCTCCTGGGGCTGGGAGCCCACCGTGCACAGATCCCCTCCAGACTGCACAGATGCAGATAAAAGTCAGAAGAGAAATAACTGGCTCTGTGACAGGCGGATACAGACGTGGTCATCAGAGCCCCAGATGCGGCTCAGCCACGGCCACCGCCAGGACTGCTGTGACTGTGAACAGGAATGTAGACCCAGATGGGGATGGGGGCTGGGAGGCTGGGGGACGGCGACGCACAGAGCAGCTCCAGGAGGGCTGCAGCTCAGAGCAGAGGGGTCTAGTGGCTGACATCACAAAAAGACGCAGCCCGGTCCCAAGGAAAATATATTCTGCAAATGAATGCTCCACCCTCATCACCCGAAGTCTCATTCCCCTCATTCTACACTCTGCTCCGACTCTTGCTGCCCTTCCCCCCCTCAGCATCAAGCCACAGCATTAGCTTCATGGGGACCCTTCTCCACTGGTGGCCCTGAGGTTCTCCTTAGGCACCTCCTGCCACAGAACAGAGGGCAGCAATGCTGCCTCTGGGAAGTGAAGGGCAATGTCAGTGTCAGCCCGGCAGGTCAGCCTCTGCCCTAAGCCCCGCTAATACCCAGCATTCCAGGCGCCATAAAGATGAAGGGGCCCACAGCCCTGCTCAGGGGTCCCTGCGCATAAACACCCCCAATGATAAAGCTCCCTACACCATCACTCACGAGGTCCATTTACTTCCCACTTTGTTATGAATGTTCATCTCAATAGAAGTTTGAAAATCACCAGTGGCAGGAATTTTCCAGAAGTTGCAGAATATAATCAGTGCCTCCTAGGCCTTGCCACACTGACAGAGCACCTCCAGGAAGCCACCAACCAGTGAACAGAAGATTCGGGAGGCGAAGGCAGCTGGTGGAGTAGGGGTGGGAAGAAACCACAGAAAACAACCTTGACCAGCCCCCACCTCTGGGTGAGCTTGGCCTGCACCCCCTTCAACGCCCCTCCACCCCCCGCCAAACCCCATCCGTGTCCTGTTTGTGAAAATTAAGAGATCAGCCCACGCTCAGCTATTCTGGGAAGATTAGCTATCTCAACACAGAACATCTCTCCTAGGCAGGAAGCTTTCTTTAAATAGACCCTCTGGCTGCAGGATGAGCCATTGCTTGGGTCAGGCCTCAGGGGAGGGTAGGTGGAGGAAGACAGCTGTCACTCTCCATCCTTAAGGAGCCAGAGCCACCGCACGGGGATTCCCAAGTCGTCCCAACGCTGCATTTCTCTTTGGCTTCCCGTTCATCTGCAGTTACAGGATCCATTGGCTTCTGAGTGGAAATTTTGGGACTGGGCCCCTCAGCACCCTGTCCCTTCAGTGATCTCTCAGGACACCCTAGCACACTTGCCAAAGGAAGAGAAATCTTTTTTAGAAAAATCCACCCCCTTTTCGAGTCTCCTCAGAAGAGCCAAACTAATACTTCCTGGGCACCTACTATGTGCTCCACATGCTTGAACACATCCAATTTCATTTTTACAATGCCACACATATAGACATACCACCATCCTCTTAAACACGAGGGAACAGCCTCAGAGAGGATAAGAGAATTCACCCGAAGTCACATAGCCACTAGATGACAGGGCAGGGCCAGGACTCCAACCCAGGTCTGAGTCCTCGACCTGAGCTTCCTCCTCCACTTCACGCTCCCCCTGAGAAGCTGAAAAGTGACAGAGGAGACTCACCCAGCGCTTCCCTCACAGCCACGATCCAGCTGTGACTCACCAGGATGCCTTCCTGATAGGCAAGCATCCGACTTCGCACCTGGACACACATCTTCCCACAGCCCAGCAAGGCCAGAATCACTGCTTTCCCCTCCTCCACCAGAGGAGGCTAAATGGCTTTTAGAATTCCACCTGGAATTATAGACTGACAAGGATTCTCAATGTCAGACAAGTTAAATTAAGGCAGACTGCCAGGTAGAGGGGAGATTGTGGCCTGTTGACAAAGAAGTGAGATTCTCCGTGCAAAAAAAGGAGGAAGAAGAAACCCAGAAGAGCAAAGGGATGGATCCAGGTTTGAAGAACTGGACTCACCACGGTGGGGAGGGCGGCGGGGGATTTGGGGGGGCGGGCACCAGGAAGGACAGACACTTCGTGGGGCTCAGCGGCCATCTGCAGAGCTCCCATCCAGAGCTCAGAATCCCAGATCCGGATCCCGAGGGGGCCGCAGCCCTCCTCAAGCGGTCTCCTCTGCATTCCTCACATTCTTTACGCTCAATTAAAGAGAAATAATCAGGGGAACAAGCAAGGCTGAAGCAGGGCAGCCATGCCCCATACGGGTCCTCACGGGTGTGGAAACAGCGCCCCCCCCCACCCCCGATCAACCCAAACTGGTGCAGGGACCCAGGGGTCTTTGCAGGGTGAGGACAAGGCAAGTGATAAGGACAAGGGTGTCTTTCTGTGTCCCCAGGTGGGGAGGCTGAAGGAAGGGGGTGGGGCGTGAAAACAGGAACGGAAAGGACAGGAGACCGAAGGCCAGGTCAGAGCAGAAAGGTGAGTACAGCCAGAAGCGCTTAGCCATCTATCTCTCTTTTTTTTTTTTTTTTTAGCCATCTATCTCTTACCTGCGGCCTTGTTTCACCACTGTCGCAGCACTGTGCCACCATCACCATCCACCATCAGCACCAGATCCCCTCTGAGACATTCCTGGATGCTCAGAGTGTTCTTGCCTTCATCAGTTAGTGATGAGTCATGAGAATAGTACCTTCCCATAATCTTTAAAACATTCTGCCCGTAGTCTACAGGGGGGTGCCATTCTTGACCCCAGACTTTTCCTCCGCTTGGACCCAACAGGCTTGGTCAGCCAAGCAAACTTCCACTCCCACGAGTCTCTATCCAAAGGCTACCTCCACCCCCACTCCCAAGTCCCACCCCTACAAAAGCCTCCCTGATATCCCCAGCAGACCCAGGGTCTCCTCCTGGTTCCTCCTTCACCTGGTTCATGGAACTAGGACAGATCTTCCGCTGTTCTACAATTTTAGGTGTGTTTGTCTACCTTCCCACTAGAATGAATAACAATGAATGGTCATTATTATTCATTGAGCATGTTCTATGTGCCGCGCACTGTGTTTGCACTTGATAGATCACGTCATTTAATCCTTTTACTGTCCCTGGAGGTCATTATTATTATTATCCCTAATTACCCGTTAGGAAGTTGAGACTTAGAAAGGTTAAGTAACTTGTCCAAAGTGACCCAGCTAATAAATCAAGAAGGGGAGACTTGAATACAGGATCGTAAAATGCCCAGACCCATGCTATTTATCTAACACTGAGACATTTGAGCATAGGATCTATGTATTTAGCCTTGTTCATCACTAAATGGCCAACACTAGGTGCTCCAGGTAGGATGGAGGGATGGAGGGATAATGTGGGCCTTACAGAGTTTCAGCAGTAGAACTGAGTCAAAACCTCCCTTCCCATCTCGCTTATCAGGGAGATGTGATATTTGTGAGACGACTTGCTAGACCAAAGCCCCACTCTATGCCCTTGACTGGGTCTGCTGTTAGGACACACTCTGTGGCCACTCTGGAGCTTCAGCCTCTGACCATGTCCATGGCAGTTTGCGGCCACTTTGGGGTCTGTGATCAGAGGAAGGAACCAGCTTATAATCAGGGGATGGGAATCAGCCTGGGACCAGCATAGAGGACCAGACTGTGGCCGCTGGATGTCAGAGGAAGAGAACACCTCTCTGCCAAAGTGACTTGCAGCTGAATAGAGACTGAACAGTCTCAACCAGAGTGTCTTGTTTCTGAGCATTGGAGAGATGATACGTATGAGAGGAGCTGGGTGTGTGGGAGCGTCCAGGCCAGAGTGCCCTGCAAATGGGGGTAAGAGGAGGCATCCACTCAGGAAGCGCCATATTGCAAGTCCTACATGCGTGTGTGTGTGTGGTGTGATATGTGTGTGTGTGCTGTGTGTGTGGTGGGGCAACAGGACTGGGGAGGCTGTGGGAGAGACAAGCACACACCTGTAATAACATTGGCTTTAGACGCTAGGAGAGAAGAAATTCCCCCAACTGTTTTATCAGAGCCCAAGTTACCAAATTACATTGTTGTTTTAAATTTGAGCTTCTCTGCCTGCAAACGGGGGGATCTCAGGTTCAGGAGCTGAATGCTTGGCTGGGCCTGGGGAGATCCACTTCCCCACCCAACCCAGGCTCCGGAGCTCCCAGGCCCATGAACAAAAGTCTTCTCTCTCAGGGCTTTGAAGTGGAAACACTAACTGCTCCCTTTAATTAGAAAGAAACCCCCTATTGTTCCTGCTTTATTACTGATGGATGAAGACATAGGAGGGGGTGGATTCTGAAAAGCTTGAGTGGGGTGGGGGAGGAGTGAAGGGGACTGGAAATCTCTATTTAAAATAGAAATTCTCCATACCATCTCCACTCACCAAACCAGATCTCTTCGTTCATCCAATCAACCAAGATTTCACAGGGCATCCAGACTTTGATTAGATGTTATAGTAAAGATAGAGGACAGGGTTCCAGCCCTCAAAGAGCAAGGGGACAAGAATGAAAGATGGTTGGCATGAAGTCAGT
Source organism: Capra hircus (assembly GCF_001704415.2). Taxonomy (NCBI): domain Eukaryota; kingdom Metazoa; phylum Chordata; class Mammalia; order Artiodactyla; family Bovidae; genus Capra; species Capra hircus. The sequence continues at coordinate 24,339,396 of NC_030818.1, forward strand.
ACTGCCAATATAAGCAAGAAGAGTTTAGGATAGAGAGCAAGGAGATGGTCCCATAAGACAACCTCCTTAGAAAAATTTGGGGTGGGGGCTGGGGAGAGAACTAGAGGCTTCAGCTGAATACTGAAGATTGGAGAGAACTGACAAAGAGGCTAGGAGAGGGTATTCCTACTCCAGGCAAGGCAAGTGGTCTGTGCAAAGGCACAGAAGTGGGACGGCTACCTCGTCTTTGGAGGACTATAAGCAAATGGACCTGATTGTAGGGAACGGTACGTGCAGAGGAACTTCAGGTAATCAAGCTGCATAGAGCCAATGGAGCAGGGTAGCGGAAGCCTTTGAGAGCACACAGAGGGCAATGGCCTTGATGAGATAACTGGGGAGTCACTGGGTTTCTTCAGCAGGGGAGTCACCTAAAAACAGTGGCCCATGACGAGATGAAGCTGGTAGCCCTGTGCAGGAAAGCATGGAGGCAAGACCCATTGAGGAGCTCCTGAGGAAACCCAGGCAATGACGGCTTAGACTACGGTGATGGCAATGGGACCACAAAAGAAAAGATGAGTCGGGGATGGATTTCAAAGGAAGAAATAAGATGTGCTGATGTAATAGATACAAGGGGATAAAAGGGTATGAAAAGTCAAAGGTATCTCCAAGACCTCCAGTCTGGGAGACTAGAGGGTGCTGGAGGAAGGAACAGGGTAGAAGCCCTTAGGTGAAGTGAGGGACCAGATGAGTTGATAAACAAGGCCCCCAAAGCTGTATTCTCCCAGACACCAAAGATGCCCTGAACTCAGTACTCAGAGGATGGCAACTCCAAGACAGGAAAGCTTTGTGTCCTGAGACAGGGAATGCCGTTAATGAAACCAACATCATTTATACCATCTTTTTTTCATGCACTTCAAAGCCATTCACATCTGTGCCCCATTTGGTCCTCAAAACAACCACAGCGGGTATCATTATCCCATCTTGCAGATGAAAAAACTGAGTCCCAGAAAGACTGAATAACTTGCTCTAAGTTACACAACTAGTTAAAGGCAAGGCTGGGAGCAGAAGCCTTCTGCCTTTCAGTTCAGAACCTCTCCCAATGCCTACTGGCAGCCCACGGAGTCAGGGAGCTGGAGCCAAATGTGCCTGCATCACTGGGGGCAAGGAAGCTGAGGCTTAGGGAGAGGGTCCACCCCAGACTTCACCCACACCTCCAGCCTGCTCCTCACACTCACATAGGGCGTAAGTCGGGAGCCCAGGGTGGGAAATGCCAAGTCTAATCAGACCTCACAAGCCCACAGATGGTTTGAATCAATGTGCTACCTTGATAGGAATAATGAGGAGTCCTAAAGACAGTCTTATGCCAGCTCCATCCGTCAGGACAGAGAACTTCATCTTCCACAAGAATCATGCTGGGATCAAGGATCCCAGTGCCCTCCAAGCTAAGTAAATCCCTCATCTAAAAGTCCCCTGGTCCCACATCACACCTGCTTCCCAGCCCCCACCAGCACTTCCCACTGATTTCCAAAACTCTCTGGCCTCAGGTTCTGCAGTTCCCAGGCTTTTCTGGGGGCTGAAAATGGTCCTTTAGGGAGAAACAGGAGACCAAGGGTTACACAGCCGGGGCAAGGGTTGTGAAGCAACATGGTGAGGTGGATGGGCCTGGATCCAGACAAATGTCCCACCCACTTCCTGGCAGAATGTGTGTCTCTAGTTTCATTGTTCCATTCATTCGGCACGACAAATGTCATCATGACATTTCCTTTGATGGAACACCTGACCTAGGGCACTTAAATCTCATGAAGCATAGGGCTAGTCAATCAATGAGGTCACAGAGTCCCAAGACTGGAACCAGAACTATGTGTTAGAATAACCTCGCCTCTTACAGTGGGGAACCCTTTGGAGCCAGGCCCTCAAAACAGTAGCAGCGGCCCTTCCATAGCAATGCTCAGGCTTGGGATCTTGACTCCCTCCCTCCCAAATGGGTGGCCCTGTGGGCACAGACCGGCTTTAATGAAAATTTGGCCCTGCCCCACCCCCTTGCCTAGCAAAGTTTAATTTGAAGCTTAAAAAACAATGAAGCTAATTTTTAAAAACCTTTCATTGAGTTCCATGAGACCCCTATTAATTTTATTGTTTCAATAAAGCATTTATTTAATTGTCTCCAGAAGGGTCCCGTTAAATGCACAGATGTTACCTGAGTCAGAAGGGAGGGAGCAGGGAGCCTTTTTTTTTCCCACCCTCTCCCGTTAGCACATTAGCAGGATTCTGTTATTGGATTAGCTGATTGCCACCTTAAAAGTCACAATGTAGAGCCTTGAGGGAGAGACACAAGGCAGGTAAATTTCTGGGAAGTAGTTCAGGTCACGGTTGGTTGGAAGCAGGAAGCCAGGCTTCTGATAAAGAGACTGAGTTTGGTTAAGACAGAAGGAGAGAATTTCTTTCTGCTGATGAGACATTCGTTATTTAGCTTCTGGCACGAGGCTGATATCCCTGAAAATAAAACATCAGAGGACAAGCACATTACAAGAGGCATGATGTCCAAACCACAGGAGGAGAAGGGCTCAGCGTGAGTTGGCAGAAGCTCACTGGAATGTCGAATTCAATCTACCCACGATTATTTAGTCCTGGGTACCTGCAAGATGCTATCACTGTTAGGCAATTCGAGCAAATAGGAGTGCACAAAACATAGACCCTGACCTCATGGTGCTTACAGTCTAAAGAGGGGAGAGACTGACAACACAAAAAGGAAAAATATGATAGACACATCAAGATGATTTTAGATGACAAATGTTCTGCCAACAGAACAGTATAATATGGTAGAGAGTGGTCAGGGCAGCTCTTTCCGATGAAATGACATTCAAGCCAAGATTTGAATATACACAGAAGCAGCCACAGGAGGGTCTGATAGAAGACCCTTCCAGGCAGAGGGAACAGCAGGTGCAAAGGACCCCATTTTAAGAGGAGCACCATCAAACAACAAGGGAATCAGAGGAGCATGATCTGGGATAGGCCCTGCTTTGGAGCTTACAAAACACTTTGCATACATTTACTGTTTCTAACAGCCTTGTGAAATAAATAATAACAATATTAATCAATATTTAACTAATTGCCTATGGAACAAGGCACTGTACTAGGTGATGGGCATGTACCAGAAGAAGAAATCAAACCAGGTCCTGCTTTCACAGTGTACGTAGTTCAGAGTAGATTGATTTTCAATCGAATGACACAAATGAGAACAATTACAGCTCTGATGAGGGCTGCAATGTACACAGGGATACAAGAGTCCATACTGGAGTGGTCAGGGAAAGTTTTTTTGAGGAGGTGTTTTCAGAGCTGAGCTCTATGGATGAGTAGAGTAACTAGGCAGACAGGGGAGGTAAAAGCATTTCAAGCGGAAGGCATAGTAAATAGGGGAGAGGAGAAGAGGAGGGTAAATGGATCTCAGCAGAGACAGGGAGGCAGGGCAGTGAAGGGGGGCAAGGCTATAGCATGCGGGGCCTCCGAAAACACAAAAGAAAGTTGGTCTTTGGCCTATAAAAAACTGCAAGCCAATGAAGGTTTTAAGCTATCTTCAAAATTTGAAGGGTTGTCCTGAGAGAGATGGCTTAGATTTACTACGATCAAATAATGTCTTGGCTCCCTATAAGAAAGTGAGCTTGTCCATCATGAGGGGGTGCCTAGGCTATTCCAGTATCACCTGGGAGACCTACCTTGGTCAGGAGATGGGCAGGATCAGTAACCAATTTTTCACCATCAAGGATCCCTTTTATTCATCCTCACAAACTCCAGATTTTTTTTAAGTCTCTTCAAGAAAATCAGAGACAGCAAGAGAACATTTCATACAAAGATGGGCGCAATAAAGGACAGAAATGATATGGACCTAACGAAAGCAGAAGATATTAAGAGATGGCAAGAATACACAGAAGAACTATACAGAAAAGGTCTTCATAACCCAGATAACCACGATGGTGTGATCAGGGTCTGTTTACATAACCTAATTTTACTCCCACTTTTCTTAATAAACAGCCAGTATCACTCATCAGCACAAGAGACTCAAGGCATAATATAATTCTAGGCACAAGCAAAGAAAGCCCATGTTCCCCTTGACTGGACAAACTTATCATAGACACTGACTTTAGTTTCCCCCTCCCCAATATGTTTGCAGACTCCTGAAGATCCGTGGAGTCCAGGCTGAGAACTACTATTTGATGATCATCCCCAAGGTCTCTTCCAAGCAGGGCTCTCTGAACCGTGATGCACAGCCTCCTTGCGGTCAGGCATGAGAGAAATGAGCAGTAGATGTGAACTAAAGCAGTCAGGGAAAGCTTTCTGGAAAAAGAAACTCTTGAAATGAACCTTGAAGGATGGGCAAGCTTTAGATAGGTGGGGAAAGGATCTCATGAGGCAGGAAAAGCAGAGAAAGTTCTATGATGAGTGAAGCAGCCAGCCAGGCTGCAGCGCAGTGTCGGGAAGTACCTGTGAAAACAAGACTAGAAGATGTCGGTTGTGGACTGACTCTAAATGCCAAGCTGAATTATCCTTCAAATGCTGGGGAATCATCAGCGATTTTAGAGCAGGAAAATGATGGGCTGGAAGCAGTGTTCTTGGCAGATGCATCTGGTGCCTGTACATGCTTTGAGGTGGGAGGAGAGCATCGAGGGGACCCCGACAACAGACCAGATGTGTGAGGAAGAGCCTGGACTGGGGAGGATGTCGGTGAAGAAATAAAAGGGCAAATCTAAGAGATTTTTTTTTTAAGCACAGGATTAAGTTTGAGTTTGGAAGCATGGAAGAGACTGAGATGTCTTGGAGCCTGCTGGTGCAGAAATGAGACAGCCACCAAGGGAAGTGTGTGGGAGGAAGGAGATGATGAACTCATGGGGTCTTAGGGAGTCTGCACATAGCATCTTTCAGAAGGGTTACTTCTGCAGGTGGGGTTGGAGGGGCGGGCAAGGTGGCTTTCACATCTTAAGATAGATAATCTCTTTTAATGGAGGGATTTTGTGTAATTTTTATTTCCTTTTTGCGCTTTTTGGAATTTTTCAACTAATTATTTTAATTCCGTGCAGACTCCAAGAGTCTCGTTAACCCTTTATAAACCATCTACCCCAGAAGCAAGGAGGAGAGAGTGATTTACAGCAGCAATCCCCAATCCCTTTGGCACCAGGGACAAGTTTCATGGAAGACAATTTTTCCAGGGACTGGGGTGGAGTAGGGTGATGCTTTCAGGATGATTCAAGCGCATCACATTCATTGTGCACTTTATTTCTACTATTATTACATGAGTTCCACTTCAGATCATTAGTCATTAGATCCTGGAGGGTGGGGACCCCTGATTTACAGAGTCTGCTGGGGTCTCTGAAAAACAGTTCATAGGGGTTTCCTCTTGGCTCCCGAGTCTGTGGTTTTTCCTATGGGTGGATAGAGGATCCCCCTCCTTCCCTCCTCTCTGCCCTCTGCTTCTGTCCTTTAAAGCCTCAAACATCATCAGATGACCATCTTTGAAGCAATTTGCAGCACTGAGCTTGGAAAGGCTGATCTTGGGATTTTTAAAGCTGAAATGAGCCCAGCCCAGACCATAAACTTAACAACGGACACAGGACGGAAGATGGAAGTGAACAGCTCTGCTGTCAGAGGCATCTGTGTCCAAATCCTCGCTCTGCCACAAGTTACCTAACTGCTCTATACATCAATTTTCTCATCTCGAAAATTGGAGATAATAATAGTATTTATCTCCAAGAGGTATTAAGTGGATTAAATGATGATGAAAGGCATTTAATGAGTGCACTCTATCATTAGAATTAATAAGAACAATAAAATAATAAATCTTTATGACCGAACATTGTTGCTTGCAGGCAGAAATCACCTTAATGCGTTTCCATCTTGGTTCCCGCTGGTGGCATTTGCTTGCCTCTCTGCTGCTTCCTTTGACAGGAATTTTTTTTTTTTCTTCCCCAACTAGCAAAGAACAGAGAGAAGATCTGAAGCAGGGTCCCAGTTGCTGCTTCCTGATTTCACAGTGGTCCACAGTGGTCCACTCTCCACTTTGCGATTTGTGTGACATTTGGCAGATCCCTTCGCCTCATGAGCCTCGATTCCCCCATCTATAAAACGGGTGTGGTAACACAGACCTCACAGTATGTGTTAAGAAGTTAGATGGTTCCTGGCACACAACAGGCATTCAGAACATGATAACTCTTCATCAGGGCTCCGGCAGGGGGCCAGCTCTTCTCTGCCCAAACCCTCCACAGCCCCCTGTGTCCCTGATGGCCTGATGTGAATCTTTGCAATTACATGGTAAAGTCCTCAGGGCAGAGGCAGGGCCAAGGCCTCTTTAACTGTGAGGAACAGTCTTCTTCCTAGGCCTGGGTCCAGGCCAGCCTCTGGGGGCAGCTGGGAAAGACGGAGAGAGTTGTCAGTCTTCTGGAGGTCCAGAACCAGAAGCACAAACTCAACAGCCCCTCTCTCTCCTTTTTCTCTCTACTCTCCAAACCACAGCCCTGAGGCTGCTTGAAAAGAACTGGCTCTTTCTACTTGACATGGCCTGGGAGAAGAGCTGCCCCATTGGCGCAGCGTGCATTCGGCTTAGTCAGAGTAGGTGTTATTTGTTAGATTGGATCACCTGGCCCCTATGCTCCCATTCCCATCCCTCTCCCCTGCAAAGGCCTCTGGACAAAGACAAAGGCCTCCCCTCTACCACCCCTCCCACCAGAGTCCACTCATGACCCATTGATCCAGTGGCCAGCTCTTCATTCCTCTCCCTCCCTCTGTATCTGCCCAGGGAACAGAGACTCCTCACTGTTCTCCCTCCCTCAATAAGTCTACCACACAATCCTTTTTTTTTTTTTACTGTATATCAATAAAATTTTATTTATTTATACACATTGCTATTTGACGGAGAAGGCAATGGCACCCCACGCCAGTACTCTTGCCTGGAAAATCCCATGAATGGAGGAGCCTGGTAGGCTATAGTCTATGGGGTCGCTAGGAGAAGGAAGCGACTGAGTGAGTTCACTTTCACTTTTCACTTTCATGCATTGGAGAAAGAAATGGCACCCCACTCCAGTGTTCTTGCCTGGAGAATCCCAGGGATGGGGGAGCCTGGTGAGCTGCCGTCTATGGGGTTGCACAGAGTCGGACACGGCTGAAGCGACTTAGCAGCAGCAGCAGCATTGCTATTTGAAGTTCCCATAATTTTCTGTGTCACACAAAATTTTTTTAATTGGAGGATGATTAGTTTACAACGTTGTGTTGGTTTCTGCTGTACAACAATGTAAAAATCAGCATACATACATCCCTTTCCTCTTGAGCCTGCCTCCCAGCCCCATCCCACCCCTCTACGTTGTCACAGAGCACTAGGCTGAGCTCCCTATAGCAGCTCCCTGTAGCAGCTTCCCACTAGCTGTCTGTTTTACAGAGTCATGTATATACATCAGTGCTACTCTCTCAGTTCACCCCACCCTCTCTTCCCCTCACCGTGTCCGTAAGTCCATTCTCTACATAAGACACAATCTTGATTCCGTCCTGGCTCCAAGGCTAAGGCTCTAAACAGGTGCCTCTCGATCTTGCCTGTCCTCAGCTCCACCGAGCCCAAGATTCTCCAATCAATGGAACCAGTGAAGGAAGAGAACACATGGTCCAGACATCCAGGAAAAAGAAAGAGAAGCTGTCATAGAGCACCTCTCTGGGTTGATAGGTGAGGCTAAGCAGGAGGGAGGAGGGTGGAGGGGAGAGGCTGGCTCAGGGACCAGAGAGCTGGAGGTCCAGACAGAGACCGGCCCGGGCAAGCAGAGCTCTGAACCCAGAGGGCCTTTTCATTTCTGGAGTTCTGGAGGGCCTCATCCTCCGACAGGGTCATGGAGCCAAAACGGCTCATGTTCCCATCTTAAGACCCACAGAGAGGACCTAAGCTCTTTTCCAGAAACGGGTGGAAAGATCTCTCCTGAACCATGGCTCTCTGTCTCTTGCCTCTGTCTTTGTCTGACTACCCTCAGGATTCAGGAGGGGTTTTGCCTTTGTCTCTGTCTTTCTGCATCCTTATCTATCTTCTCTCCTCTCCAATCTCTTTCTCTCTCTGCCCCCATCTCTGTCTCACATCATTTCTTGGGGACTCTGCCTTGGGGCTCCCGCTCTCCAGTGTGTAGGAAACCTGACCCTCATCATCTGTTTTTTATATTTTGGAAACGTCAGCTTCACTTCCTACCTGAGGGAAGTGGGGGTGGGGGCGCAGGCTGCCTGCCTCCACCCCTTTCCTCCCCCCTCCTCATTTTCTGGGCCGTCCCCTCCCCCCCGCTCCTGCCCCAGGGAGGACAGACCCGGCTTTCCCTGCGCTCGGTCACTGTGGCACCAAGAATCAAGCCTTGATTCATGTTCCTCCCTCTGCAGCTCACCGCAGGGTGGCAGTGGGGGCAACAAGGCCTCTTCTGATCGACCGCTGCTTTGCTGATTTGGGAAAAAGTGAAAATTCCAGACACAGAGAGAGCCCCAGGAGGCTGAGAGATTTCACCAGTGGAAACCAGGATGGAAAGTATCTAAAGTCATTTTTCCCTCTAGGCAGAGTTATGGTTAGTTGTCTAACATGTTGTCCCAGATGTTTATTTGTTCAATATTATCATTAATACTAGCTATGCTGCTGCTAAGTCGCTTCAGTTGTGTCCGACTCTGTGCGACCCCATAGACGGCAGCCCACCAGGCTCCCCCGTCCCTGGGATTCTCCAGGCAAGAACACTGGAGTGGGGTGCCAGTTCCTTCTCCAATGCATGAAACTGAAAAATGAAAGTGAAGTCATTCAGTCATGCCCGACTTGTAGCAACCCCATAGACCACAGCCCACCAGGCTCTTCTCTGCATGGGATTTTCCAGGCAAGAGTACTGGAGTGGGGTGCATTGCCTTCTCCAATACTAGCTATAGATTATTCATATCAAGGACTTAGCCTGTGCCAGGCACTTCAAATGTCTCTGCATTTCATCACTCGACAACTTTACATGGTAGGTATTAGCATTGTCTCCCATTTTCTTCATGAAAAAATTAATACACAGAGAGATTAACTAATTCACCCGAAGTAACTCAGTTAATGAAATTTGAACCCAGGTTTCTTGGTTTCTTGTAGCCCCAAGCTCTTTGGTCTACATCAAGGTTTTCAAGACCTGAGAAATGTGTTTTGTACATTTCCTTTTAAAGAAAATAAATCCACAGAACTCTAAAAATAGGCCTTCAAGGTCCCAGGGACCCAAGTATCCCATGTGAAGAAGCAGTGTCTGTGACTCACTATTTTCTGGGAGGCCTTGATGAACCAGCTAGCAGCTAGCAAAGATGATGTGGAAACGCTGAGTACTGAGTATCAAAGTTGCTTCAGTCGTGTCCAGATCTTTGTGACCCTAAGGACTGTAGCCCTCCAGGCTCTTCCATCCATGGGATTCTCCATGCAAGAATACTGGAATGGGTTGCCTTGCCCTCCTGCAGGGGATCTTCCTGACCCAGGGACTGAACCCGTGTCTCCTGAGTCTCTTGCATCGCAGGCAGATGCTTAACTGCTGAACCACTGAGGAAGCCAGTGGGTAAGGCTACAAGTGGGCATTTCAGGAAAAGGAACTGGGAGGGCCACAGGGGAAAACACTAATGACGGCTCCAAGTCAGGAGCCAGTGCAGGCAACAGGTCAAGGCAATCTGGTTCTGTGCACGGAAATGAAAAGAGGAGAACTGGGCCAGGTGGAGGGCTGGAGCCAGCTCCCAAAGGACTGAAGGTCCAGTTCAGTTTCTCCTCCAGGTTTCTGAGCTGGAGAGTGACATTCCAAAAGAAGTATTTGAGACCTGGGCTGGAGGGAGAAGGCAGACAATCAAGAGGACGGAGGAGAGGATGATGTTCCTATCCTGGCAGCCTAAGAAAATCTGACAAAGCATGCAGAAAGACATGTATTTTGAAGACATTTCCAAAGAAATGTAGTATTTTGGAGTTTGGACCATCTGCCTCCTCCCTAAGGATTGCTATGCAAGTTAGTGTTTGGATGGGGTGAGGGTATGATAAGTAGAGGGAGCGGCTGGGAAACATGGTGTGTTTGAAGCACTGAGCTCTTGAACAGGCAGACACAGCACCACCACCGTGGCCCTGAGTAAGAGGTGGAGGAGGGCCCCAGTGCTCTGAGCTGCCTGCGGGCCTGAGGACTAGTTGGGGAGGCTCAGGCTACCGGCCTTGCTAGGTCTTTGGGGCAGGGGAGATAGTAAATCTGGATCCTGAACAAGAGTTTTAGGTCTTTTTCAGTTCTTTGAAATGATGATTCTACTCCTTGGGTGGCAAAAAAAAAAGAAAGCAAACAAGCACATTTTGGTTAAGAAGTCAAGAAACTGCCAATTCAGAAACTAATCTGTTTAAAACGTTCAACTTCTTTTTTTCAGAGGCCAAAAACCTATTTCCATCAAAGATTGTATACGTCTGTATGTCTGCAAGCCAGCGAAGGAGACCGAGTGTGAGAACGAGAGCTGAAATGCCTTTGTTCCTGTGTGTGAGGTCACTGTCCGTGGGCTCATGCGTGCGCACTGTATGTGTGTACATTCGGGCCTTTTCTCAGGCCCTGTGTGCTCTGAACTTTCAAACCATAACAGAAACACTGAAGCTTGGCAAAGATATCACAGGAATAATTATCTAATTTCAGACCATGTTATTATAATACCTACATGATGTGTAACGAACTTAACAATGTTCATGTTATATTCACCAACTCTGAGTTAGAGATTCAACAATGCCAAGCCCTACCTAGGAGGTTTCTCCAAGATCCTAGAGCACTGCAGGCCCCAAAGAAAGCTCTTTAAAGAACATTCCCCCTATAATGGCTTCCCCATGGATCAGGAGGTTGGGCTAATAGATCCCAAGAGTTCTCCGGAGGGAGGCAGAGCCTTGGGATGGCAACTCTGTCCTCTCAGAATCCCCAGTCCTCCCCAGCAGAGGAGCCCCTGAGACTAGTAATGTGTTAGTGGCTCAGTCGTGTCTGACTCTTTGGGACCCCATGGACTGTAGCCCACCAGGCTCCTCTGTCCATGGGGATTCTCCAGGCAAGAATACTGGAATGGGTTGCCATTCCCTTCTCCAGGGGATCTTCCTGACCCAGGGTTCAAACCCCAGTCTCCTGCATTGTAGGTGGATTCTTTACTGTCTGAGCCACTGGGGTAAAGAAATGTCCATACTGGGGTCACAGAGGAAGAGCGGTTTTCCCTGACTCAGATGTGGGCCAGGAGGCCTCAGGATCTGCAAGGCTCCCCTCTTCCCTAGGGAGCGGGATTGGACTGTGGCTGAGTGCGAGGGGAATGTTTGCTGTTTGCTGCTGCTCCCTGTTGACTTTAGCCAGTAGCTCTGTTTACAAACCCAGGTTGGTTTTCCCAGCACAGTTAATTAGACCAAAGACATCTGGTGTGAGGGCTGGGGAGGGCATCTGCTCAGAGCCTTCCCCCACACCCAGCAGCCAAGGGACAGGGCAGGGCAGAGCAGCTAAACAGGACCAGACCAGACTCTACCAAACCCAAGGTCCTCAGGAGAATGGAGGCTTCTCTCACTCTGCCCTTCCCATGCTTGCTAAATTAGACTGGACCCCAAATCTCCCAGTCTTAGAGGGCCCTAAGAGTCAGGGCTGGATACCCCTACATCAGTGGGATCACAGGCTGGTGATCAAGGATTCAGAGCTGTCCTCTGCCCTTCCAGGTCCAAAAGAACTGGCCAGAGATTTCTGTCTTTCTCATCACAGAGATTGCATTCAAACTCTTCAGCTTCCTGGAGGAAAGATTTTCTAGGCCCTCCACCTCCTCCTGCCTCCTCTCGAGCTAATCTCTGACACTGCGAGGAAGAAAGCGATTAACCAGGAAAGGACCAGGGGGCAGGAAGGTGCCCAAGAGGGATGGGGGGATCTAGGTGGACAGTTTCAGGGCGCTGAGGAAGCGGAGGACCGCGAGGGGGAGGGGCGGCGGCTTATCTCTCCCAGGAGGGGGGAGCTCACTCCAAACAACTAATGCACTGGCGTGTGAAAGCTCCTCAATTAGCGCTAATGATGCAATCAGGGAGGGAAAAGGAGGGACCAGAAGTTCTGCTGGAGTCAGCACCTACTTACACACATGGTACACACTCCCTTCCTCGGATACAGTGGCCCCTTCAGACACACTAATGCAACACGCTCCAGAGACAACCAGGACCACGCATGTCCGTGGATACAAGTGCTGTTTGTACAAATTACTAGCACGAATAAAGTTCGTGATCCGCGGCTAACGTCTGTCTGCGGGAATCCCCGGGGCAGGGGTTCGATGTGGGGCTTTAGGGACAAGGAAAATCAGAGAAATTTTGTAGGGGAGATGGAATAGGGCAGCTCCTGATTTTTCTTCGGATCCCAGAGTTCCCGTCCTACGGGCGCTCGCAGGTGCCAGCCCCTGAGCGCCCGCCTCCCCATTCCCGGCCCCCGAATCCGCGACTAAGCGATGAGCAGCGTCCCCCGCGTGAGGCGGGCCCCACGCCCCTTCCCCGCGCCCAGGCAGCCTCACGGCCCCGGGTCCCAGGGAGGGCGCACCCCGGACCCAGCTCCTCGTCCCTTCCGGAACCGGTTACCCGCCGGCCTCGCCCCTCCGTCTGCTCCCCCACCCTGCCCCGCCGGCTCAGTTGACCGCCTCCCGGGCCCGTTATCTGGCCGCCCCAGCCCCGTTATCCGCCCTCGCTCTGGGTCCGATCCCCCTGGCTCGTTCCGGGGCCGCCGCCGCCGCCTCCCTTCTCCCCCGGCCCGCGATCCCGGGCTGGGCAGGGCCGGAGCCGCTTCCCAGGCCCGGACCGCCGCGGGAGGAGGTCCCGCTGTCAGTCAGCGGGGAAGGCCGGGCCGGCCGGAGGGGGCGGCGCCGAGGACGGGCTCGGGCCGGGAGCCGGGAGGCGGAGGCGGAGGGGGCGGGGGCGGGGGCGGCCCCGGGCCTTATAAGCGGCGGGGGCAGGGCGAGAGGGAGGCAAGTGTCAGGCCGATGTGCGGCCCGCGAGGGGCCGGGGCCGGGGTCGGGGCCGCCGGGGCCATGCGCGTGGGCTGGGCAGGGGGCCGGCGGAGCGGAGAGCGGAGCCGCCTCGGAGCCTGAGCCTCCCGGGGCCGCGGCCGGGGAGCCGCGCGGGGCCGGCCGGCCGGGGGGGGAGGGGAGCGATGCGGCGCCGGCGGGCGGCGGTGGCCGCGGGTTTCTGCGCCTCCTTCCTGCTGGGCTCGGTCCTCAACGTGCTCTTCGCTCCGGGCTCGGAGCCTCCACGGCCCGGCCAGTCCCCCGGGCCCTCGCCAGCCCCGGGCCCGGGCCGTCGCGGGGGCCGCGGGGAGCTGGCCCGGCAGATTCGAGCGCGCTACGAGGAGGTGCAGCGCTATTCCCGCGGGGGCCCCGGGCCCGGGGCCGGCCGGCCGGAGCGGCGGCGCCTTATGGACCTGGCTCCGGGCGGTCCGGGCCTGCAGCGTCCCCGGCCCCCGCGGGCCCGGCCCCTGCCCGACGGCGCTCCGGGCTGGCCCCCGGCTCCCGGCCCGGGCTCCCCTGGTCCGGGCCCGCGCCTGGGCTGCGCCGCGCTCCGCAACGTGTCCGGCGCTCAGTACTTGGGCTCCGGCTACACCAAGGCCGTGTACCGGGTCCGCCTGCCTGGCGGCGCGGCGGTGGCGCTCAAGGCGGTGGACTTCAGCGGCCACGACCTGGGCAGCTGCGTGCGCGAGTTCGGGGCGCGGAGGGGCTGCTATCGACTGGCGGCCCATAAGCTGCTCAAAGAGATGGTGCTGCTGGAGCGGCTGCGGCATCCCAACGTGCTGCAGGTACGAGGGTGCGGGAGCGGGGCTGAGGGTGCTGGCTGGACGTGCCCAGGTCCGGTCTCTCTGGCTAGAAGAGAACCCTTGTTTTTACACATAAAGAAGCGGAGCCCCGGTGACTGTGCCAGGTTAAACTGGGGGACAGAACCCGGTCCATGACAGCTCCCCTCTACACCACCCTGCTTCTCACTCCTGGGTGGCTGTCCGGAGAGACTCCCGGGTTCCTCAGCTTCCACACCAAGACGGATCAGGATAGAGGTTCCCAAACTCTGGATGGGAATTGGGGTCCGTTTGGACTTAGGACCCTGCTTCTGGCTGGAGCTGGGGTGTTGAGCACCAGGGAAATGACCCCAAACCGAGACGCTGAACAGAGCTCACCCCTGAGTTAGGGGCACAGCTGCAGTGATCTGTTCACTTTCTTGATGGAATCTGAACCCCGCTTCTCTCAACTTCCAAATAGTGACTTGTCTGAATTTGAAGGTGGGATGGCACAGCAAATGGGGTTGGGAAGAGCTAGAAAAAGACCAGGTTTGATTCCCAAGAATATCCGCTACCCCACCCAGAAGCCACTGGAAGAACTGGAGGGGATTGGATAGTAGGCCACAAAATGCATAGCCCCTCCTTGAGGAGACCCTGGGTCTCAAAGTAGGCTTTGGGGAAGCCGTTGGGTCCTAGCTCAATGCTTGGGGGACAGGCTGAGGGTCTGAGAGTCACATTACCTGAGCAAATGTGGCCAAGAGACTAGAGGATTGAGAAGGCCAGATGCCCAGGTTCCTACTAAATGGGACACTGTCTCTCCCATTCACTGGGGAGCAGAGAGGAAAGATGAGACCCTACCTTGTCCCCTCCAGGCTAGACTGAGAGAGTGGGCCTCTCACAGTCCCAGCACTGCCCTAACACACCCACTTCCTCCTCTCCCCCAGCTCTCCTCCGTCCTTGAGTCAGTCCTGGGATTAGACAAACCCTTCCCTTTGCACATGTCTGAGCAGAGGGGAATCCCTGACTGCTTCTGGCCCAGTGAACACGGGGTGTGTGCAGGCTCCCCAGCTGAGGAACCATGCCCACACCTTCCACCTCCCAGCCCACTCACATGAACCTTTCTGCACCCGGGAGAATTGAGCAAAAACCCAGGGGTCCCTCCCTCCTTTCCTCAGGAATGAGATGGACCCCAGGTCTGGGCATCACAGAATAGTAGAGAGAAGTCAGAGAGCTACTGACACCACTGCTGGCTCCCAGGCTATCCCAGCCCTGATCAGACACGTGTTGACTGGGTCCTGAGTTCTGAACTGGTGGCAGGTCAGGCAGAGCCAGCAGCTGTGGGTGGCTTGCCTGGTGGCATAGCTGACTCTGGAGCTGCAGGGAGTGAGCAGCTGGATACGTGGCCATTCTAACTGGGAGGATCTAGTTCTCTTCCCTTCCCCGGGGCTCCTGGGAACTTTTTGGAAACTGGGGTGTTGGTCAGATTCCGAGGCAGTGGGGAAGGTCTTCAGTGTGTTAGCAGGATATTGAGTGTTAGTTAATTGACTCAAGACCCCTCTCCCTTACAACAGATTGGAGGTTTGCTGTGCTCTCCTGTCTCTTAAGGAACTCCTCCCGCCCTCTCTTACCCTATCCAGACTTCAGCAGGAGCATCAGCTAACCACCCCCTCGTATATCACAGAATGGTCCTCCACTTTAATGTCAGGCCCCCACCACAATGCTGGAGGTGTCCAAAAAAAAAATTATAACTGGTTTTCACTCAGTCCCTCTCTAGACCAAGACTGGTTGGCTGTGTGGCTGTTACAGGGTGGGAGATTGGGGTGAGTTGCCCTAAGACACAAGTGTTACAAGATGGGGAGGGTCCCAGGTCCTTTCTGTCAGGGGAGAGATGAAAAGCTACCCTTACTTACAGGAAGATAGAGGAGCCTTGGGGTGAATTTAGGGATGGCTTTGGTGGGTGTCTCATCCCCAGACCCCCAGGCCAGTATCCCTCTGGCTTCTTCAGCAGTGTCACCTCTGCCTCCAAAAAGGGTCTTCTACCTGGGGGTCTTCTTGCTCAGGAGGCTTCCATTCGGGTGTGCAAGGAACTAGAAATAATGTTGTTTTAATACCTTTTAATCATTTAAAATTTCAAAATTGTTCAACTGTTTGCTGAACCAGGGAGGAGCCAGAGAGTGCTTCCCGCTCCCCGAGGCTCCCTCCCCCTCTCTGGCAGCCCCAGAGTTGGCGCAGTGGGTGTTCAAACAGCAAAGGCCCAGGACAGTTTGTTCCACTGGGCACTTCCCAGAGCTTGCTCTGGTCTCCGGGACTGCCCGAGCGGGATGTCTCCATCCATCTTCTGTGACCCCTCCCCAGCCCACCTCTGACACACACACAACACACGCACACACACACACTCCCTCACGTGATAGATGCCTCTATAGCCCAGGGTCAAAGGGCACAAGGGTCCCCCCTCCCCTGCACCTCTGTCATTCTGGGGCCACCGGCCTCAGCTGGGGCCCCAGGCCTGCCTGGGCCCTGATTCTGGCCCTGCCAGAATGTATTTCTTCTCCCAGAGGAACAAAAGATGTGACTGAAATGCTCAGCCTCAAGCTTCCTGGGGGGGTTAATGGTGTCTTTTTATTTTTTCCTGAGGGGTGTTGATTAATACCTCGTTAACAGCGCATTTAACGACCTCCGGGTGTTTAATAACCTTCAGAAGTTTCCCACAAAGGCTCAGACTCTGGGCAAGAAAATGAGAACCAGGCTCCAGGGCTGCTCCTTTTACCTCCCCCTACCGCTGCCCCCTTTGGGATCTGGGGCCTCCCCAGGCTGATGTGGGGTAAGGAGGAAAGAAGAGGGGAGAAGAGGGCACCCGGGATTTCCCCCATCCCTCAAGTCGCCACCCTAGGATCTGAGATGTGCCTTCCCTCATGCCAGCGGGACTGAGGTAGCTGGCTCCAGGGATGGGGGTGCTAAAAGGTCCCTACTGGGATGGAAGGGAGAGTGTAGGGGCCCGTGGAACCGGGAAGGGTGAAAGCTGCAGGGACATCTAGCCCAGGGGCTTGGCTCTGCTGGTATCCACCCCACCCCCACCCCCATCGTTCAGCTCTCTCTTCCTACTCTCGCCCCAACAACTTGGCCTTTGTGTTCCTGCCCCACAGGGTGCTGGGTGTTTTGAGCACCAGCTGATCCCTTAGCTGATGTGCAGCGAGGTGGGAAAGGCGGGAACAAGCAGGGCCCTCCATGGATCCTGGTTTAGGTGTCGGTGACAAAATCAGGCTGTGTTTCCCAGAAGCCCCTGGCCAGCTGAACTGTACAAAGCCCCTCCCCCAGATCCTATGGAGTGGAAAGGCCCTTGTGACCATGCCCTCGAACAGTGACCTTCCCGAGGAACTCACGACTACCCCAGCTGATATGGGTCATCCCCACCCCCACCAACTATGCAAAGAACACCCAAGGGTATGAGCCCTGGATTCTTTTTGTACTGATCAACACTTGCTACAAATCTTCAGGGAGATTGCTTTCCCTACAGAAAAACCAGAGCAAAGGAAAAATGAAGGTGCCTATAAGTGGAAATGACGAAGCAAAGACAAGGATTAGAACAGGGGAGGAGGTACAGTAACCATTTGTTGGTTTGCCAGTTAGCAAATGGTACTCTTGGAAAGAACAAGGTTGTGCAATCAGAGTGACATATATTTAAATCCTAGCTCCTGCATTTCTTAACTGTGTGACCTTGCGGAGGTAATTTAACCTCTCTGAGTTGGTTTCCTCACATGGGAATTGGAGATACTAATAGTACCAACTATGCCCTTTTAGGTTATTTTAAGAATTGAGTTATGCGTGTAAAACATTTAGCACAGTGCCTGGCACATGGTGCTCAGACCTGCCCATTTACCTGAGTGGCCAGAGGTAAGGGGCTGCTAGAACAGTGGACTAGAGCGCAGGCTTCCCAGGCAGAGTTGCTATTCTCTTCTGGCCTGAGCTGAAGCAGAGACCTAGGGCTGAGAGGGTGGGGGCATCTGACAACCCAGCCCTTCCTCGTCCCTATCCCCACCCTGTGACCTCATGACCCGCCTGGGCCTCTTTCAGCTCTATGGCTACTGCTACCAGGACAGTGAGGATATCCCAGACACCCTGACCACCATCACGGAGCTGGGCGCCCCTGTGGAGATGATCCAGCTGCTGCAGACTTCCTGGGAGGATCGCTTCCGAGTGAGCAGGGAGGAAGGCCAGTTGGCCTTGGGCTTCTGGCTGGGATGGTTCTCCCTTAGAAGGTCAGCCCTCCAGAGCAGCTTGGACTCCTCCTTAGTTGAGGGAGGGAGGGAGGGAGGGAGGGAGGGATGCCGAGAAGTTGACTCAGCCATCAGCCAAAGGGTTAAAAAAAAAAAAAAACAAGGCAGAGAGGATCCTGGTTTTGTACTCCTGTTTCACACACACACACACACACACAGCCGCTCAGCCTGGCTGCAGGAGGGCCAGTGTCCTATGTCTAGAAAGATCTTAAGGTCACCTTCGCCTGCCCTCTATTTGCATGCACTGGACAGAACCCACACTGAGATGCAACTTCAGGAAGGAGTCCCCAGATTTCCCTTGCCCATTTCCCACTTTCTCCATGTTACCGTCAGGGTCAGGCCAGCCATGGGGTCGTAGAAAATCACTGGTTTGCTCCGCAAGGTCCCAGGCCTCAGCCCTTAGTGAACACTCGAGCCTTTAAGAGAAAGGCAAACCCCCCAGCTCAGTCCAAAGCCTCAGAGGAGGGCACCCTTTAGCCCCCAGGCTCCCTTCCCTGGAGGAAAGCAGTGAGCAGTCCGGTGTCTGCCCCTCAGATCTGCCTGAGCCTGGGCCGCCTCCTCCACCACCTGGCCCACTCCCCGCTGGGCTCGGTCACTCTGCTGGACTTCCGCCCCCGACAGTTTGTGCTGGTGGAAGGGGAGCTGAAGGTGACAGATCTGGATGACGCCCGTGTGGAGGAGACGCCGTGTACAGGCAACGCCGACTGCATACTCGAGTTCCCGGCCAGGAACTTCACCCTGCCTTGCTCTGCCCAGGGCTGGTGCGAGGCCATGAATGAGAAACGCAACCTCTACAATGCCTACAGGTGACCTCCACCCCCACTCAGGAGGACCCGCGAGAGGCCCCAGGGGGCACGGCAGGGAGGGGAGCTCACACGGGGTCCAAGAGACCAGCCAGGGCGGGAGACTCTGCCATGACCAGTGGAGTGGCAGGGGCGGAGAAAGGCTGCCCCACGTCCAGAAGGGAACAGGCAGGCTCCTGACATGAAGCTAAAAATAGTCAGCTCCAGGGAGAATCCGGGTTGGGGGGTGGCAGCTGGAGGCTTCTTAAAATAGTGCCGAACTCAGCCTAGGGCTGGTGGGAGGGCCCTGCCCCTTCCTCCCCAGGCCCTTCACTTGTGGAAGCTCCTCGGAGAGCCAAGCCATGGAAGTTGGTTCTGACACAGGTCAACCTGGGGGATAATGTGGGGCTGAGGGGTGGACAAGTCCCCAGGGTGGATGGGGAAAACACACCTCAGACTTCAATTTGGTGTGAAGTTACTTGTGGCCTTAGCATCTGCTCAGACCCCAACAGGGCACATGCTTAATTGACTCCTTATTCTGAATCGACTCCTAGGCACCCTCTGGGGCTCTATGGGTGAGATGGTTAGCCCAAGGGATCAGGCTCCCTAGCCAGATTGGGGTTCTGTCCCAAGTTGGGGTAGAGGAAGGCTATGTCCCCACAGGCTGGACCTTGAGCCCCTGATTTCTCTCGGCCCCAGGTTTTTCTTCACATACCTCCTGCCCCATAGTGCCCCGCCTTCACTCCGGCCCCTGCTGGACAGCATCGTCAACGCCACAGGTGAGCACTGCCTCCCATCACCTTGTCCCCCATGCCTCCAGCAAGCGTGGGAACAAGAATGGCCCAGGATGGCACACAGTCCAGAAACATCACTTCCCAAAATAGATTCTGTGGCAAACCCCCGCCCAAGTCCTCCGGTCATCAGGGCCCAGGCTCCAGAGTTGGGGTGGATGGGGGTGGGGAGGGAGATGGCGGCGCCCAGGTGCCCTCTTAGAGCCCCACTGCGCTCTGCAGGAGAGCTTGCCTGGGGGGCGGACGAGACCCTGGCCCAGCTGGAGAAGGTGCTGCACCTGTACCGGAGCGGGCAGTATCTGCAGAACTCCACTGCAGGCAGCCAAGCCGGTGAGTGGCCCCTGTAGGGATTCAGGGGCAGGGAAGGTGGGGAGCGGTTCCAGGAGAGTGATCCCCCAAGTTGGGGAAGTGGCTCAACCTCCCTTTGGGACTCACTTGGAGTGATGCAGAGAGACTGCTTGGCCTTCACTCAGAGATCTTCCCTCTGACTGAGCTAGAACAACTATGTAACGTGTGTGTTATTCGCTCACTCGTATCCGACTCTTTGCAACCCTGTGGACTGTAGCTCACCAGGCTCCTCTGTCCATATGATTCTCCAGACATGAATCCTGGAGTGAGCTGCCATTTCCTTCTCCAGGGGATCTTCCCAACCCAGGAATCAAACTTGGTCTTCGGCATTGCAGGCAGATTCTTTACCATCCGAGCCACCAGGGAGGCCCAGGAATAACTATAATTCTGCCTTGAACTGGAGGTTGGGCTCTGACACCCCTTCTCTGGGTGGTTGCAAAGCTCTTTCTGTATTGTGTACAGAATTGCTGTACTTTCAGCAAGTTATTTACACCTTGAGCCTCACTTTCCTCATCTGTGAATTGGGTTCAGTATTACCTGCCTCACGAAATTCTTCCGGGGAGTAAATGCTAGGGGAAATGTGTGAAAGCAGTTAACTCGTTTCCTCTTACACAGCTGGAACGCAGTTTGTGTTTACTTCTCTTTCCTTCCTCACCCTCCTGGGGCTAGGAGGACGGCTGGAGGTGGAGAGGGCTCCACCTGATACCAGTTAAGAAGCCCCCGAGCAGGGAGAGAATTCCAGTCACGACTTGCAGGCTGCGCGGTCCCTCCGCTGAGGCCCTGGGGTTTAGCATGGTTGGCAGGGGGCGAGGGATGGGCAGCATCCCTATTCAAGGAGCTCTGGCCAGTCTTAGGGGTGGGGGAGCCCTCGTTAGCCCTGTAAATAAAGTTTAACGAGGTGAACAATGGCTGGCTCTGTCCCCGAGGACTCCGTTTATGGGGCTATAAATCACAGCCTGCTCTGGACTTTGGTCTAGTCCCTGTAGAAGAAGGAGGCAGGAAGGCGGGGTGGCCAAGGCCCAGGGCTTCTGCATTATCAGTCCGGAGCTGGGGCTCCCCAGGCAGCAGGAAAAACTCGGATGAACAGGAGGCCTGCAGTGAAGCAGCTTCCAGATTGAGTTTTCAGAGCCTCTGGGGGCTCTTTCTGTGAAATGGGAAGATTTCATATTCTTCCGCCAGCCTCTGCCCCAAACACTCAAGTTGTGGATTCCCAAATGGTAATTTTTTGTGTTTCGCATTCATCTGCATGCCTCTGAACTTCAGAAACTCATGACTGACCACCCCCTACCCAAGAAACTGGCCCAACCTCTCTCCCCAAGGCCAGAAGGAAATGGGACCAAGGGCAGCAGGAAGCTCTTGCTCCTCAAAGTGTGGTCTGCAGACCGGCAGTTCCGGAAGCTGGTTGGAAATGCCAGTTCCCTGGTCCCACCCCAGACCTTCAGAATCAGAATCTGCATTTTAACAAGATTCCTGAAGATTCACATGCACACTGAAGTTTGGGAAGCCCAGCTTTAAATGTCCGTCTCCAACCCACAGAGTACCAACGCCTCCCCGACAGTACTATTCCCCAGGAGGACTACCGATGCTGGCCATCCTACCACCACGGAGGCTGCCTCCTTTCCGTGTTCAGCCTGGCCGAGGCCGTGGACATCTGTGAGAACCATGCGCAGTGCCAGGCCTTTGTGGTCACCAACCAGACCACCTGGACAGGTGAGCTAGGGGGAAAGGACATCCTGAGGGAGGTGACCAGACTCCCCAGAAGAGACTGACAGGTAGTGGTGGTCCCCCATCAGAAGCCAGAAACAATGAGAAGACAAGGAGGCAGAGGGGATGAGACAAGTGTCCTTGTGTTAGGGAGAGTGGCCCTGCCTCCAGGGAGAGAAACATCCAGTCCTGTTACCTCTCACTTCTGCCTCCAGGTCGGCAACTGGTCTTTTTCAAGACAGGATGGAGCCACGTGGTCCCTGATCCCAGCAAGACCGCGTATGTGAGGGTCTCCGGCTGAGCCATCTGCAGGCTCCGCTGACCATCCCCACCAGCTGGGCTTGCCCGCGACTTGCCCTAGCAGCACTGCATGTCACATGGGCACCCCTGCAGAGCAAGCCGACAGCCCAGACAGACCGAGGTGACCAGGACAACGTGCAATAATGCCAGATGTTGAAAATGTGAGTTTACCAGTCTAGGTCTGGGACTGCTGGCTCCAGAGCCAAGAATCGGAGGGAGGGAGCTGACTGCCCCTTCCACCGTCTCGGCTGCCAGTAGGGCCCAGGCTGGTCTCCCCACTGGGGGCTCTGCCCCTCAGTGGGGACAGTTCCGTGGGCAGCCCCATCACTGTGTAGTGTGAGAATGTAGCCAGAGCCCCTGCTGCTGGTGCTGCTGCGCGTGCCATGGGCCAGCAGGGGCCGCGAGGGGACAATCGGTCATGGAGCACGGTCTCTTAGCCAAGCTCCTGAGCGGAGACTTGAAGAGATGCTCCAAGATGTGGGCGATTCTGTACCCCAGGGCGGCTGCCTCTGGGAACCCAACAGGGGGCGCCTGCCAGCCAGCCCAGGGGCACAGACAGAGGCACACACAGGTATGAGCCAAGTCGTGGGTTGAGGAGCAGGTAGCAGTTTGAGCCAGGACCTGGGGCGGGGGTGGGGCCGGGGCCTTTCTGCCTCATTTGCTTTCAGTGAAAGCCGCAAAGCAGCCAAAACCAGCCTCTCCCCCCTCCTGGAGTTTGTATATCCAGAAGCTTTTGTACTTCTTGTTCATTAAAATGTTTATTTTTGTAAAAAAAAAAAATAAAATCAATTAATAAAATGACATTTCACGGCAAGGACTGACCTCCCCAGCCGCAGTTTCTTGGCCTGACTTACTCGTGCTCACTTATGTCCCTGGTGTATGTCTGGGAGTTGGGGGAGGAGCGGTGTGTGACAAAGAAGTGAAATCTCCATGGCAGACCCTGAAGTGTGCAAAATGTGTTTTCAAGCCCCAGTCCCATGGCTTCCATCTCCCTCCTTGGTCCTCCACATCCTTGTCCTAGCCAAAGACATGAGGAACCCCTTCCCCTAACAAAGTTGAAATTTTAATACCCGTTGGCTTCTAATATAGAAAGCCGTTACCCAAAGGACTCATGCCCTAATGGTGGGATGTCAGCCATGCCAGGGGATCCCGTGCAGTCTCCAGTCTGGTTGGCTTTGCCTTGGTGGAGGGGTTGGTCCCGGCCATTATCACCACATGGTAACGCACACTTTTCTTTTTCAGAGCCTTTCTTTTCTTTTTTTTGAGCAAGAGATAAATATATGGAAGGTGGGGAGACAGCAAAGTCCATGGAAAGCCCAGCCCCTTCTTCATAGGTTTTGAGAGGGAGGGTCTAACAGGGCAAGGCCCAAGTACATGGAGGCCCAGAGTGAAAAGGGTCTGAGGCCAGAGAGAGCCCCAGCATGGATACAAGTCATCTTCTAATTATTTTTTAAAGCTGTGTGATTCTGTTTTGTTTGATTTAATTTTTCTTTATTTTTTGGCTGCACCATGCAGCCCGTGGGGTCTTAACTCCCTGACCAGGAACTGAACCTGTGCCTCCTGCTGTGGAAACATGGAGTGTGAACCACTGGACCACCAACGAATTCTCTGGATGCAAGTCTTCTAACTTGAGATCCCACATCTTCTCTCCTATACACCATTCTACTTGTAGAATGTTCTCAAAGTCCACAAGCCTTTGAGGGCTTTAAAAAGAATAGCCGAAGTTTACCTCAGAACCTGATTTCTTCTCACCAGATGTGCGTGGCATAATTTCTTATGCACAGGTTGTCCCCTTAGTTTTAAGTAATTGAGCAGCTGATGTTAGTCCTGGAGTCCTCATTATGGAGCTGCTCAGACCCTCAAGGTTGTACCTCAGCACCACCATTCCCAGCCCACACACCCTACATCCTGCCTCTGGTTACTTAGGCTTGGTGACTGTGAAGAGCAGGGAGCATCAGAGGCTCCACAGAACCTCACACCGTGACTCAGCCAAGCTGGGTCCTGCCCATACTCATCTCTCTCAGTCCCCACCCCTCCAAGGAGGAGTTCGACTTCCACCAGCCTCCATACCCCTTTCCTCAGCTGAATTCATGCGGTGCCACCCATGTAGCCTGCCCTGTGCCGGCCAGTGTTAGAGGTTACACTGCCGTCTGTTCTCCAACTGCCCACCAATCTATGGAGCTCTGAGGCTGGGAGAACCGCACCACCATGCTGGGCCCAAGGAGGTACCACAGGGCTGGGGCAGCAAAGTCTGCAGGGTCTGTGCCATGCACAGGGAAGCAAAGACCCTGGTGACAGTCAGCAGAGAGGCCCCCAGGGCTCAGGAACCGAGGAAAGAGAAGGCTGAAGATTAACCCACCACTGCCTTCTGGGCTTCTAGAAGTTTCCAGATGAGGGGTTCACTGGCTCGTGGGGAGGGGCAGGCTTTGGCCTCAACAAGCCACGATTATCATTCCAGTTTTACAGACCTGAAAACCAAAGCCCAGGTCACAGCTGCAAAGGGATTTAGGGAGCATTCAAACCTAGGCCAACCTTCCAAGCCTATCCCGGGAGGAGAATGAAGTTAGAGTCAGGGAACCCATACTCTGAGTGATGCCAGACTCGAATGGCGGTCCAAAGGGCATAAACCCTTTTCCAAAAGACTTGCCTGCAGGTGGCTAAAGGTGCTTTTTCCTCAGTGAGTGAGCCTTAACTCCAAACCCGTATCTGGGGGGCAAAAATGGTCAGACTCAGTCCTGCAGAATAGAAAGCAGCATTTGCAGCTAGGGTTGAAGAGGGTAGTGAGGGAAAGCCGACAGCCAAATCTTCCCTCCCCCCACAGCCTTTTCCATGTAGCCACCTGTGAGCCTGGAAGAAGTTCAGTTCCTGGGAACATCTCGTCCCTTTCCTGCAGAAGCCAGATCCATAGCTTTCCGCCCCGAAGTCTATGTTCTTTCCTCTTCTCTGCACAGCCAGTGACACCAAGATCCAGCGCATGGAAGAAGTGCATTTGTTCAACGAAGCCTCAGGTGCTGGTACCGGAGGAAGGAGGTGGGTCTTTCCCAGGGCTGGAGGAGTAGGAGAAACATGAGTGGGCCCATGGTGCCACTAGGCCCCCACGAGGAGGAACTGTGGCCAGTCTTTCGCTATGCTCACTGTGTGGTCTGGGCTGTGACGACTCTCCAAGCCTCCATCTCCTTATCTGCAAATTTCAGATTTATGATGCCCACTTCATAGCCGTGTTACGGGCACTGAATGAAATTACACACAGAAAACTCTTAACCAGTGTCAGCTCACAGTGCTTAAGAAACACTGACTGCTATTGTCATTGTTACTGTTAGGAGTGTATTGAACCCTCCCTGTTCTTCCATGGCCTGGCTTGCAAGAGGATCCAGGTCAGTTGGGGTGGACCCAGGCATCCCCGGACTGTCTCCCAACCCTCCACCTCCAGCACCTCCACCAGGGAGCACTGGAGGAGGTGGAGCCAGGCTCCCCGGGTCAGTGCCCTGGGTGCTGAGTGTGTGGCAGACAGGAGGGGGCAGAGGATTAACATGAAAGCAGAAAATGGGATTAGGAGGCTTCAGGATAATGTGCCCACCCACCCCTGTCCATGACAACAGCTTCTTTCACTCTGTGGCTTCTGGAAGCCAGAGTTTGGGAGGCTTGGTTGCCCCTTGGTGCCAGTGAAGAGCTGGGGAGAAGCTTGGTGGGCTTTGAATGTGGGACTACTCAGTTGGCCTAGAAGAGGGACCCCGCTGCCTTTACATGCACTTTCTGGTCTAATCCTCATGGCACCTGTGAGACCAGTGATGGCCCAGAGAGATGAGAAGCTGGAATTCAAGCCTAGGTGGTCACTCCTGAAACTGTATGATCCTTCCCCTCTACCAGTCTCACCCAGGAGCGCAGTGCCACCTTGAACCCAAGAGATCAATGATCTGCCTCTTCCCTTGGGAATTTCCAGACTTGCACTCTGCCTTTGATGAGAAACCCAAAGAGTAATTTAAGGAGACCTGGTCCTCCTCTCTGGCCTCATCCCTTCGTAGCACATGGGCTTAATTGCCCATCTAAGGGATGTGGGGTCCTAGATCCCCAACCAGCGATGGAACTCATTTCCCCTGCATTGGAACACAGATTCTTAACCACTGGACCACCAGGGAAGTCCCAGGACTGGGCATTTTTAAAGTACTCGAGGCCTGTCATGCACTATTTTAATTTCCCTTGTTCACCTCTCTGCGAATCTAAGCCAGTGCTATCTGCTTGAGTGGAGAAAGAGCTCTATCAGTCCCAACTATGTGAAGGAGATGGACCAGGATACTTCTCAAAATCACCTCTCAAGCCCTAGTGGATCTTTGATGACCATGTAGGGAGAAGCTCATTTTCCACCTCATTCCAGAAACCAGATCAAGGCCCCTTTCAGCTTTGCTTTTCAGGACAGTGACCCCTCATCCACCTGCCCCATCCTACCCAGCCCCCCACAGCCTCATTCCAGCTCCAGGAGTCTCTCCTGAGTTGCAGTGACAAGACCTCCCCTCTCCCACCCCATGTCAATCATTCAGGGTCCCAACAGGAAACAGAGAGCCCCAAGAACCCTGGATATTTTTACAAATGTGTGGGTACAAGGGAACCCCATGGGGATGGTGCAGTAACCTGGAACTAGTAGCAATAGAGCTGTTATAGACTCTTCCCAAGGGAAGGAGGAGTATCTGCTATCAGAGCCCCGGGGAACCCAGGAGGACTCAAGTAACCACAGAACACCACCAGACAGGATGACCTCACAAAGAGGGCCCCAGACTCCCCTCGTTCTCCACCCTCTCCCCTACTCCTCCATCTCCCTCCCAGCTCTCCATCACCAAACCCACCTTGAAGCCAGAGGGAGCCTGATGTGAGGTCTGTAATCATCACGCAGCAGCGGGGAGAAGGGGAGAGAGCTGATTGGGAGGGCCAGAGTAATACACCCAGCGCAGGGTCCTACTCCCTATATGAGCTTCTGTTTGGCTTGAGGGGGAGGGCAAGAGAAGACTTTTCTTTTTTGCTCCCCAATCCATCCTCAGATATCCAGCTCTTTATTGTTCTCTTTGAATAACAGGCCCAAACCTTCCAAGCGTCCTCTTTAGCATACATTCTTATCAGGGGTACCATCATCCCCAAGAAGACAAAACTTGGTTCTTGGGAGATGAAAAAAATCCTAGATATTGTACATGTTAATATATCCAATGAAATACTACTCAGCCATAAAAAGGAACAAAATAATGAAATTTAAAGAGACCTGAATGGACCTAGAGACTGACATACAGAATTAAGTAAGTCAGAAAGAGAAAGATGGATATCATATACTATTGCTTATGTGTAGAATCTAGAAAAATGGTACAGATGAACTTATTTGCAAAGCCGAAATAGAGTCACAGATGTAGAAAACAAACTTGGGTTACCAAGGTGGGGAAGGGGAGTGGGATGAACTGGGAGACTGGGATTGACATATATACACTACTGTATAAAAAATAGATAACTAATGAGAACCTACTGTATAGTACAGGGGACTCTACCAACTGTGGTGACCTAATTGGGAAGGAAATCTGAAAAAGAGTGGATTTACGTATAAGCATAACTGATTCATTTTGCTGTGCAGCAGAAACTAACATAACATTGTAAAGCAATTACACCCCAATTTTTTTTAAAAGTGAGAAAAAAAATGTGTTATACTTCAGCTCAGTCACTCAGTCATGTCCGACTCTTTGCAACCCCGTGGACTGCAGCACGCCAGGCCTCCCTGTCCATCACCAACTCCCGCAGTTTACTCAGACTCGTGTCCATTGAGTCGGTGATGCCATCCAACCATCTCATTCTCTGTCGTCCCCTTCTCCTCCCGCCTTCAATCTTTCCCAGTATCAGGGTCTTTTCAAATGAGTCAGTTCTTCACATCAGGTGGCCAAAGCATTGGCATTTCAGCTTCAGCATCAGTCCTTCCAATGAATATTCAGGACTGATTGCCTTTAGGATGGACTGGCTGGATCTCCTTGCAGTCCAAGGCTCTCAAGAGTCTCCTCCAACACCACATTTAGCCAACAACAACAACAAAATCTGAGATATCACAATAGTTTGTGGCCCGCTAAAGGGCCATAGTACACAAACAGATATGAGATATGACTGTGCTGTTAAAATTCCATGGGGTGGTAGCATTTAGCAAAAAGTACCCATAAGAGTATTGTTGGGGGGGAGATACCTGGGGGTGCAATAATGAAACATAGGTCAAGAAGCACGGAATTAGAGTTGACCCAAAACCCTTACTTAGACTGTCACTGAAAGCTTTGAATCTGTCACCCTCAAAAGTACACTTTATATTCTTTTCTCTAAACTGAAATATATGTTTATGTGTACTCTCTGTGCCATTCCTAATAAAAACAAAGTGCAATTTGAGTTATTTTTCACTTAACATTTTATTCAAGGTATGCTTGCCCATGATGAACATCTTGGACCATGCAGTCTCCTGATCTGCACACAGCTTACAGCCTTTAGCTGATATTTGCCTACACAGGAGAGCTCAGGTCTCAGGCAAGACAGGGGATTTCAATGCATACTCACTCTTCTCTCAAGGGATCAGGCCACAAAATATTTCTTGAGTGCTAGTCACTGTAATGAATATTAAAATATCAAACATACCCCCTACCTTTTAGGAGCTCACATTGTCACTAGAGATGTCACAAAGATGGACAAATTCAGCGAGACAATATATGAGCTGGGACTCTAGAGCAAAGAGACCAGTTTCCGCATGTGGCTTGTGAAAGCAAAGGGCTTGATGGTCACATGTCATACTACCAAGGGCAAGTTAACCTGGTCCCCCAGGAGCATCAGTTCCCTACCAAGAGCCCCACTGGTAACACTTTCCCACCCAGAGAAAACCTTATCCTTACTCTGTCTCTTATCTGTAAGTCAGTTCCCTTTTGGCACCAGACATTCCCCCCAGTTCCATGGCGACTCAATAGGCTTTGGTGTGGAGCCTGTCAGAGACTTCTTGAAAGTGTAAATAGAGTGTGTCTACTGTTTCCCCCCTTATCCATACACTTCTTTGGCCCTTCAAAGAGCTCTAGTAGATTAGAGAGGCCCCATGTCTCCTTACCAAAGACAGGCTGCCTTTCCATAGGAGGTGGAGTTTCTCAAGTGCTCCATAATCCAGCCCTGAGAGGTTCTGCTGACTGGCCTGGCATGGAAACAAAACTTGTG
This sequence comes from Capra hircus, assembly GCF_001704415.2. Taxonomy (NCBI): domain Eukaryota; kingdom Metazoa; phylum Chordata; class Mammalia; order Artiodactyla; family Bovidae; genus Capra; species Capra hircus. The sequence continues at coordinate 24,368,534 of NC_030818.1, forward strand.
GGCTGTTTCCCAGAAGCCCTTCTGGTGCCCTTCAGGTCTTCAGCACAGAGGTCAGTCTCAAGAAAGGTCTCTCATTTTGCCCCATCCTTCCATAAAATCAACTTTCTTATCCATATGAGGAAAGATACTGCCGCTAAAAATAACAATAATAATAAAATACATAGTATTGGGACTTCCCTGGTTGTCTAGTGGTTAAGACTCTGCACTTCTAATGCAGAAGGCGCAAGTTTGATCCCTGATCCAGGAAATAAGATCCCACATGTCGGGCAGTGCAGCCAAAAATTTTAAAAAATAGAATGAAAAAAAAAAAAAAAAGCACAGTATGCTTTGCTTCCCATTGCTTGGAGGTTTAAGGCACTGTTATTCATCTGAACTTGTGCTGGAGATGGTCGTGAGGTTATCTGTATCACATTTCATTTTATGACATATCACCTTGTTTATACCACCCCGTTCAGTTGTTTATAGGATATAGGTTACCTTTAAATGCTCTGGTTTTGTTTAGTCATTTTTTTTTCTCCCGACAATAAAAAATTTTAAAAGCAGCCATTGTTCTAAGAAATGACTATTGTACTTGGGGCACCAAGATGCTTTAATGGGGAAAGACAGCTTGTCTTGTATCTTGGCCTCCCGTATCTTTTTGAACCAGGCTTTGATGCTCTGCGGAGTTTTCTGACTCCATCATTGAACTATGCAGTACTCTGCAGTTCTTAAGAGCAAATGAGTTTCTTCTTTAAACATAGGCCTCTGCTTAGCACATTTAGTACTATTTGACTTGGGTCTCTAGATAGTGCTATTCCTGGAATGGACTTCACATGCTGAATTTTTCTGTTTTAATTACCCACACTCCTATCACATATGCTGAAGTGACCTTTTTTTTTTCCTATAGCTTCTCCAACAATTTGCTGAGATGCAGAGATTTATAGAGAGTCCTTCTGGGTTAGGAATTTACAGGTTAACTCTTTCATGTGCAAGTTCATACTATTCCTGAAAATATATTCCCAGCAAACAATTCAAAATAGGGAAAGGTTTAAATGCGCACAAATGTTCCTTGCAACATTATTTAGAATAAGAAAAAGTGAGGGTTGGTTATATGGCAATATGATAAAACATGTAAATTATAGTGTTAAATGAAAAAAGGAAGATGTAAACCTAGGCCTGTGTTGCGCTTAGTTGCTCAGTCATGTCTGACTCTGCATCCCCAGGGTCTGTACCCCACCAGACTCCTCTGTCCATTGCATTCTCCCGGCAAGAATACTGGAGTGGGTTGCCACTCCCTTCTCCAGGGGATCTTCCCAACCCAGGGATCGAATCCAGGTCTCCTGCATTGCAGGTGGATTCTTTACCATCTGAGCCACCAAAGAAGTCCAAGAATACTGGAGCAGGTAGCCTAACCCTTCTCCAGGGGATCTTCCCAACCCAGGAATCAAACTAGGGTCTCTGCATTGCAGACAGATTCTTTACCAGCTGAGCTACCAGGGAAGCCCCAAACCTAGGCATATAACTATGTAAAAATGCACATGAGGTGATTTCCCCAGTGGTTCAGTGGTTAAGAATCTGCCTTTCAGTGCAGAGGACTCGGGTTCTATCCCCCATTGGCGAGCTAAGATCCCCCATATCATGGAGCAACTAAGCCCATACGCCTCAATTAGAGAGTCCACACGCTGCAACTAGGACCCCAAATAAATAATAAATAAATTAAAATAAGTTAATAAATAAGTGTAAAATGCATGTGAAAAAAGACTGGAAGGAACACACACAACTATCGTGAATAGTTGTGAATATACCCAGTTTTGCCAAGATGACAGACTAGCTCTTTTAAAGTTTTCTAAACTCTTTTTTATTTTGTCATCTTGCTCGATTAATTTTAAAAAATGATTTCAAGTAGATCGCTGCTTCAGTGGATTGATGGAGTAGCTCAACCTTTTTACCTGAAGTGGGACAAAAATCTCACTCCCATTTTGTTACATAACCTTCGTTTAAATTAGACTTTTGAAAAGTCAGCTCCACTAGTGCTGATTCATAAAAGGTGTTTGAAGGCTTAATATAGGAGTTGATATCACGAATGAATGTAAGTCTAGCAGGCAAGCAAGTCTGGTGGCCGATGCCATCTGGGGACGTTGGGCCTGAGTGCATAGGTATTTCAAGGAAATGGGGATTTTTTTCGTGATTCCCCAGATTTGTGCGTTTGGGCTACTAATCCAAATTCAAAAATAAAGTAGAAGCATTTGTAGGCCAAACAGAACATATCTACAAGCAGGATTCAGCCAGCTGGCAGCCAGTTTGAGACCCCTAGCGTGAAACCCGTTTCTGAAGTTACAGCCTGATCTCTGAGCACTCAGCCACCAAAGCCCACCTCCCACCGTGCTCTTCCATTGACTCTTCCTCAGTGAGCCGTGCGTCACTTCTGGCTGTTTGATGAGGCTGATGGAAGATGTTAGTCCCCAAAGTATAAAAGGCTTGCGAGTCTATCCCTAGTTGGAAGCATTTCTCCTACCAGAATGTGAAAGCTGGCAACATCTTTAATATTAATTTGTATTGCCGTCTGTCGCTTACATTTAGTGTGACTGTGAGGAATGGATTTGAAGCTGTTTGAATATGACTGGTTTCATCCTTGACCCCTTCAGTGTTGTCAGATGTACCAGCCAGGTTTGGGCTGTGTTTCCAGCTTGTTGTCAATCAGATTTGAGCAGTCAATGTGTTAATCCCTGTTTTCTTCCAATATCACTGCCCTGACACCAGTTATTGGTTTCAGAGAGCTGCCCTCAAGATGTAGCCCCCTCTTCTGCTGTTTCTTCACTCTGTCTCCCTCTCTCTCTCATCCCTGGATGCTCCTTTGGCGCCGTGACCAAACACAGAGGGATCATTCCTGCTTTTATGCCAGCATCTGCTTCTGCCGTCTTAGGAAGGGGCCCAGGCAGAACTTCCCTGGTGGCCCAGTGGTAAAGACTCCATGCTTCCAAAGCAAGGGTTGTGGGTTCAATCCCTGGAAATAAGATCCCACACACAGAGCAGTCAGAAGATTAAAAAATAATAATGAGGAATGGGCCCAGGCAACCTTCACTTCTAGAAAACGACCCTTTTCCCTGCAGTGACCCCACTGGCTTTGCCACAAAGATCGTCTCACAATTCTCTGGAATATTTGAACCTGGACTTGCAACAAAGGGCAGCTGATGCTCCAGGACTGACCATCGTTCCCAGTCATGCTACACCATGGACTATCTGGCTCCACAAGGTCAGTGTGATGTCCTGAGGCCCTGAGGCCACGGCAAATGACACCTGAAAGATCTAGGAGTTGGTGCATTGATCAATCAATTAACCACTCATCAATATACAAACGAGCTGAGACTCCCCAAGTAGCCAGCCAGCTTGGCTTTGACATACAGACCGGCTCCCTCCTTCACCATCCGGGACCTATTGTGGTTACAAACGCCTCCTATTAGTTCTTGGTTTATTTGGGAACTGCAGATGCTGCCAGATGTTTACTTTTAACGTGAGGAGAATTACACTGCCCTTGTGGTTGAAGAAAGGGGGAGCTGGGGGTGCGGGGGGAGTGGGCAAGCCCCTCCGCAGCCCAGTCGCTGAGGGCTCCTTCCCTCTCCCCTCCAGATGTGGCCCAGCCCCCACCCCATTTCGCCAAGTCAGCAGACCCAGACTATTCCAAGCATGGAGGACCCTGCAGGCTCCAAAGTACAAGCGGAGCCACACGTGGCCCAGCATGTGGGGCACATGTGTGTAACTCTGAGGTCACGCCTGGGCTCCACCAGCCCTCACAGTGCCCTCCTTGCCGCAGAGTCCCCTTCTCACCTTGGTCTTTGAAGCAGCCCCTTCCTCGTCTAGACCAAAAGGCAGACTTCCCTGTGGAATGATTTGGACCATCTGTAAATGATGCTTTGGGAAGTTACGGCCGAGGTAGAACACCAAGACTACCCTGAGAACCCCAGAAAGCCTGATCCATTTTGCGGCTACAACCCTGTTGCCTGCTCCCATCACCACTTGTAGAGCCCATTAGGATTGTGGGATCTCAAGTTCCTAAGGGAAGCTGAGGCTGATGGCAGAGGCCAAAAGCATCAGTATCTTCCCACCAGGGTCCAAAATCTCCAGAGACACAGCAAGCAATTACCTACAATCCCTGCCCCTTGAAGGAAAGGTCCTGATCCTATATCACTTTGCCACCTTTATCTCCACTGCTGGACAAGGAGGGAAAGCCTTTTCATTGTTCCAATTTATTCTCCTTCTCCCTTCTGCTTTCTGGGGCTCTAACAACCTAAAAGGTAAAAATATAATCATTTTCTCTTTTCTTCCTGGTATACCCGGAAAGCAGGATGAAATGACAGAAACTCACAACCAGCCTGTACTTCCAAACAGAAGCGGACCTGGGAGGAGGGAGGAATAAGCGGCAGCACTCAGACCATCCCAGACAGGCTGCGGTAGCCTTGCAGAGAAGAGGCCCATGGATAGAGTTGCACATATTTTTTTGAGAACTTATGATGTGATGTCAGACTAGGCAGAGCATGACTAAGGAGACCTACTTACTGGATTTCCTTAGAATTCCTAGGAACTATACCCCTCCCATGTCTGAGCCATTCATCCTAAACTCAGCAGTGACTGAGCGCTAGTAGGCAAAGGAAAGAACTGCCCTGATAACTTTCTCTAGATCTCGTGTTTCCAAGACTAAATGGGAGGCAGAAATCACAAAGTGTTATCTCAGTGTGAAATGTGAACTTACCCGGTTCTTACCTGTATCCAGCCCTCTCCACTCCCACCCTTCACCAGCTCCATCCTCTGCAAAAGCCCGCAGTATATAATTATTCAGCTGGAAACTGAATCCACTTTCAATCCAGTGCTCATCTTTCTTTTCCCTCACCCATAGCCACTCCTGCACAGGACTAAGGCCAAGAGGAAGGCGGCCTCCTCCAGAAAGTCCCTCTGTCTTTTCCCTCATGTATTCCTGCCACTCCCACCCCCAGGGCCTGCTTTCTTTTCCTTTCCTTCTTGTTTTCATAGAGTCTCTGACCCTTCTGAGAAGGTAGAGTCATCAATGAACTATGCACATATATTCCACTCTCCAGCTTTGTTGAACAACATTACCACCATGTAACTCTCCCTGGAAACTTTAGGAAGCCCAAGGGAGGAGACACAGGGAATGAAGGACCTGAGAACACATGGGGAGGGGTAGGGATGTGTGACTCTGGTGGCTCACTCCTGAAACTGGCCATGAATAAGGTTATTTCAAGGTTCTCAAAAAGGACCAGGAAGTACCCAAAGGCTTGACTGAGACTATGGCCTTAACCTCAACCCATCCTCTGGGGGTAGAGGTCATGGGAGACCAGGGAGAGGTCCCAGACCAGGAAGAGGTCATTGGAGACAAGAGAAGATGTAGCTGGGACCTTTGGATAGAGTTCCTGGGTCACCAAGGAGTCACTGTGGTCTAGTGGATATGAACTTGAGCTCTGAAGTCAAGCACCCTGGTTCTGAATCCTAGCTCCATAAATGATGCCCTGTGGGACCTCTATAGGGATTCATTTATATCACTTAGTGCTGGTTTCTTCATCTGTGAAAAGGGGCTAAAATAGTACTTACCTTCTAGGGTAGTTGTGAGGTATACACACTGACAGTGATGTTGGCGAGTCACTGAGTTTATCACTTCATGTACTATTATTATTACTGTCTTTTACTCTGGGTTCCAGACCTGACTCACACCAAGAGGTCCTAAGGAAAGCTGACCAACTCTCTGTGGGTCAGTGTGGCAGGGTCCAGCCTCCCCCAGCCCTGTATTCACTCAGATGTGGCTCTGTACGCGGCAGGTGAGGCAGGCTGGGAGGGCCAGGACCAGACGGGACCACCCAGCGGGCTGGGGAAGGTGCTGGCAGGATGGCCTCAGCTGCAGCTACTGGGCAGCCATCCAGGGTGACAGGCAGAAGGCAGTGCGCAGGGGTGTGGGGACAGACAGCAGGTGGCAGCTCGGCAGCAGTCGGCCGTGGGGGAGATGAGCGGAGGACCTTCTAGCATCTGCGAAGAGGGGGTCCTGACCAGCAGGTGGGCCACAGCAATGAGCAACTCCAGAGGGGGGCTCTGAAAGCCAAGCAGGCGGGCAGCCTCAGGAAAGTCTTGTCAACAGATTCCAGCACCCACCGAAGGTTAGAAGTGATGGGGAGAGGCCAGAGAGAACAAAGTAGCCAAACTGAAGCTGTCGGCCTAGGACACAGGGAGGAGTGGCATTCCTGGAGCTTGGCCTCAAACCCAGCCCGGAGGATGGGAGAAGACCAGCACAGGCTTCTGAGAGCGGGGCAGGGCTGATGAGCGCCAGCCTGATCCTGATCCCCGGCCGGAGCCGGGCAAATAACCAGGGCAAGAGGCTCAGGCCTGACTCGGAGATGTCCCCACTCTATGGGTGCAGGAGAGGGAAGCTAGAGGTCATTGAGGGCTAACTGTGAACTCTCTCTCTCTCACACACACATACACACACATATTCTCTCTCTCTCTAGCTACTACTCCAGTATTCCTGCTTCTTGCCTTTTCGCCTATTTTTTTCTCCCCCAGATCCTCCTTGCTGATAAAGAACCAAAGAACCAAAATAGGTAGGGTCAACTTTTTTTTTAATGAAAAGTCCAGTCCCTCGGGACCTAACAGCTCCCCCGACAGTCACCTGGCAAGTGACTTGTTGCCAGGCTCTGCTCTGCACTGCAATGGAAGGAACGTGAGCTGCAGTGAGCAGGGAGCTGGACCCAATTAAGGAAGGACAGTGAGGCTTTCCATAGCCCCTGACTCCGGTCCGGCTCTTGCTTGTCTCTTTTTTAGGATCAGCTAAAAACTCCATAAATTCTGCTCCAGACTCATGTCTTGCCAATGATCCTGAAGACTTTTTCTGGGAGGGTAAGTAACCTTGGGAGCCAGGTGCAAGGTTCATCTCTGCTAGACTCACATCCTGACAGACATGAAAACTTAACCCACACTCATCTATATAGGCCGTTAAGCCTCACACTTGAGTGTCTATATTAACCCCTAAGCTTCATGTACACACACATGTTTATACTGTTTCTCAACCCACACGCCTATTCTTAATCACTGGCCTCCAGTGTGTAAGGGCACAAGCAACAAGAGTGGGCCCCACATCAGGGAAGGACGTAAAGGACAATCACTAGATCCCCATGCCCCAGCCTCTGGGTACATCAGCCACACTGTCCTTTCACCTGCCCTGGCTGGGCCCCCTCTTCCTGCTCAGCAAGTGGTCTGAGATCTAGTGATCTGGACTTGATGGGAGCAGACCAACTGCCTGCTCACTTTGCCCCCAGCTGTAGAGTATGGTTACTGGTGTGCATGACATTCGGAGGCACTGAGAGCTGAGCTCTACAGACACCATCTGGAGCTAGGGTCACGGGACCCTTCCCACCTCTAGGGCTTCCTGAATTCATAAAAGGCAGATGACCAGTGATGTCAGTCAGAGGAAATTCGATAGAGACAAGAGGCTACACAGGTGATGAAAGAGGTAAGAAGCCACATAGGCATGCTAAGCCAATCCAGATGTGAGCAACAGCAGGGAGCCATTTCTGCCCCAGGGCTGGAGAAAGACAGGAAAGAGAGAAAGTGAGGTCACCAGGGTCTGAAGCCAGGGCTGTCCAGTGAGAGACAGGTTGTCTGATGTGAGCTGGAGCCATAAAGAGATCCAGCTTCTGCTAAAGACACCTTAGGAAGCAGAGAGAAAGAGATAACCCAAGTTCCCTGCACCTTCCACCTTCTAACCTGCTGCTGGGCCCCCCACTGGATGAATTTACCTGAAAGCCGAGGGCAAAGAGCCTGAGACCTACAGTCCATACAAAGCCACCCCCAAGGTCAAGGGACCAGACTGAGAGCAAACAGACTATGGACCAGGACAGGAATGATAACCCACCAGGCCTTGGATGGGCCAGTGGCGAGAGTTTTAGAGAAATTCTAGAGCCACCTCCCCAGGAAGCAGCATCCTTCTCAGTCCTCTTGCTTCCCAAAGATGGAAATGGATTAACTGCCTAGATGCCCTGTCAGTGTGCAACAGTCAGAACGTAATTCTGCACATTCATCATAGCGGGAGAGACCCCTGAAGAAAACTGAACACGTTTGTTTATTTTTCCAATTTTTAAAAAAGACTGATTCGTTTGCTTGTGGCTGTGCTGGGTCTTCTTCGCTGTGTGCGCTTTCCCTAGTTGAGGGGAGCAGGGGCTGCTCTCTAGCTGGTGTGTGGGCTTCTCACCACAGTGGTTTCTCTTATTGACAAGCATGGGTTCTAGGCACACAGCTTCAGGAGTTGTGGCACACAGGCTTAGCTGTCCCATGGCATGTGGGATCTTCCGGGACCAGGGATTGAACCAGTGTCCCCTACACTGGCAGGTGGATTCTTTACCACTGAGCCACCAGGGAAGCTCCTTGAACACTACTGCTTCAGTCACATCTGACTCTCTGCAAGCCCATGGACTGTAGCCAGCCAGATTCCTCCGTCCATGGAATTTCCCAGGCAAGGATCCTGGAGTGGGTTGCCATGTCCTCCTCCACAGGATCTTCCTGACCCAGGAATCATACCAACATCTCTTATGTCGCCTGCATTGGCAGGCAGGTTCTTTACCACTAGCACCACCTGAGAAGCCCACCCCCAAAAAAGGGTGGCCCTCTCAAAGTCTATCTGGCTTTGTGCCCTAGTTAGGGGCTGGGCTGGGTCCAGGGTCCATTGGGTCATTTCCTACATGGAAAAGTGCATGGCCTGTGTATTGGGGCATGGTGAGGGATCCAACTGGGGGCTAGGAAGGAGGCACTGCCCAGGGTACCAGGGCACTCAGCACTCCTTAGAGGAGACTGAGAGCTCCCTCCTCCCGTCCCTCATCCCCTCCTTCAAAACACCCCAGACCACTTTGGCCCAGCTTCCTTCAGGCCTCTTCTGGTGAATCACTAAGATCTTCCTGAGCTGGGCATTAAATGCCTTTACATTCCCCTCTACATCCCACTCTGGGTCCCACCCCTTCCCCAGAGCATGATACAGAAGCCCCTCCCTAGAATCCTTCAACAAAGTCTTCAACCCCGGGGACCTGGGAATAAGGCTGAGGGAAGCGGTAGAGTGGGGAGAGGAGAAGAACATTTCTCAGATTCTCAGACACTTTTCTGGTCCCAGAGAAGGAAGATTTTGCCCAGCATGGGTTTTGAGTCTGACTATGAGTCCAAGACAACATGTAAAATGTGAGGCTCTTCCCCACCCCACCTGGAACTCCTCTGGCGACCAGAGCCTAACTTCTTTTTTCTTTTACTTTATTTTTTAATTGAAGGATAATTGCTTTAGAGAATTTTGTTGTTTTCTGTCAAACCTCAACATGAATCAGCCATAGGTATACATATATCCCCTCCCTCTTGATCCTCCCTCCCATCTCCCTCCCATCCCACCCCTCTAGGTTGATACAGAGCCCCTGTTTGAGTTTCCAGAGGCATACAGCAAATTCCCGTTGGCTATCTATTTTTCACATGGTAATGTAAGTTTCCATGTTGCTCTCTCCACATATCTCACCCTCTCCTCCCCTCTCCCCGTGTCCATAAGTCTGTTCTCTATGTCTGTTTCTCCATTGCTGCCCTGCAATGGAGAAATTCTCGGTACCATCTTTCTAGATTCTGTATATATGCCTTAGTATATGATATTTATCTTTCTCTTTCTGACTCAGTTCACTCGGTATAATAGGCAGAGCCTAACTTCTGCTCAGACATTGTCACCGGCTAGTTCCAGTGCATCTGTGTCTCTCAGGTCCTCAGATGGTCTGCAAGTTCTCCATAGGTAGAAGGTCCAACTTCAGAGCACAGAGTCTGGCCAAGGTCCCACCCCTCACCATGCTGCTCATATCATTCACAACGGGTCCTGCTGGGGACCAGATACCTGATTGGAAAAGCTTCGGTGCAAAATGAAAATATGGCACTCCTTGTTAAAAACTTGAATAATTTTTAAAAAATTATTAAAATTGTCAAGATGAGGGCAGCAGAGCACTGAGCCAGGTACAGAGCCCTTCTAAACGTGGGGCCCGGTACCACAGCCCTGGTCACACACCCATGGAGCCTGCTCTGGCCCACGTGGTGTGAGTGGTTGCTTGCCTCCAGAGATGCTGCTTTCAATTCCTCACCTCCCTCTGCCTGCACCCCACCCCCACTTCATGGGACAAAGTCCTTTCCCTTGAATATACTTGACCAACAGAATGCAATGGAAATGGCATCCTTGTACCTCCACGACTAGGTCATAAGAACCCTTTGAGCTCTTCCTGACCCTCTTGGACACTTGCTCTTTAGGTACTCAGAACCTAGCCATCATGCTGAGAGAAATCCAAGTCAAATGGAGAAACCATGTGTGAGTCAACAGCCCCCAGCTGCACCCCAAGCAGTCAGCCAGGGTCAACCCCAGTCATGTGAGTGAACCAGCCTCCATATGACCACAGTCACTGAGACAGCGGACGGAAAGCACAAGGGAAACTTGCAGCAAGAACCATCCAACTGAGCCTGGTCAATCCACAGAACTGTGAAAAACAGTCATAAATTGTTGCTTGGAACTGCTCAGTTTGGGGGATTCCCTGATAGTCTAGTGGTTAGGACTCAAGCGCTTTTGCTGCTGGTGCTTGGGTGCAATCCCTGGTAGGGGAACTAAGATCTCACAAGCTGCAGAGTGCAGCCAAAAAAAATAAAAACCTGCTAAGCTGTGGTGCTAGAATAGATAACTGAGATGTGCTCCAAGCAGTGGTGGGCATTCCCTTGGAAAGCAATGTGAGCGGCCTGGGTTGCGTGTCACATCAGTGCTAGCCAGCACACAGTAGGGGCTCAAGAAAGGCCAACCACCATTCACTGACCAGAGCAGTGTGTTGGCACCAGACATGTGCCCCCCACCCCTGACTCAAGTCAAGCCCTCCCCCTGGTGGCTGTCCTTTGTGATGAACTGTTTGCCATCTGGTTTCAACCTGACATCTCACTGGCTGATGGGGATGAAGATACTGCTGTCTCCAGAGACTCACAACCACTTCCCCCAGCCTGTCTCGACCCTTCCTATCTCAGGAAATGAAAAGCGATTTTTCCCCCCAGAGTCTGTTTACCCCTAGCAACATAACAGGGTTTCCAAAAGCAGTCTCACAGCCAGTTCCAATATCTGTCTTCACTGCAATAATAATGCAGATGCCTCACCTGCCCCCTGGATTCCTTTTTCTGCTCTTGTGTTTGTTCATTTGTTTCTCTGGATCTTTAAACATCTGATTAAATTTCATGCTTCAGATGAAAAGTTCTGAAGATGGAAGATTATCAGACTTTGTAACTTTCATCAGCCCTCCTCTCTGCTCAGCGGCTTTTTACAACATTTACTCTCTTCCTCCTCACCCCCGGCCTCCCACAAGTCCTCTTTGCCCTGTGAATTCCTCTCCCAGTTGCTGATCACACTGTCCTCTCCCCTGAAACCCCCGACACTGGCAGCAGGTAGAGGACGATATCAATTAAGCAGGCAGCCTGAGGCCAACAGAAGGTGTTGTCTGGCTGGGGGTGGGATTCCCTCTACGTCAACTGAACACAGAGTTATCTCAGATCCAGGCTAACGTGACACTGCCTCCCTGTAATGCTCATGATCATACATGTCTCTGCTTTTTTTAAAAAAATAATAATAATTTTTTTTATTTATGGTTCTGCTGGGTTTTTGTTGCTGCTTGGATTTTCTCTAGTTGCAACGAGTGGAACTCTGGTTGCGGTGCACGGGCTTCTCATTGCAGTGCAGAGCACAGGTTCTAGGGTGCATTGCCTTCAGTAGCTGCAACACACGGGCTGCAGTAGTTGCAGCCCCAGGACTCAAGAGCACAGGCTCAGCAGTTGTGGCGCACCAGCTTAGCTGCCCCATGGCGTATGAGATCTTCCCAGTGTGGGTGTGTGTGCTAAGTCACTTCAATCGTGTCCAACTGTTTGGACCATCCCTACGGATCTTATGGACCTTCCCAGACCAGGGGTCAAACCCATGTCTCCTTCATTGGCAGGCAGACTTTTTTTTACCACTGAGCCACCAGGCAAGTCCCCTCTCCCTGCTTTTTATAACACTAACTCTCCCAAATTTCACCCTTTCCTGAAATGGGCAGACAGTGCAGGCAAAACCAAGAAACCAGAGACCCAAGGCACTGAGGCTGGGATGCAAAACCACAGAGTGGTTCCCAAGCCCCAGGCTCCCACTGACTCCCATCCCCCGGGAAAACGCAGAGGAACCCAGGCAATCCTTCGTCTGCATCTGGACTCTGATCCTCATTTTTGTTTTGTGAACGTAAATCACCACTTTAGAGATCTCAGTTGCCAACTAGGGCCTCTAGCAATTTTCACTTACTGCATTACTTGCAAGGAGTACACTCGGCTACAAGTGGCTGCTGGTCTAAAGACCAAAAATTCGAATGCGGCAGAAGACATTTCAGAGATGATGACCAATTTCTGTGCTCCCAGGAGCTCCTCCACGACCATCCCACCCCGGCTCGTATCCAAGCAGCCAGTCTCCTCTATACTGTCTGCCTCAAGGGGAGGATATGATAGGGAGGAAAGGGGAAAATACAAGCTTTGATGTCTGGGCAAGATTAAAATATTTAGGAGAAACATCTTGAGTGAGAACAGGGTTTCTCTCCACCCTTCCTCTACACTCCCCAAAGAGAAACAGTAAATATTCCTCTGCAATAGTGAAGGGAGATGGAGAGGCGGGAAGGTGACGGGAACAGAGAGGCTGGTGGGTCCCTGACCTGTGAGGCCCAGACAGACAGGATGGAGAACATGTCAGTAAAGGGCCTCTGTGAGGGAAACTGCTGCGTCCAGAACTCTGCACCCAGGGACCAGCACCCAGAAACTCCAGGCTGCATTTCCCAATGTCCCCACCTCCAGTGGCTCATCTTTCTACATCAGCCAGCACGGGAGCCATACTCAGCTCTCTTCCCATCCAAGCTACTGCCCCCTAGTCCCACAGTGTTCCAGGACACCTGAAATCTCAAGAAAAGAAAGTGGGACCCTCAACTGCCCCTACCATCACCTGCCTTCACTACCCCACACACACCTATAGGGAAGCAGCTCAAAACCTCCCTCACCTCCCATGAGGATTAAACCTACACTGGCTGCAACACAGACTGAGCATGTTGAGAGCTAGCTGGGCGGCAGGCATCTAAGCAAGGTTGTTCATGTCTAATCTTAGTGACAGAACTTTCTCCACCTGCCCTTAAAACCAAGACTCAGATCTAGCCTCCCTCCAAGCTTTCCCTCACAGCACTGTTCATCTGCATGGCACAGTTAGTTATACATCTGTAGCTTTTTCTTCTCTCCATGATTCCACTCTTGCATTGCAATGTAACTGTTTACAACCAGGTCTATCTCTGTTATTGGACTGGAATGTGTTGGGGCCAGGGCCCAAGCCTTACTCATTTTTCCATGCCCTGTAATTGACATATCATCAGTGTCAAACAAATGTTTATATAGTTAATGCAAATTGCCCACCCAATTCCCTTTTTAAAGTCAAAAACAGGATTTGTTATTAAAACAGCTCCAGAGTAGACAGTCCTAAAGAGCAAGTAATTAAGGAAAACACAATATGGTAAATCATCAGATTTCACCTGTTCCTAACTGCTGCTTATTTCTTGCTAGAGCAGTTGTTCTGGGACTTTTCACCTTGATTCTTCTCACCTTCACCATTCTTCTCAGGCCCCAGTCCTACCCCTGAGCCCCTTATTCTGAACTCGGGCCAGGATCATCCCCTCTTATCTTACTGAGAAGAAGAATGTCTGATATGGACTCCCTCAAAATCTCATCACCCTTTCTGAAATGACTGGCAAAAGATGTGGGGGTAGTGGGAGCCCATACGTTGCCTGGAGAAGATTGACAAAATTGTATTGGAGTGCTGTTTGGTGAGAAATGTTAAATGTGCATAAACTTTGACCTAGTTGTTGAACTTCCAAAATTTTATTCTAAAAAAAGAATTAGATAAGTGCACCAAGAAATCCATAAAGATGTTCTTTGCAGTGCTGTTTATAAAAAAGTAAATGCACCCTCCTAAAGTTGTTTGTGCACCATCTTCCAACTTGCTATCTGGGATTCAGCTACTCTTCTTTGGATTTCTCTTTCTTCTCCCTTTGTCTATTATCTCAAAAGCCCACCCTAAAATTTCCTCCATGTCTCACATCCACTAATTTCTTCAGTCTAGTTCAGACCCTCCATGAACCACCTAGAGACTATCAAACTGGCCACCTTGAAGAAAGAGCATCTTTGTGAAGGGCATGCAAAACAGAGCACATGAAAGACCCTCCAGAGCAAAGAGCAGCTTATTGTCGGCTTTTCAACTCCTGGCCTCTGAGTCTCTCTGACTCTCACCCTGGCTACGCCACTCAGCATAGGCCTGAGCAAAATCCTTTTCTCCTGAGTCCATCTGAAATAGATTAGAATTTTTCAAAAGGGACCTTAGTTCTTTTTTTAAAGGGAAGGGAGGTAAATTCTGATATATTAAGCATTTTAAAAATGAGTTTGTGTGTTTCCTATCTTAAAATAATAACCACCTGGCAGGATATCTCTTCCCTAGTAAAGCTCTCTGAACTCTGAAACCCTGGCTTCCTGTCCTTCGGTTCTGTGTGCAATCCCCACCACACAGCCCCCTTCTCTTTGCCTTTGGAATGAGTGTATCAACAACCTTGACCTGGGATGCATAATGGAAATCACACCTTTCTCTGTGATTGTTCCAAGTAGTACCATATTTTACTGCAAACCTTTATTTTTGAAAAAGTAATTCCTGAACAAGTTAAAAATATTTTTCAACAATGCCAAAATATTTACAGTGAAAAAACTTGCTTCCTCTCATCCCTAAGCCAGGCACCCAGCTCCTTTCCCCAGAGGCAGACAGTCTTCCCCGGCCAGCATATGTGGAGATGAACAGGCAGTATACAGCCTAAGCCCTGTTCTCTATGCCTTTTTCAATAATATATTTTAGAAATTGTTCCGTAACATACACACAGCTAGGCTTTATTCCTCTGATCAGCTTTATGGATATACGTAACCCATCCGCCAAGTCCCCTATGGATGGACTTTTGCTGTTGTAAACATGCTGCAGTAAATATCTCTCTGCGTTTCCTTTTGTATGTCTGTTTTAAAAGCTAGGAATGTCGTTTTTAGGTTAAAGCGAACGTGTATTTAACATTGTGATAGATATTGTCAAACTTCCAAAATAGTTGTTTCTATTTCTGTTTTAACCAACAATATGTTACAGTATTGGTCTCCTCCAACCATCCACCAAACTTTTAATCTTTGTCAATGTTATCATATAAAGAATGATGTTTCGGTGTGGGTTTAATATGGATTTCTTCCAGAACAGGTGACACAGAGCAAGTCGTGTAGCAGAGTGCTTGAGAGGAGAAACTCTGATCCTTGGTTGCTTGAGTGCCTTGGGTAATTTATTCAACCTCTCTCTGTTTTTGGTTCCTCATCAGTAAAATAAATATCATCATGATCATGCGTTCCTCACAGCATTATTGTGAAAATCAGAAGCATAAATAAAAGCAAAACTCATATAAGTGTTAATTGTCACAATTACGTTTTCCTGTGTTTAATGACCATTGTAATTTTTTCCCATGAACTGTCTATTCATGTCCTTGGCCCATTTTTCCATTGCTTGTCGTTTTTTTCTTTCTAAAATGTAAAAGCTCTTTATATATTTTTAGGAAATAGAAGCTCTGTCACTTGCGTAGCAAACATTTCCCCAGTTTGTCCTTGTTTGTTGACTTTATTGATGGCATTTTTGCCAGGTCGAAAATTTTAAATTTTTATGTAGTTAAATATATCAACCTTTCCTTTTATGACTGTTGGGCTTTAAGCTATGCTCCAGAAACCTCGCACTTCTTAAAGTATTCAATATGAATGAATAGAAACTAGAACTGCTTCCTGCTTTTCCCTCCCTGCCCTTCCTCCCCTGACTGGCTTCCTCTCCTATGAATGAGTCAAGGTTATCGCCTAGTATAGCTTTAGTGGGTTTTCCACATTCAGATTCTCCCTGCTCCCGTCTGAGTTCCTTGAAGAGTAGCTCCCATCAGGGCACTTCCCTGCTCTAGAGTGTTCAGTAACTACCCATCACCAACTGAAGCAAGGATAAGCTTCTCACTAGAGGCATCTGTCTCAATGACATCAGCTTACTTCGCCAGCTAGCGAAACCCCTAAACGTCTCTTGTCCTCCCTAAAGGAGGATTCTTGACTTTTCAGTGTTGCCCTAAATAGTCTATTCCTCCTCCCTGATTTCGATGCTACATCCACTTGTAAATTCTTCTGCCAATCTCTGCCTACGCAAATTCACCTCATCTTTCAAGACCCATCCCAAGCACCTCTTCTCCACAGTCTCAGCTGGTCCCCAACAGTCAGATGTGAACTCTTCTTCCCCTGCACAATCAAAGCACCTTGTTTGTTCTTTGCCTGAGATGTGCCTCTCAAGCTGCCTTAAACAAACCAAGAGTCCTAGGAAAAATGTGAACTATTCTCATTCATCTCTGCATCTGCCACAGTTCCCTAACCTTTAGTTGAAATAAATTGTAGACACAAGTAATCAGATTGATGGGGGCAGGAGGGCAGATTATGAGGGAGTTACTGTTCTCTCCTGGGGAAACCAACGCGTCAAGACAGCTGGGCTGGAGGCTACAGGAGCTGCCTTCGCCAGTCAGCCTCCCCTGCTGTCTGAGAGGGTGGGTGCTAGTTAACCTTCTTTCAGTTGGAAATGGAAAAATAGCAACCCTTAAACAAAAAAGAAAGAACCTGTTGGGTGGAGAAGCGGCCTTCAGCCTCACTGCCCGCCTCCTGGCTCCATTGTCAGGCAGGGATCATGTGACCCCCATGGAGGCAAGACGGCAGCAACAACTTAGTGGTCAGTTGTACTCCCAAATCATCTCAAATTAAAGTCCAGAGGAAAAGGGCACCTGCCTCCCTTCTAGCAGCCCCAGCAAAGCTCCCACTACCTTTCTCTGTCTCTGAATGGGTTAGATGTCCACCTCTGAGCCACTCACTGTAACCACAGGGAAGCCTTGCTTTAATAGGACTCAGACTTTATATTTTTGGGGCTCCAAAATCACTGCAGATGGTGACTGCAGCCATGAAATTAAAAAGACGCTTACTCCTTGGAAGAAAAGTTATGACCAACCTAGATAGCATATTCAAAAGCAGAGACATTACTTTGCCGACTAAGGCCCATCTAGTCAAGGCTATGGTTTTTCCTGTGGTCATGTATGGATGGGAGAGTTGGACTGTGAAGAAGGCTGAGTGCCAAAGAATTGATGCTTTTGAACTGTGGTGTTGGAGAAGACTCTTGAGAGTCCCTTGGACTACAAGAAGATCCAACCAGTCCATTCTAAAGGAGGTCAGCCCTGGGATTTCTTTGGAAGGAATGGTGCTAAAGCTGAAGCTCCAGTACTTTGGCCACCTCATGCGAAGAGCTGACTCACTGGAAAAGACTCTGATGCGGAGAGGGATTGGGGGCAGGAGGAGAAGGGAATGACCGAGGATGAGATGGCTGGATGGCATCACTGACTCGATAGACGTGAGTCTGAGTGAACTCCAGGAGATGGTGATGAACAGGGAGGCCTGGCGTGCTGCGATTCATGGGGTAGCAAAGAGTCGGACACGACTGAGCAACTGAACTGAACTGCACTGAGCACATATCTACCCTCAGATACGGATTAGGTGGATTCTATGAGTATCAGGACACAGCTTACAGCTTAAAATACTTCCCCAGAAGTAAACTGACATACTGTGACCAAAAGAAGGAAGAATAGATGCTGTTGACCAAACCAACCAGACAGTGACCACACAGAATACGGGAACACGGCTGCCCTCCTAGAAGACAGGGGTGGGTCAGTGCTGTTTCTCTCCTGCCTACCACTCTCCCTGGCCCTGGAGGCAACGGTTCTAGCTTCCAAACACAACACAGTCCCCCAAGGTTTGTGGCTGAGCCGCAGGACCAGTGCGAACAGATCCTAACCAAACCCCAGACCAGGCAATGGTTGGCGTGGTCCAGCCGGCTCCAAGTTATTAGAACCAGGAGTCCCAGCCCCAGTCCCAAGAGTTGTAGGATTGTTTATCTTTGTTGGGGAAAAACTGCAGCCAGAGCCATAAATCACTGCCCAGCTGGATGGCTTCGCTGAAATGTTTGTTTAAACAGTGAAATCTCCTGACGGACTGAAAATATAGGATGGATCACTCTGTCCTTCTTGGGCCTAGTCGTGCAGGCTGGAGCCTGAGGCCTGTGAGGGGGGTCTCAAAATTGGCTCCCGACCCCCGACTCATCCCTCCCACCCCCCAATATCAGCACTAAAGTATGAAGCCACAGCATAGCTAATCTGAAACAGCAGATAATGCAAAAGCTGTGTCTATCAATCTTTGAAATGCAATCTCTAGAGTGGTTTGCACTGGACGTGCCTTCCTAATGGAAGTAGCATTTCTGGGCTAATGTGCACAAAGAGGGTGGTCTCTGGAAGGACACGTGCACGGAGCTTACGTGGTGAGGGCAAGTGAGCTCTGCTCTCTGGGCCTCGGTTTCCTCACTTGTTATGTGAGGGACTTAGACTTGGTCTTTACATTTTCTTCCATCTCTTGCCTGCCAAGTAAGGCTGCCAAATGTTTACATTCCCCAGAGAAAGACTAGATAAACAGGACGAGAGGAGCAGGAGAGAGAAGGGTGCTGATAATTCCCTGAGGTCCCTTTCAACCCTGGGGCACGCCCTCCAGGGCTCTCTGACCCTTCAGAGGAGAGAAGAGACAGCCGAGGACTAAGGGTGTGTTCGGCAGACACAGAACCGGGAGTCGGATGCACTCCAAGGAGGAGGGAAAAGGGTAGCCACTGATGGATGGGGGTGACGTAAAGCAAGTCAAGACTGCAAGACTGGGACCTGGGCCTAGGCGGGTCGAAGCTTGTGAAGGAAGGGAGGAAGGAAGCTCATCTGGACTGAGGAGGTTTGGCTGGGGCTGGGCAGCAACCAGAGATAAGCAACTCTTCTCAGTCCTTTTCTGAAGGAAGAAGGCAGCAGGGGCCTGAGTCTTTCCAGTCTGGGGGCTGTCTCCCCATCTCTGTGATGGGGGCCATGACAAGCCTGTGATAGAGTATGTGGTGTGGGGCATTGAGCCATCTCACCATTGATTGGCCAAGTATTTTCAAGAACATATTGCCTGTCTGGTACTGTGGGAGGCTTTGGGAAAGTGACGATGAATAAGACCAGGGTTCTTTAAGAGTCCGTGATGGGCTATCCCAAAGGGGTGAGCGATGGGAGTTACAATGAGGATGTGGGAGGAGATTGGAAAAGAATTGCAAAGGGATTTGTTAATGGTTATGTGAGGAAGGTATAGGGGGCTGGAATAGGGTCTGTTATTAAGGTCTGCAGTGGAGTCTGTGGTGAATGGTCCAGAGGATGGGATGGATTTTGTGGGGGCAGGGTGAAATTCATTAGCTATAAAATGGGAATATAATGGGGTGTAACAGGATATGTGAAGGGGTAAGAACTATTGGGACCCATGATGGTTCATTAATAGAGCTGCCTTTCCTGACAGCCCAGAGGAAATCAATTCTTCCTTTTAATAGGGTCTCAATAACATTTTATATCTATCACTGCTAATATTTTTGAAATTAGTTCATTGGACAACTGAAATGAGTTCATTATTTTATAATTCTTTGTCTAATTTCTGGCTCCCTTACTAGGCTGTAAGAGCTGTGGAAAGAGCAGCCTTAGTGGATCTTGCAGGATCCTGCTCACTGCTGCACCCTCTCTTTCCACCCCACTCGACAGGGCTGGGCACATAGAAAGCTCTCAGTAAAGTCTGATTGAACAGATAGCTCCCTGGTAGCCAGGGCGCCAAGACCCTCCCCTAAATAATGCCAGCAGCTGGATGTCTTCAAAATAAGTAATTTTCTGTCACGATGAGGGGGGCTCTGGTTCTGTTTGAAGGGACATGGTGCCATCTGGTGCTGAAAGGGAAGAAATGCATTGAGAAGAAGCACTTAGCCTGCAGGCGGTAAAGCCTCCACTCCCTTGGGAGGCCAGCAGCTACCCACCTTCCACCCCCTCAGCCTCCACCCCTAGCTTTCAGCCCAGCCCCCAGCCTCAAAGAAATCAGCCCCAGCTTTCCTTGCTGTTTCAGGAGTGGAGCAAGAAGACGTAAGAAAACGGAGACCATGTGAGCCTTGCGCTGAACCGCCCTTTTCTCCATCTGCATTAGGGCCGCCAGCCCCGCCTGCCTCTGGCTGGGCTCAGCCTCCTTCTCCTTGACTTTGAATTCACCCCTCATCCTAGGAACCAGCCAGTCCAGGGGAGAGGGCGTGGTACAAACAAAGCTTAGATTCAGGGGCTTCCATATGAAAATTTCTCATCATTTGAGGCTTCACTGTCCAGAGTGGGTTAACCCAGTTTCACACACACAGACACGTGCACGTGATAGCTGTGCTCTACATAATGGTGAGTGAGTTCTGATTAAAATCGACCCCTTCCATCCCATTTCTGTACACGGTACGGTCAAGGAAGTGAGAGTCTCTCAGTCATGTCTGACTCTTTGCAACTCCGTGGATTGGGGGACCTCCCAGGCTCCTCTGTCCATGGGATTCTCCAGGCGAGAATACTGGAGTGGGTTGCCATTCTCTTCTCCAGGGGATCTTCCCAATCCAGGGATTGATGGTATGGTCAAAGTCCTGAACAAAACACTAAGCAAAAAGCCCCCTCCTAGGGAGAACAGGTGGAGCATCTTTAATTACACAGCTTTCACTGTCGACCTCCTCATCCTCAGCTATAAGGTGGCCTATGGAATAGTAATGAGAGAATTAAACCCTGAAATGATTGGTTCACTGGAACACAGCTGCCCTGTACATTGACTTACCAGTAATACTTGTATGAGTTTTGTACTTGTTTTCTTTTATTTCCACGTAACATGTTTTATTTTCATTATTGCAATTGGATGAGGGACAGTGGCGGTGCCCCCAAAAGCATGCCATATAAACACACACACCAGCTCAACACACACAGTGCATTCACAAAGCACACCAGTTGCCACTCTCCACTCAGGCCCCTACCCCTTCTGTATGGGGATTCTGAAGTCGTCCTGGCCAGCAGAGTTCCCCTAAGGATACAGGACCATCTCTGAATGTCCTCCGTCAAAATGCGGCTTTCCAGTGAACAGGCAGCATCCCAGGCAGCTCACAAATAATGGAAGATTTCCTTCTGTTCTCACAGTACCACTTTCTGCTGGGACCCAGGTACCCAAGCCAGCCTTGCTTCCAATGCTGCAGTCCTCACTGAGGTGGGAAAAAGTCTCCCCAGTATGAATGGCGCTTTTCATTACTTTTCCAAAAGGTGGCCTGATTCTTTCCATTTCATTGCAGCCTCCTCTCTTTCATAACTTTTTAAATGGTCCCCCAGGGCAAAGCTGAAGGACACAGAATACTACCCACTGATGCCACCTTACAGCATCCTTGGGGCACAACCCCAAAGCAGTGCCCTGCACCTCAGGCCTTTCCTACCTCAGGGTGAGTCCCCACTCCACCGCAAGAGCAGTCAGCCCCAAGCCCTCAGCATCGTCCTCCATCTTCTTCATCTGTTTTGGTCCTAACAATTGGTCCCCAATTTTCCTTCACTCTTCCTCGAAGGAGGCCCATAATATTCCATCCTTATGGCCTACAATTCTTACCACAGGAGCCTCTCCAGGAGACACTCCCTGTAAATAGCTAGGCTGTGTGTGTGTGTGTGTGTGTGTGTGTGTGTGTGTGTGTGTGAAACCGCTCAGTCGTGTCCAACTCTTTGTGACCCCGTGGACTGTAGCCCACCAGGCTCCTCTGTCCATGGGATTCTCCAGGCAAGAATACTGGAGTGGGGTGCCATTTCCTTCTCCAGGGGATCTTCCTGATCCAGGGATTGAACCCGGGTCTCCTGCATTGCAGGCAGACGCTTTATCCTCTGAGCCACAGGGAAGCCCAAATAGATAGGCTAGATACATGGGAAGGATCTTAAATTAATAAAGATAAAATAAATCAGACTAAAAGAAAACAGCTCTGCCAGGTTGAAACATATACAGCCATTTCTCCGGTAAAAAACACGGAAAACATCAAAGTTAATGTCCTGTTTATTTGAGGGTGACAAAGTTAGCATGGAGCGAGAACACACATGAAGGACGAAAAGAGAAGATAAGAAACCCATCGAGCAGCCCTGGCTGGAGTGCGGTGGGCAGACACCCCTCAGATCCCATCGCGGGGTCCACCTGAGGCCAAGGGCACATTATTCTGTGCATGTGTGACAGAATGGAACACTCTAGAAGCTGCCTGAATGGGGGCAGCCGGAGTCAGACCACCAAGGGCAACAACATATGCTCAAGTAACAAAGGATGGGGATCCAACTGTGCAGCTGCTCCAAGGAGGCAGGCTCTGGGTTAAGTGGCAGAATGTGTGCGATCACTCGGGACAGTCGAGAGGAGGCTGACAGCCAGGAGAGGCCACTGAGGAGAGGCAGCTTTACATCAGAAAAGAAAGTGAGAACCACAGCAGCAGTCTCATCAGAGACCAGGCGAGCCAGGAGGTTTGTTCCAAATGCTGAAAGGAAAAAAAAAAAAAACTATCATTCCTCAAAATCTGTACACAGTGAAATAGTGTTCAAAAATGGAGAAATAAAAGCTCTTCAGACAAACAGAAGCTGAGAGAATCAAATATCAGTAGGTCTCTTTTATAAGAAATGTGAAAGTTCTCCAAGGAGAGAGACATCAGACTGAAACTGGGATCCACACAGAACACTAAGATCTCCAGGACAAGTCAAAATTGAAGTAAATATAAAAGGTTTTTTTTTGTGTGTGTGAATCATTGTAAAAGATAATTGACTAAGTCTAAAATAGTAGCATTGTGGGGTTTTAGCATAACATAAAACAATCGCTAATAGCCTAAAAGTTGAAAGGGGAAAAAAATGGCGTGGTAACATTGTAAGGTTCTTTCATTCTAGATGAAGAAGTATAATATTACATGGAGATATTTTGTGATTAGTTGCAATGTATATTTTAAATGCTAGGGCAATCTAAAATTATGATTAATTAAATATGTACAATTTAAACCATTTTTAAGATGTGAATAAAGATGCCATAGTGGATACAAGAAGAAAAAAAAAGAAGTTCTCTATTGAAAACCAGCAGAAAAAGAGGAAAAATTGAACAAATAACATAAATAGAAAACATCTAGCTAAATGTCAGAGTTTGATCCATGTTAACGATCTAAACAATATTAAAAGACAGATCATACTGGATAACATAGCAAGATCTATTTATATGCTGTCTACAAGAAATTTATTTTAAATAAAAAGATGTACATCAGTTAAAAGGAAAAGAATGGTAAATGATACACCATGCAAACACTGATCAACAAAATAGGTAGTGGTTACATTAATACCAGGCAAAGTAAATTTCAATACAATAAATATTACCAATATAGAGAAAGATATATTTAATGATAAATGAATCAGTTCACCAAGAAAATATAATAATCCTAAATTTTTAAGCCCTTAACAAATACATGACGAAAAAACTGATAGAACTGGAAGAAGTAGGTAAATTCACAATTATAGTTGGAGCCTATAAAAAAGTTATTAAAAAGCAGGTAGAAAATCATTAAGAATATAAAAGACCTAAGCATCACTATCAATGAACTTGACCTAATGGAACATATAGAACACCCCACCCAGCAAGGGCAGAATCCACATTTTTTTCAGGTACTTATGAAACAGAAGTCAGACTATTTGTGGAGCACAGAAGCAAAGCTCAACAATTTGGATGCTCTCTGAGCAAAATGGCGTTAAATTGGAAATTAACAACAGAAGATAACTGGAAAACCCTCAAATATTTGAAACTTTGTTGTTTTTTTTTTTTTGACTTTGCTTGCTTTATTCATTTTTAATACTTCACCTTTATTCATAAATACTCATGAAAAGTAAAGTCAATATTGAATCATTTTAATACATATAACTTTTAAAAATTATTTTTCATTTTATATTAGACTATAGTTGATTTAGACTATAGTTGATTAACAGTGTTAGTTTCAGGTATACAGCAAAATGATTCAGTTATACATATAAATGTGTCTATTCTTTTTCAAATTCTTTCCCCATTTAGGTTATTACAGAATACTGAGCAGAGTTCCCTGTACTACACAGTAAATCCTTGTTGGTTATCTATTTTATTTTATTTTTTATTTTTTATTTTTTATTTTTTTTTTATTTTAAAATCTTTAATTCTTACATGCGTTCCCAAACATGAACCCCCCTCCCACTTCCCTCCCCATAACATCTCTCTGGGTCATCCCCATGCACCAGCTCCAAGCATGCTGTATCCTGCATCAGACATAGACTGGCGATTCAATTCTTACATGATAGTATACATGTTAGAATGTCATTCTCCCAAATCATCCCACCCTCTCCCTCCCTCTGAGTCCAAAAGTCCATTATACACATCTGTGTCTCTTTCCCTGTCTTGCATACAGGGTCGTCATTGCCATCTTCCTAAATTCCATATCTATGTGTTAGTATACTGTATTGGTGTTTTTCTTTCTGGCTTACTTCACTCTGTATAATCGGCTCCAGTTTCATCCATCTCATCAGAACTGATTCAAATGAATTCTTTTTTATGGCTGAGTAATACTCCATTGTGTATATGTACCACAGCTTTCTTATCCATTCATCTGCTGATGGACATCTAGGTTGTTTCCATGTCCTGGCTATTATAAACAGTGCTGCGATGAACATTGGGGTACATGTGTCTCTTTCAATTCTGGTTTCCTCGGTGTGGATGCCCAGCAGTGGGATTGCTGGAACTTTGATGTCTGATGTGAGTATGACTAGGTGGTTGCTGTTTGGTGTGCGATACATCCCTCTTCTCAACTGCTTCACAAAAATCCTTAGTAAAACCTTCGTGGCTGACTAACGCGTTAGCCCATGAGCACGTGCTCAGTCATGTGTGACCCTTTGCGACCCCATGGACTGTAGTCCGCCAGGTTTCTCTGTCCGTGGGATTTCCCAGACAAGAATACTGGAACAGGTTGCCATTTCCTTCTCCAGGGGACCTTCTCAACCCAGCGATCAAACCCTCATCTCCTGCATTCCTGGCAGATTCTCTACCACTGAGCCACCTGGGAGGGCTAATGTTAGCTCTGTGGGTGGCAAACAGGGGTCTTCGGCCAGTTGTCTTCTGGCCTGCAAGCTAAGAATGGCTTTTCCAACTGGAAAGATTGTGAAGATGGAGTTGGAAGAGAAGGAAAAGGAAGAACAGCAGTAGCCACCTAAAACAGCCTAAAATACTTGCAAACCTCTCCTTTAATAAATGAGATAGTGTTTCCTCTTCTATTTTCCAAAAGTTTTGTGACATATTGTGTGTGTGTGTGTGTGTGTGTGTGTTTTAAATGTTCAACAGAGAAGCCTGGTGTTTTGGAGTTTCCTTTGGGGAATGGTTTCTAATTATATATACAACTTCTGTAATAGCTATAGAGCTACTCAGATTTTTTAATTTCCTCTTTTGTCAGCTTTGGTAATTCACTGCTTTGTGTTAACTAACTTTTCCTTCTGGTATCATTTTCCTTCATTTTGAAGGATTTTCTTTAGCATTTCATATAGTGCATTTTACCACTGTTAAGTTTCTTCATCCTTTGTTTTTAAGTACCTTTATTTCACTTTCCTTTTGAAGGATATCTTCTGCAGGATACAGAACTCTAGGTTGACACTTTCCTTACAGAATTTAAAAAATACCATTCTCCTATCTTCTGGGTTTTGTTGTTTCTGAGGAGAAAATTCAGTGTTGATTCTCACTTTTGTTTTCTGTTTGTAATTTATGTTTTCTTCTGATGTAATGTATGTATGATTTCTTCTGATGCTTTTACGATTTTTGTCTTCGTTATTAAAGTTTAACAGTTTGATAGACTTGGTGCGTTTTCCTTGTATTTATCCAGTTTGGGGTTTGTTGAGAGTCTTTGGTATTTGACTGTATACCTTTATCAAATTTGGAAATTTTCCAGACACTGTTGTTGTTTTTTTTCCAATTCTACTATATTCAGTCTTTTCTCTCTTTCTGGAACTCTAATTACATGTTTATTGAACAGATGATATTGTCCCATAGGTCACTGAGTCTAGGAGCTCCAGTTGCAATGTTCGCACATGCACAGGTATTTTCTTCTACAATCCCTAATCAGTGTTCTGTGGAGCCTATTCAGTGCATTTCTCACTCTAGATATTGTATTTTTCAGTTTTAAAGAAAATAATAGTTTGGTTCTTTTTTTAAAATTTCTCTTCTCATTATTTTCTTGCTTCCTGTAAATGCCTGAGCATCTTTTTTTTTTTAATTTTATTGGAGTATAGTTGCTTTCCTGAATATCTTTGTAATAGCTCTTATAAAGTTCTTGTATGTTAATTCAATATTCTCTGTCATTTATGGTTCTGGTTTTCAGAATTGATTTTATCCTGGTTATGGGTCATCTTCTTCTACTGTTTAGTATGCCTAATAATTTGGATCCTGCTGGACATTGTAAATGTTAAATTGTTGAGTGTCTGAATTTTGTTGTCTTTCTTTGAAGAATGTTGAGATGGGAGCTGGGGAGGTCAGGTAGTTGAGTTACTTATAGATACAGTAAATGCTTTCAAGTCCTGTTCTGGTGCTTTTTTTTAGGGTGAGTCTAAAGCAGTGGTTCTATGTCAGCTTCCCTGGTGGCTCAGATGGTAAAGAATCTGCCTGCAGTGCAGGAGACCTGAGTTCAATCCCTGGGTTGGGAAGATCCCCCAGAGAAGGAAATGGCAACCCACTCCAGTATTCTTGCCTGGAGAATCACATGGACAGA